>NC_051311.1:73712838-74027190 GCF_015220235.1 Choloepus didactylus
TCTGCTTCCATATCCCTGTGTTTCAGCTCTGTATGATTTATCCCACATTACCTCTTTATATTTTGCATGTCCCTTATAAGGAAATATGCTTTCTTCTTGTTTAATTGAGTTCTGGCTCTTACTGGAATTAAAGAGTAAAATTGTATATGGAGGATACAGTACTTTTGTTTTGTTTTGTTTTGTTTTTGTGTTTTTGCTTTTACCCTTTTAGTTATCTATACTGAAGATCTTCAGTTCTTCACACTGCTCCAAGCCACTGTCTCCTGTCTTTTCCTTTAAACCTGAAGAACTGCTTTTCACAATTCCTGTAGGTTAGGCCTTTGGTTGATAAACTGTCTCAGTTTCTGTGAGTATAATATATTCCCCCTCATTTTTGAAGGATAGTTCTTCCACATAAAAATTTGGGGCTAGCAGTTTTTTTTTTTTTTCTTTCAGTACTTTAAATACATCATGCCATTGCCTTCTTGCCTCCTTTGTGTATGAGGAGAAATCAGCACCTAGTCTAATTGAGGCTCTCTTGAATGTGAAAAATGAATCATATTCTCTTGCTGCCTTCAGAATTCTCTTTTTATCTTAGGCATTTGACATTCTTATTAGTATGTGTCTCAGAGTAGGTCTATTAGAATTTATTGTTAGTGGTACATTGCACTTCTTGGACTTGTGTATTTATGTCTTTCTTAAGAGTAGGGAAATTTTTGGTCATTATTTCCTCAAATATTTTCTGCCCCCTTTCCATTCTCTTTTCCTTCTGGGACATCCATGATGTGTATGCTTGTATGCTTCATGTGGTCACTCAAGTCCCTGAGGCACTGCTCAGTTTTTTCTATTCTTTTCTCTATCTGTTCTTATGACTGTATGTTTATATTTGTCCTGTCTTCTAGTTCACTGATTCTTTCTTTTACTTGTTCAAATCTGCTGTTGGATGACTCTAGTGTTTATTTAATCTCCATTATTGTTCCTTTCATCCCCATAATTTCTGTTATTTCTTTTTAAACTTTTGAATCTTTATGCTCACATGTCATCTCAATATCCTGTAGCTCTATATCCATCATTAGTTTGTTTCTAGTTCTGTTTCTATTATCTTCTTGAATTTATTTAGATCTGTTTGAATTTCTTTGATTAATTGTTCCAAATTCTTTTTCTCCTCTGAAGTTTTTATTTGTCTCTTTATTTAGCCATATATTCTTAGTATGGCTTGTTATGTTTTGCTGATGTCTGAGCATCTAATTATTTTGATATGTTAACTCTGAAGATTCAGTTTCTCCCTCTTGCCTAGGGTTTTATTGTTAATTGGCTTTGTTTTATGGCTCTTCTTTGATGCTTGATCAAACTTTTTCTGAAACTTTAGAGTAGTCCATGTTTAACTGTTTGGACTTTCTCAGCTCTTCTTCATCTGATTCTTCACTAGCTATGCAGTATAATTTTTAAGGTTGCACTTTCTAGTGCAAATGTTTCACCTCCAGGAGAAACTTCCTTTCCTCTGTTATTTTTCAAGAATCTTGATGTGTTCTGTTTGTTTTTGTGCACAATTTCTCTCTCCAGGTTGCATGATTTGTTTACATTTTCTTCCTCACTTGGTGCCCCCTTTTCATTATACTTTTCAGATCTGGGACCCTTCCTGTCTCATAGCAGTTCAGTTTTCTTCTTTTTTTCCCCATGAGGTTTTTCTGTCTCTGATTTCTTCCCCATTAGTGTATCCCACTCTGAGGAGCCAGGCAGAGTCAGTCCAGAAAGGTCTGTGTTGTGCTTAGGTGGTCTAGCAATCCAGGACTGGATTGAATATGTATACCTCCTGCTAATGGTTCTGCTGTGGTCCCTTTGCTCTCTGAGGGCACTCTGTTTGTGGCATCCTCTGACACTTGTGTTCCACCATGGTTCTCAGTGGGCTTGGGACCCTGTAGCTGAATATGCATGGGGTTCTAACCTCCTGCTGTGAATGGCTCTATGGTCTGCATCCATGGCAGGAGGGACACAGGCTATTCTGTCTCTATGTAGCTCTTAAGTGTGCAGGACCAATTAAGGGGGATGGTCCAGACTGGTGAGTCTGAGACATAAATCTCCTACCTGATTTTGATATTTTCTTTTCTTTTTCTTTGATTCAGCATTTGTGGAGTCCTTTTACAGTCTCTGTTATTCTACACAATTCCAAGCAATTGGGATTTCTTCTTGTCAGTTGATTCAGAGGGGACAATTTTCCAGCAAATGTCTTACATCACCTTGTTGATGATGTCACTTTAAGTTTGTACTGGCACAAGGATAGCTATATTGACCAATGGAATCAAATTGAAGAGTTCATAAATGGACCCTTCATCTATTGTTGGCTGAGTTTTGACAAAGCTCTCAAGTCCACTCAATTGGGAAAGAATAGTCTCTTCAATAAATGGTGCTGGAAGAACTGAATATCCATACACAGAAGAATGAAAGAGGACCCCTTTCTCACACCATATACAAAAATTGACTGAAAACAAATCACAGACCTAAATATAAGAACCAGGACTATAAAATTCCTAGAATACAATGTAGGGAAGCATCTTCAGGATCTTGTATTAGGCAATGGTTTCTTAGATTTTATACCCAAAGCACATGCAACAAAAGAAAAACTAAATGGGAACTCCCCAAAATTAAAAACTTTTTTGCCTCAAAGGACTTTGTCACGAAAGTGAAAAGTCAACCTACACAATGGGAGAAACTATTTGGAAATCACACATCTAATAAGGGTTTAATATACTGAATATATAAAGATCCTACAACTCAGCAATAAAAAGACAAACAACCCAATTTAAATATGGGCAAAAGATTTGAACAGACATTTCTCCAAAGAGGTACACAAATGGTTAAAAAAGCACATGAAAAGATGCTCAACACCACTAGCTTTTAGGGAAATGCAAATCAAAACCACAAGATACCAGTTCACAGCAATTAGAATGGCTAGTATTAAAAATATAGAAAACTGTAAGTGTTGGAGATGAAGGGGAGAAATAGGAATTTTCCTTTTTTGCTGATAGGAAGATAAAATGGTGCAGCCACTGAGGATGACAATTTGGCAGTTCCTCAGGAAGCTAAATATAGATTTACTTAATGAACTTGCCACCCTCCTACTATTTATATACCCAGAAAAATTAAAAGCAGATACTTGAACAGATATTTGCACACCAATGTTCAATAGTGGCATTATTCACAATTGCGAAAAGATGGAAGCAACCCAAGTGACCATCAGTCAAAAAATGGATAAACAAAATGTGGTATACACACACAGTGGAATATTATTCAGCATTAAAAAGGAATGAAGTCCTGATGCATGTGACAACATGGATGAATCTTGAGGACCTCATGCTGAGTGAAATAGGCTTGACACAAAATGACAAATATTGTTGGATCTCATGAATATGAACTAATTATAATAAGAAACTCATATAGAAACTGGAATATAGGTTACCACGGATAGATTTGGGTTAGGGTTAGAATGGGGAGTTGATGCTTTATTTGTACAGAATTTCTATTTAGGTTGATTGCAAAAGTTTGGAAATGGATGGGGCTGATGGTAGCACATAATTGTGAGTGTAGTTAACAGAACTGAATTGCATAGGTGAATGGGGTTAAAAGGAGATACTTTAATTTACATATGTTACCCAAATAAAATTTTAAAGATAAGACTATAGAACACAATGAACCCTATTGTAGAAGATGGACTATAGTTAATAGTATAAGTATAAAAATTTTCTTTCATGAATTATAACAAGTGTATGACACAACATTTGAGCAATCTGAGGAGAAAATCAAGGCAAAAAAAAGTTTACAATAGCAACTAAAAAATTCAATATCCAGGAATAAATTTCACCAAGTATGTAGAGGACTTGTACACAGAAAACTACAAAACATACATTGGAAAAAATACACCTAATGTAAACTATGGATAATATGGATGATTTTAATGATCTTTTATCAATGATAACAAAGGTAACTACTGTTGAAAAATAATACAATTATTATAAAGTGCTATCATCATTGTAACAAGTGTTCCACTCCAATGCAAGGTGTTGGTGGTGGATTGATGTATGGGAACCCTGTATTTTATTCATGATTATTCTGCAAAACCACAACTTCTCTAATAAAACAATTAAAAAAAAATACCAGAATGGACCATGACACCACTTTCACCTTCCCCTGGCATAAAATGTTTCATGCAATAGCAGCTGGGCCAACTCTGCTATTAGTGTCTCCAGCTGTATGTCCCAGATGGAGTCTGACTTGGCCTGTTGCTCCCCCCCTCCCTGGGGCCTTCCTTGGTCAGCATGCTGCACAATGAATCTGTGGGGGTGGAGAGGGCAGGGAAGGGAGGAACAGGGCTGGAGAATGGATTCTTTGCCAGGTTACTACCCATTTTCTTCACCCCAATCCCTTGCTGTAGATTCTCCTTCACCCAAGTGCCTACCTCCTCAGGTCCTCAATCCACACTTCTTTCACTCTCACTTCAATAGTCTCCTGACTGCTCTGCTCACCTCCAGTCTTCTCCCTTGCCCCTTGTGTCCTCCATTCAAATCCTTTCTAAAGCACAATCCTAATCCAGGATCTTCAACTGCATATAAAGCAAAGTTTAAATTCCTCAGCCTGGCTTATAAAGACGCTTGGACATATCTCTTCAGGACCTCATCATCTCCAGCCTCCCAAAGCCTGCCCCAACCTACTCAAAGAAAAGCAACTAAGAAATCCATTCATTCAAATAGCCTGAGCCCCACATAGACATACAGAATCAGAATCTCCAAGGTTATTTCTTTTTAAAGCTCAACCAGGCTTAAGGACCACTGGGTTAGTAATATCCTGAGTCACCCCTCCCAAGAATAGTCCCAGTTTAAAAGAATTATCTCAGGAATGGGACAATCGTTAACATAAAGGAGTGTCTCATTGATGGTGGAATCTCAGGAACCATGAAGCCTAGTTGGCAACTATATTTTGGGAGAATGTATAATGGGGGATGAGAGAGTGATCATCAGTGTAGACAACAGTGTAGAGAATGAGAGAGGGATAGTTGTGTCGCCAGCATCCTATAACTCTCATGTGGAGGAGCAGCTGGCAAGCATTCTAAGGTCCAGTCTATTCTTCTTGGCACAAAACTGCTAAATCTTCTTTCCCCTTTCTTCCTTGGCATGGCCACCCTCTACCTTTCTCCCCCCTGCCCACTCTAAGACTTGCGTCACCCTGGCCCAACCTTTTCCTCAACATATAGAAAGCATGCAGAGGAAAGGAAAAAAGGGGGAGGGGGCAACTTTGAAGCCACGTGAGTGGCATAGGTATAAGATTTGGAATCAAAATTAACTATATGATTAGATTTACATTTGGACAAAATCCTCTTCTAGGGCATTATCACTATGGCCATTTAGATATTATTGCAGTTTTGATGTTAATGCAGCAAGTATTTATTAATAAGCTGTGCTTTGCCTAGCCCTATGCTTGTCTCTACAGGTATAATATAAAGCATACACTTTATATTTAAGACTGTACTTCCTTCATCCTTCCCTGCCTTCCCTCCTTCCTCCTATTCTTCCCACCTTTCTTCTTTTCCCCTTTGCCTTCTTTCCTCTTCTCTCTTTTTCATTATAGTACACAAATCACACACAAATTACTGTTGGAGAAACAATTTTAGTGGGAGTTATTATGTGTATAATTTTGACTGCATTTGAATAGATTCTTTAAGTTGTGATTATAAATAGAATTTGAATTTATTAGCAACTGAAAACATTAAAATAGTAAATGCAAGTTTAAAATTATACAAGCTGACTATTTATGGGAGTGTTTTAGATTAATTGAAAACTTTCAGGAAGTTTTTATATTTTAAGCACAAAGAGTCATTTAAGAAAGTCATTGGAATAGAGCAGCTAAGATTAAATTGTAGAGATGCCCTTGGGGTAGACAAGTTTATAATCCATGGATTAAGGACTCAATGTTGCAGTTACTAATGACCTCTTAGAACATCTTGCTAGAAAATAGGTGACCAAACTTGGCCATCCAGAAGAATTGTTTCTTCTGAGGCATTTTACTATGTTATTATAATCCTTTAATCATTAGTGTCTGTTTCAGTTAGACTGACATCAATTGCAAGAAAGGGCTTGTACATCTAAAGGTGGTTTAATATCAAGGCTTATTTTCTCACATCATACTAGAAACTGGCTATTGATGGATTGGTAATTTCAGAGTGGCAACAATACCATTGAAGGTCCAAGCTCTTTCTAGCTTTTTGACATTTTTGGCAGAAAAACTTTCTTCCTCAGGCTGACAGTCACAGTTACACAATGGCTGCTGTAGCTCCATACATTCAACTCCTTAAAATTTCATTGAGAGAGAGAGAATGAGAGAGAGTGAGAGAGAGAGACAGTCCTTGCTTCTCTTACTCTTCTTTCTTCTATTTATTTCTTCTTTATTTACTTCTTTGACTTTTGCCAAAACTTCACAGCACTTATTTATTTTTTCTTTGCCAGGCAGCATTTAGTACATTTTTACCCTAAATAATAAAACTAAGGTGCTACTAGAATATAAGAAGGGAATGGATATTGAATAGGTAAATAGCAATGCTTGCCATAGTATCCTTTACTTAAAGAAGAAAAAAAAACTGCCTTTTAAATTACTTTAGTAGTGATAAAGAGCAGCTGATATTTAATACTGCCATGGGGCAAAAATACTAATCTGGTAAATTATGAGAGGCAATGTGAATTAGCAGAAAGAGAGTGTTTACAGAAATATTTGGTGTTTCAGTTGGCTAAAGCTGCTGGAATGCAATATACTAGAAATGGATTGGCTTCTATAATGGGAGTTTATTAGTCCACAAATTTACAGTTCTAAGGTCATGAAAACATTCCAATTAAGGCATCAACAGGACAATACCTTCTCTGAAGAAAGGCCAATGGCATTGGAGGTTCCTCTGTCACATGGGAAGGCCCATGGCCAGAGTTTGCTTCAAGTTTAGCTTCTGGTTTCTGTGGCTTTCTCCAAAATGTCTCTGGGCTTCTGTCTTAGCTTCTCTTTTAGCTTCTCCTGGGGGCAAACTCTGAAGTACATATCTTAGCTTCTCTGAGCTCTCTCCAAAATGTTGCTGTCTTTTATCTTCTCATAAAGGACTCCAGCAAGGGAACTAAGACCTACATTGAAATGGATGGTGTCACATCTCCATGGAAACAACCTAATCAAAAGGTCCCACCCATAATTGGTTGGGTCACATCTCCATGGAAACAACTTATTCAAAAGGTCCCATGCACAATAGGTCTGCTCCCACAAGATTGGATTAAAAGAACATGGCTTTTCTGGGGTACATATCAGATTCAAACCAGCATATTTGGGTATAATTAGGTCCTTAAAGTTAATATATGTGTAACTTTGCAAATTGAGAACTGGCTTTCTAATCCATAAAATAGAGAAAGAAGGAGGCATGCCTAAGGACTGTGAGACCATGTCTTATGTTAAGATGTCCACAGAAATGTAGAGGAAGTTTGAAGAACTTACCTTTCTAATGCAACCGTTAGGAAATCTGACTAGATTTTTGGGACAAATGATTCCTTGAAAGAACTGCCCTGTTATAAGAAAATCTTGAGTTGATGTCCTCTTTTTTTTTTTTTTTTTCTGATACATGAACTTTTATTCAGGGCTTACCAACAGGGTGAGAAGTCGGGAAGAGATCATGACAGCTGTCTTATGCTGGGCAGGCATTGCATTCACAGGGAAGTTGACTGTTGAGGTGATGCCCTCTTAACAGTGAATTGCTGAGAAATTTCCTCTGTAATCTCTAGCTGTAAAGAATCCAGGGACTTCAGGGGAAGGAATACTGTAAACTATAGGTTTAGCTCTAAGAGTTTCTGATCATCTGGATAAAAAATGCCTTCTAACAAGAACAACTGCTGGAGTAAACAGCAAATCCAAGCTAACTTAGGGGACACTTCCAACAGAAGGAATGACAAAAAGTTGCTGGGTTTGCTGCCAGTAACAACTGCTAGGATTGCTTGATGGGGATAGTGTGAGAGCTCCATTTAGAGACTAAGGATAGGTCTCACTACTCCCTTTAAAATATTCAGGGCAAGTTACCTTGAGAATTGATTAGCTCCAAGTGCTATCCTAGTTGCAGTTCTTCAGGTGCAGTGAGGAAAATCTCTGGTGATGGTTGATATTATGTTGTTATCTTCAACATTACATCTGCTTAAAGGAATCCTGGTGAGATAAGAAACCCAGAAACATCTTTTGAGGACTCAGATTATCCATATAGACCATAAGATTTTTGTTTCAGATTGCTGGACAGAAGCATGCATCCTGAGGAAAAGGGTTGACATGCACATGAATAAGCAGCTTATTATTATCACAAGAATTAGTTTTCTTAATTAGTCTTATGACATTTAAATGCCTTTTGTGGTTTCCTCCACATTTCCATGTACTCTGTAAGGTCTAATCATCTTATAATAATGTGTTCTAAAATGATGTTTTCAACAGTACAACAGTGTTCTCGCCAAGAAGCAGTACATTTCAAAAATTCAATTAAGAAAACTAAATACATTAGATTATCTTAATAATAATATTTTGATGAAATGAAAGTTACAGTGGATATACAAATATTAATAATATATGTGAGATTTACAAATGGTAACAAAATTAAGAACCTATTCAGGGAGAAAAATGTAGGGTGAGTTAACACAAAAATTGTAAATAGTTACTTTATAACAAAGTAATTGTTCTTTGCTTTGTCTTGAAGAAATTTAAGACTGTGAATATCATCTTTGATATTTAAAGCAGTCAGCTTGATTTTAAGTAATATGTTATTACTATGGTTTTAACACTTGTTAATTACCATCATTTCCATATTTTAGAGTTTTAGTAGGTAGTCATAGCTACTAGCTGTCCTACCTTTCTTATTTCTTTCTGCCCTGAAAATTTCAAGTTAGTCCTAGAAAATGAGATAAGTTTTGCTAGGAAGCATACACTCTTGCACTGTGACTGTCATGAGAACTTTTGGTTTGTCTAAAATGCTTCTCTCTTACCAATGCTCAGAAGACTGCCTAAAGGACTGTTACATTCTTTTGTGAGGTGCATTTTAGATGAAGCTCTTGTAAAATTTAATAATGCAGAATACTTACAAACAGATGTGTAATTCACTTTCTGGTAATTCAAGTACTGAAATGTCTGTGAGGGCAGAAAAAAAAAAAAGAAACATATAATTTGGTTGGTTGAATGTATCATTGTCAGTAATAATGAAAAGTCAGGTCTACTAAGCTTTGCTTAAGGAAGATAAGATTCCTTTCTTTTTGAAGCAATTACTCATTATATCACTAGTATTAAACAATATTAATGTAAGCAAAATGTCCACAATTGGATTTTTTCATATTTTTGATTGTAGAATATAACATATATACATAGAAGTCATAACTTTCCAAGTGCAGTTTAACAAGTAGTTAGAGAGCAAATTTAAAAGAATATTATGGATTAGAGTTCCACAGTTTCAGTTATTTCCTTATTGTGAAATATAAAATATATACAAAAAGGTGATAGCTTTCAAATTATAATTTAACAAGTAGCTATAGAACAAATTTCAAAGGATGCTATGGGTTACAGATCTACCATTTCAGTTCATTCCTTCTAGCTATTTTAATACCCTAGCAACTTAGAAAAATAGCTAGAGAGGGGAAGCCATAATATAACATGTTCAGATATGTTAATGATGGTGAATTCAAAGGTATGGGAATGGATAGAGGTGATAATTGCTTGTTAATGGGATTATAAGTACCATGATTGGAATTTTTTTTTTTTTTTATTTAAATGCATTTTTATTGAGATATATTTGCATAACAATACAGTCCTTCAGTTGTTCATGGTTGTGCGTTGGTCACCACAATCAATCTTTGAACATTTTCATTACTCCAAAAAATAAAATAAAAATTAGAATTAAAAAAAACACCCAAAACATTCCATTCCCCTCTCCCCTCATTGTTCATTTACTTTTTTTCACACTCAATCATTGTTTTTTTAAACTTTATCAAAAAAATTAAAAAAAAAATAAGAACATTTCAAACAAAACCAAAACAAAGATAACCTAAAGTAACTACAAATAACCTAAAATAACTACATTGCTTCCAACGTGTTCCTACCCTACCCAAGAAAATAAAGACTATAACCCAACAAAGGAATAAGAGAAACAAATAACCTAAAATAACTACATTTCTGCAAACTTGTTCCTACTATAACCCCCAGAATTAACAAACAATAGTCATTTTTGAGCATTCCCAGAACATTAAGTTTATCCTCCCTAACTTATCTGTTCTTATTAGATTATCATTCCCCCTTCACTATTTGCTGTCTATCGCTAGATCCTCTACGTTCTAAAATATAAACCATTTATTTTACATTTTTTACAGTGTTCACATTAGTGGTAGCATGCAATATTTCTCTTTTTGTGCCTGGCTTATTTCGCTCAGCATTATGTCTTCAAGTTTCATCCATGTTGTCATATGTTTCACGACATTGTTCCTTCTTACTGCTGTGTAGTATTCCATCATGTGTATATACCACATTTTATTTATCCACTCATCTGTTGAAGGACATTTGGGTTGTTTCCATCTCTTGGCAATTACCTTCACAGCATTTTAACAAATGCAGAGAAGAAAAGAATACCAATTGGTGAACTCTTTCTTAGTGGTTAGTTCACGGGCTTTGGAGTCAGGCAGCCCGTGTTTAAATCCTGACTCCACCACTTACTAGCTGGGTGACCTTGGGTAAGTTACTTGACTGCTCTGTGCCTCAGTAAATTTCTAGTTTTTTTTTTTCCCCTTACAACCGTGCTTCTTCTTCTTTTTTTTTTTTTTTTTTTTTTTTTTAAATCATCATTTTATTGAGATATATTCACATACCACGCAGTCATACAAAACAAATTGTACTTTCGATTGTTTACAGTACCATTACATAGTTGTACATTCATCACCTAAATCAATCCCTGACACCTTCATTAGCACACACACAAAAATAACAAGAATAATAATTAGAGTGAAAAAGAGCAATTGAAGTAAAAAAGAACACTGGGTACCTTTGTCTGTTTGTTTCCTTCCCCTACTTTTCTACACATCCATCCATAAACTAGACAAAGTGGTGTTTGGTCCTTATGGCTTTCCCAATCCCATTGTCACCCCTCATAAGCTACATTTTTTATACAACTGTCTTCGAGATTCATGGGTTCTGGGTTGTAGTTTGATAGTTTCACGTATCCACCACCAGCTACCCCAATTCTTTAGAACCTAAAAAGGGTTGTCTAAAGTGTGCATAAGAGTGCCCACCAGAGTGACCTCTCGGCTCCTTTTGGAATCTCTCTGCCACTGAAGCTTATTTCATTTCCTTTCACATCCCCCTTTTGGTCAAGAAGATGTTCTCCGTCCCACGGTGCCAGGTCTACATTCCTCCCTGGGAGTCATATTCCACGTTGCCAGGGAGATTCACTTCCCTGGGTGTCTGATCCCACGTAGGGGGGAGGGCAGTGATTTCACCTTTCAAGTTGGCTTAGCCAGAGAGAGAGGGCCACATCTGAGCAACAAAGAGGCATTCAGGAGGAGACTCTTAGGCACAAATACAGGGAGGCCTAGCCTCTCCTTTGCAGCAACCGTCTTCCCAAGGGTAAAACTTATGGTAGAGGGCTCAACCCATCAAACCACCAGTCCCCTATGTCTGTGGTCATGTTAGCAACCATGGAGGTGGGGTAGGCGAATACCCCTGCATTCTCCACAGGCTCCTCAAGGGGGCACTACATCTTTTTTTTTTTTTTTTCCCCTTGTTTGTCTTTTTTCTTTTTTTTTTTTTTTTTTTTTTTTTTTTTAACTTTCCCTTCTTTTTTCAAATCACCTGTATGAAAAAAAAAGTTAAAAAGAAAACAAACATACAATAAAAGAGCATTTCAAAGAGACCATAGCAAGGGAGTAAGAAAAAGACAACTAACCTAAGATAACTGCTTAACTTCCAACATGTTCCTACTTTACCCCAAGAAAGTTACATAATATAGCAACATTTCAGTGAACTTGTTCCTACTACAACCATCAGAAATTAACAGACCATAGTCATTTCTGGGCATCCCCAGAACGTTAAATAGCTTATCTGTTCTTCCTGGATTATTGTTCCCCCTTCCTTAATTGCTCTCTACTGCTAGTTCCCCTACATTCTACATTATAAACCATTTGTTTTACATTTTTCAAAGTTCACATTAGTGGTAGCATATAATATTTCTCTTTTTGTGCCTGGCTTATTTCGCTCAGCATTATGTCTTCAAGGTTCATCCATGTTGTCATATGTTTCACCAGATCGTTCCTTCTTACTGCCGCGTAGTATTCCATCGTGTGTATATACCACATTTTATTTATCCACTCATCTGTTGAAGGACATTTGGGTTGTTTCCATCTCTTGGCAATTGTGAATAATGCTGCTATGAACATTGGCGTGCAGATATCTGTTCGTGTCACTGCTTTCCGATCTTCCGGGTATATACCGAGGAGTGCAATCGCTGGATCGAATGGTAGCTCTATATCTAGTTTTCTAAGGAACTGCCAGACTGACTTCCAGAGTGGCTGAACCATTATACAGTCCCACCAACAATGAATAAGAGTTCCAATTTCTCCACATCCCCTCCAGCATTTGTAGTTTCCTGTTTGTTTAATGGCAGCCATTCTAACCGGTGTTAGATGGTATCTCATTGTGGTCTTAATTTGCATCTCTCTAATAGCTAGTGAAGCTGAACATTTTTTCATGTGTTTCTTGGTCATTTGTATTTCCTCTTCAGAGAACTGTCTTTTCATATCTTTTGCCCATTTTATAATTGGGCTGTCTGTACTATTGTCATTGAGTTGTAGGATTTCTTTGTATATGCAAGATATCAGTCTTTTGTCAGATACATGGTTTCCAAAAATTTTTTCCCATTGAGTTGGCTGCCTCTTTACCTTTTTGAGAAATTCCTTTGAGGTGCAGAAACTTCTAAGCTTGAGGAGTTCCCATTTATCTATTTTCTCTTTTGTTGCTTGTGCTTTGGGTGTAAAGTCTAGGAAGTGGCCTCCTAATACAAGGTCTTGAAGATGTTTTCCTACATTATCTTCTAGGAGTTTTATGGTACTTTCTTTTATATTGAGATCTTTGGTCCATTTTGAGTTAATTTTTGTGTAGGGGGTGAGGTAGGGGTCCTCTTTCATTCTTTTGGATATGGATATCCAACTCTCCCAGCCCCATTTGTTGAAAAGACCATTATGGCTCAGTTCGGTGACTTTGGGGGCCTTATCAAAGATCAGTCGGCCATAGATCTGAGGGTCTATCTCTGAATTCTCAATTCGATTCCATTGATCTATATGTCTATCTTTGTGCCAGTACCATGCTGTCTTGGCAACTGTGGCTTTATAATAAGCTTCAAAGTCAGGGAGTGTAAGTCCTCCCACTTCGTTTTTCTTTTTTAGAGTGTCTTTAGCAATTGGAGGCATCTTCCCTTTCCAAATAAATTTGATAACTAGCTTTTCCAAGTCTGCAAAGTAGGTTGTTGGAATTTTGATTGGGATTGCATTGAATCTGTAGATGAGTTTGGGTAGAATTGACATCTTAATGACATTTAGCCTTCCTATCCATGAACATGGAATATTTTTCCATCTTTTAAGGTCCCCTTCTATTTCTTTTAGTAGAGTTATGTAGTTTTCTTTGTATAGGTCTTTTACATCTTTGGTTAAGTTGATTCCTAGGTACTTGATTTTTTTAGTTGCTATTGAAAATGGTATCTTTTTCTTGAGTGTCTCTTCAGTTTGTTCATTTCTAGCATATAGAAACATTACTGACTTATGTGCATTAATCTTGTATCCCGCTACTTTGCTAAATTTGTTTATTAGCTCTAGTAGGTGTATCGTTGATTTCTCAGGGTTTTCTAGATATAAGATCATATCATCTGCAAACAATGACAGTTTTACTTCTTCTTTTCCAATTTGGATGCCTTTTATTTCTTTGTCTTGCCGGATTGCCCTGGCTAGCACTTCCAGCACAATGTTGAATAACAGTGGTGACAGCGGGCATCCTTGTCTTGTTCCTGATCTTAGAGGGAAGGCTTTCAGTCTCTCACCATTGAGTACTATGCTGGCTGTGGGTTTTTCATATATGCTCTTTATCATGTTGAGGAAGTTTCCTTCAATTCCTACCTTTTGAAGTGTTTTTATCAAAAAGGGATGTTGGATTTTGTCAAATGCTTTTTCAGCATCTATTGAGATGATCAATTGATTTTTCCCTTTCGAGTTTTTAATGTGTTGTAATACATTGATTGTTTTTCTGATGTTGAACCATCCTTGCATGCCTGGAATGAACCCCACTTGGTCATGGTGTATGATTTTTTTAATGTGTCTTTGGATTCGATTTGCAAGTATTTTGTTGAGGATTTTTGCATCTATATTCATTAGGGAGATTGGCCGGTAGTTTTCCTTTTTTGTAGCATCTTTGCCTGGTTTTGGTATTAGATTGATGTTAGCTTCATAAAATGAGTTAGGTAGTGTTCCATTTTTTTCAATGTTTTGAAAGAGTTTGAGTAAGATTGGTGTCAGTTCTTTCTGGAAAGTTTGGTAGAATTCCCCTGTGAAGCCATCTGGCCCTGGGCATTTATTTGTGGGAAGATTTTTGATGACTGATTGGATCTCTTTGCTTGTGATGGGTTGGTTGAGGTCTTCTATTTCTTCTCTGGTCAGTCTAGGTTGTTCATATGTTTCCAGGAAATTGTCCATTTCTTCTACATTATCCAGTTTGTTGCCATACAGTTGTTCATAATATCCTCTTATAATTTTTTTAATTTCTTCAGGATCTGCAGTTATGTCACCTTTTTCATTCATTATTTTGTTTATATAGGTCTTCTCTCTTTTTGATTTTGTCAGTCTAGCTAGGGGCTTGTCAATCTTGTTGATCTTCTCAAAGAACCAACTTTTGGTGATATTTATCCTTTCTATTGTTTTTTTGTTCTCTATGTCATTTATTTCTGCTTTAATCCTTGTTATTTCTTTTCTTCTACTTGGTTTAGGATTGGTTTGCTGTTCATTTTCTAGCTTCTTCAGTTGATCCATTAGTTCTTTGATTTTGGCTCTTTCTTCCTTTTTAATATATGCGTTTCGTGCTATAAATTTCCCCCTTAGCACTGCTTTTGCTGCATCCCATAGGTTTTGGTATGTTGTGTTCTCATTTTCATTCGTCTCTATATATTTAGCAATTTCTCTTGCTATTTCTTCTTTAACCCACTGATTGTTTAGGAGTGTGTTGTTTAACCTCCAGGTATTTGTGAATTTTCTAAGTCTCTGATGGTTATTGACTTCTAATTGTATTCCATTGTGGTCAGAGAATGTGCTTTGAATAATTTCAATCTTTTTAAATTTATTGAGGCTTGTTTTATGTCCCAGCATATGATCTATTCTGGAGAAAGTTCCGTGAGCACTAGAAAAGTATGTGTATCTTGGTGATTTGGGATGTAATGTCCTGTAGATGTCTGTTAAATCTAATTCATTTATCAGATTGTTTAGGTTTTCAATTTCCTTATTGGTCTTCTGTCTGGTTGATCTATCTATAGGAGAGAGTGATGTGTTGAAGTCTCCCACAATTATTGTGGAAACATCAATTGCTTCCTTTAGTTTTGCCAATGTTTCTCTCATGTATTTTGTGGCACCTTGATTGGGTGCATAGACATTTACGATTGTTATTTCTTCTTGCTGAATTGCCCCTTTTATTAGTATGTAGTGGCCTTCTTTGTCTCTCAAAACATCCCTGCATTTGAAGTCTATTTTATCTGAGATTAATATTGCTACACCTGCTTTCTTTTGGCTGTAGCTTGCATGAAATATTTTTTTCCATCCTTTCACTTTCAATTTCTTTGTGTCCCTGTGTCTAAGATGAGTCTCTTGTATGCAACATATTGATGGTTCATTTTTTTTGATCCATTCTGCGAATCTATATCTTTTAATTGGGGAGTTTAATCCATTTACATTCAACGTTAAAACCGTGAAGGCATTTCTTGAATCGGCCATCTTATCCTTTGGGTTATGTTTGCCATATTTTTCCCTCTCTCTATTAATATCCTTTATTGTACCCATACCGAATCTCTTTAGTACTGAACCTTTCTCCAAGTCTCTCTGTCCTGTCTTTGTTTCTCTGTCTGTAGGGCTCCCTTTAGTATCTCCAGTAGGGCAGGTCTCTTGTTAGCAAATTCTCTCAGCATTTCTTTGTCTGTGAAAAATTTAAGCTCTCCCTCAAATTTGAAGGAGAGCTTTGCTGGATAAAGTATTCTTGGCTGGAAATTCCTCTCTCTCAGAATTTTAAATATATCGTGCCATTGCCTTCTCGCCTCCATGGTGGCTGCTGAGTAGTCACTACTTAGTCTTATGCTGTTTCCTTTGTATGTGGTGAATTGCTTTTCTCTTGCTGCTTTCAGAACTTGCTCCTTCTCTTCTATGTTTGACAGTGTGATCAGTATATGTCTCGGAGTGGGTTTTTTTGGATTTATTCTATTTGGAGTTCGCTGAGCATTTATGATTTGTGTATTTATGTTGTTTAGAAGATTTGGGAAGTTTTCCCCAACAATTTCTTTGAATACTCTTCCTAGACCTTTACCCTTTTCTTCCCCTTCTGGGACACCAATGAGTCTTATATTCGGACGCTTCATATTATCTATCATATCCCTGAGGTCCATTTCGAGTTTTTTAAATTTTTTTCCCCATTCTTTCTTTTATGCTTTCATTTTCCATTCTGTCATCTTCCAGGTCACTGATTCGTTGTTCAACTTCCTCTAGTCTTGTACTATGAGTGTCCAGAATCTTTTTAATTTGGTCAACAGTTTCTTTAATTTCCATAAGATCATCCATTTTTTTATTTAGTCTTGCAATGTCTTCTTTATGCTCTTCTAGGGTCTTCTTGATTTCCTTCATATCCCGTACTAGGGTCTCATTGTTCATCTTTAGTTCTTTGAGTAGCTGCTCTAGGTGTGTCTCTTCTGGTCTTTTGATTTGGGTGCTTGGGCTTGGGTTATCCATATCGTCTGGTTTTTTCATATGCTTTATAATTTTCTGTTGTTTTTGGCCTCGTGGCATTTGCTGTCCTTGATAGGGTTCTTTTAGGGTTTGTAGACCAGTTGAAGTCCTTATCTCTAGTTTATCAGATCTACAGCTTCGTGGAGTACACTTTCTCTAACTAACCAGCAGGTGGCGTCCACGAGCCACCTGTTCTCCACAAGCCAGATCTCCCCTGCTTAGCCTTTTTGGTGAGTGGGGGAGTGAGTCTTGTGGGGCCCAATTGGTGTACCAAGCTTGCGTGTGTAGTTGGTGTTGCCTGCCCTGTATGTGGGGCGTGTTTCTGGGCAGTCGGGGAGGGGGGGTGGCCCTAACAATCAAATCTCCCTGATGATCCTAGAGTTTTAAAGCTACTGCAATAATCTAATCCTTCAGTTCAGTCCTGCCACAGTTTGTCTCTGCCACTGACCCACAAGTCTTTGGTATTGGCGTATGGCTCCTGAGACTTGCAAGTGGGCCCCTCTTCCAGGCTGTGCACCCCGGGTCCTCTGTTGAGGGATGACTGTGCTATGTCACAGGTGAGTGCCGTCCCCCCAGGGCAGTTCTGGGCTGCTGGGCTGTGTTGGGAGGCTCCCAGTCTGCTCAAATGATGGCTGAATGGGGCTCTGTTAATTCACACTGCTCCCCCTTCCCAGCTCTGGGACATTCAGCTGAGGTTGCAGGGAAGGCTAATGTCCACGCCCAGTTTTGTGGTGTGTGCCTGTTATTTGAAGCACTTCCGTCACACTGGGTTGTCTGGGGCAGCTCTGGGCTATGGGGCTGGCGATGGGCAGGAGTGTTTCCTGTCCACCAGGATGGTGGCTGTGAGCGGACACCCCCCTTTTCTTGGGAAGTTGTGTTGTTTAGTGAATTTTCTCAGCCACTGGATTATTGCCTTTTGTCTCAGAGCTCTCTTATTTCTGCTCTTGACTTGACGTGCCCAAATTTCAATTCTTTGAAGCTTTCTGTATTGAGCTTCTTAGAGTAATTGTTTTAGAAAAAGCAAAAAGGATTTAAAAAAAAAAAAAAAAAAAAACGGCCCTCCTCAGAGATCTAATGGGTTATTGAAATGCTAATAGACAAAGCAACCAGGGCCATTAAGGAAAGGTGCCCTGGGCAGAGAGATCAGCCTTGCTTCGGGATTTGCATATGCGCCTCAAGGCCTGATCTCTGCCCTTCCCCTTTCTGTGTTCACCAGAACTCCAAAAATCCTCTGCTTTTACTTTGGAGCTTCTCGTGTTGTTTTCCTTCTATGCCCGTCTCCTCTCTGCTGGGCTGGCTGCTCTCAGAGTCTCTGGTGTCTGGCCTCAGTCTATCTATGGTTGGAGTTTGAATCAGTAGAATGAGTTTCCGATGAGAGCAGCCACTGCAATTCTCCCTTCTCCTTCCTGGAGCTGACAGCCCCTCCTCCCCCGGGACTGAGCCTGGCAGGGAGGGGCGCGGGTCCCCTGGCCGCAAAAACTTACAGATTTCGCTGATCTCAGCAGTTCCACGTTTTCATGAGTGTTGTATGAAGTATGCCCAAAGACAGATTGCTCTGTGGTGTCCAGTCCACGCAGTTCCTGGCTTTTTACCTACTTTCCTGGAGGAGTAACTAAAACATACAGCTCACCAGTCTGCCATCTTGCCCCGCCTCCTACCCAAACAATCCATGATTGGAATTTGATCCAAAAGAAGTGTAACTATATATCAGTATGCTCTAATAAGGTGCTATGACTCACAGAGAACTGTCCATTTGCCCATACTTCAGGTTAGTTGTTTTTGATTTATGATTTACTAAATATCATCTAGTAACTCACATCATAGTCTTTAATGGTCTAAAAATCTGAAGACTGACAATATGTAGAATTCAGGTTTGTGACTGGGGCTATGATTTTGTTCCTGGAATGAATGGATTCACAAGACAAGGAATCTTATTATCCCAATATTCTCTCACTGCTGTTACAACTATTCTTGTTCTCCTTCAACTTTCTCTTTAAATCTTGCTGAGATGTTGTTTCCAAGCGTTCAAGAATGTTAATTGGGCACAACTGAGTGTTCCAGTTTGCTAATGCTTCCATTAAGCAAAATACCAGAAATGGATTGACTTTTATAAAAGGAGTTTATTTGGTTACAAATTTACAGTCTGAAGGCCATAAAGTGTCCATGGTAAGGCTCAACAATTGGGTACCTTCAGTGAAGGAAGGCCATTGGCATCTGGAAAACCTCTGTTAACTTGTAGGGCATGTGACTGGCATCTGGGCTCCCAGGTGGTGTTCCAAAATGGCATTCTCCAAAATGCTGCTCTTGGAGCATTTTGTCCTATCTTAGCTGCAGCTGCTCTTCAAAATGTCACTCTCAGTTGCTCCACATCTGGGCCTGTGTGGCTCTTTTGAAAGTACTCCAGTGATCCACAAAGACCTACCTTTGGAGGTGTTGAGTGGGTGGGGCAACACCTCCAAAGAAATAATCCAATGAAAGGTCCCACCCAAAGTTGATTGGGTCACATCTCCATGGAAACACTGAACCAACAGTTTCCAACCTAATCAACACTAATATGTCAATTCAATTCCATTGATCAATATATCTATCTTTGTGCCAATACCATGCTGTTTTGACAACTGTGGCTTTATAATAAGCTTCAAAGTTGGGGATTGTAAGTCCTCTCACTTCATTTTTCTTTTTTAGAGTGTCTTTAGCAGTTCAAGACATCTTCCCTTTCCAAATAAATTTGATTACTAGCTTTTCCAAGTCTGCAATGCAGGTTGTTGGAATTTTGATTGGGATTGCATTGAATCTGTAGATGAGTTTGGGTAGAATTGACATCTTAATGACATTTAGCCTTCCTATCCATGAACATGGAATATTTTTCCATCTTTGAAGGTCCCCTTCTATTTCTTTTAGTAGAGTTATGTAGCTTTCTTTGTATAGGTCTTTTACATCTTTGGTTAGGTTTATTCCTAGGTACTTGATTTTTTTTTTTTTAGTTGCTATTGAAAACAGTATATTTTTCTTGAGTGTCTCTTCAAATTGTTCATTTCTAGCATATAGAAACATTACTGAATTATGTGCATTAATCTTGTATCCCATTACTTTCCTAAATCTGTTTATTAGCTCTAGTAGCTCTATCATTGATTTCTCAGGCTTTTCCAGATATAAATCACATCACCTGCAAACAATGACAGTTTTACTTCTTCCTTTCCAATTTGGATGCCTTTTATTTCTTTGTCTTGCCAGGTTGCCCTGACAAGCACTTCCAGCACAATTTTGAATAACAGTAGTGACAATGAGCATCCTTGTCTTGTTCCTGATCTTAGAGGGAAGGCTTTCAGCCTCACACCATTGAGCACCATGCTGACTGTGGGTTTTTCATATATGCTCTTTATCATACTGAGGAAGTTTCCTTCAATTCCTGCCTTTTGAAGTGTTTTTATCAAAAAGGGATGTTGGATTTTGTCAAATGCTTTTTCAGCATCTGTTGAGATGATCACTTGATTTTTCCCTTTTGATTTGTTAATGTGTTGTAATACATTGATTGATTTACTTGTGTTGAACCATCCTTGCACACCTGGAATGAACCCCACTTGGTCATGGTGTATGATTTTTTTAATGTGTCTTTGGATTTGATTTGCAAGTATTTTGCTGAAAATTTCTGCATCTATATCCATTAGGGAGATAGGCCTGTAGTTTTCCTTTTTTGTAGCATCTTTGCCTGGTTTTGGTATTAGATTGATGTTAGCTTCATAAAATGAGTTAGGTAGTGTTCCATTGTCTTCAATGTTTTGAAAGAGTTTAAGTAAGATTGGTGTCAGTTCTTTTTTGGAAAGTTTGGTAGAATTCCCCTGTGAAGCCATCTGACACCGGGCATTTATTTGTGGGAAGCTTCTTGATGACTGATTGGATCTCTTTGCTTATGATTGGTTGGTTGAGATCTTCTGTTTCTTCTCTGGTCAGTCTAGGTTGCTCATATGTTTCCAGGATATTATCCATTTCCTTTACATTATCCAGTTTGTTGGCATACAGTTGTTCATAGTATCCTCTTATAATTTTTTTTTAATTTCTGCAGGATCCACAGTAATGTCACCTTTCTCATTCATTATTTTGTTTATACGGGTCTTCTCTCTTTTTGATTTTGTCATTCTAGCTAGGGGTTTGTCAATCTTGTTGATCTTCTCAAAGAACCAACTTTTGGTGTTATTTATCCTCTATTTTTTTTTGTTCTCTATGTCATTTATTTCTGCTCTAATCCTTGTTATTTCTTTTCTTCTACTTGGTTTAGGATAGGTTTGCTGTTCATTTTCTAGCTTCTTCAGTTGATCCATTAGTTTTTTTTGATTTTGGCTCTTTCTTCCTTTTTAATATATGCATTTACTGCTATAAATTTCTCCCTCAGTACCAGTTTTGTTGCATCCCATAGGTTTTGGTATGTTGTGTTTTCATTTTCATTTGTCTCTGTATGTTTAAATGTTTAGCAATTTCTCTTGCTATTTCTCCTTTAACCCACTGATTGTTTAGGAGTGTGTTGTTTAACCTCCAGGTATTATGAGTTTTCTAAGTCTCTGATGGCTATTGAACTCTAATTGTGTTCCATTGTGGTCAGAGAATGTGCTTTGAATAATTTCAATTTTTTTAAATTTATTGAGGTCTGTTTTATGTCCCAGTATATGATCTATTCTGGAGAAAGTTCCATGAGCATTGGAGAAGAATGTATATCCTGGTGATTTTGGATGTAATGTTCTATATATATCTGTTAAATCCAATTCATTTATCAGATTGTTTAGGTTTTCAATTTCCTTATTTGTCTTCTGTCTGGCAGATCTATCTATAGGAGAGAATGATGTGTTGAAGTCTCCCACAATTATTGTAGAAACATCCATTGCTTCCTTTAGTTTTGCCAGTGTTTGTATCGTATTTTGTGGCACCTTGATTGGGTGCATAAACATTTATGATTGTTATTTTTTTCTTGTTGAATTGCCCCTTTTATTAGTATGTAGTGGCCTTCTTTTTCTCTCCTAACATCCTTGCATTTAAAGTCTATTTTATCTGAGATTAATATCGCTACTCCTGCTTTCTTTTGCCTGTAGCTTGCATGAAATATTTTTTTTGATCCTTTCACTTTCAATTTTTTTGTGTCCCTGTGTCTAAGATGAGTCTCTTTTATGCAACATATTGATGGTCCTTTTTTTTTCTTTTTTTGATCCATTCTGCCAATCTATGTCTTTTGATTGGGGAGTTTAATCTGTTTACATTCAACATTATTACTGTGAAGGCATTTCTTGAATCAGCTGTCTTATCCTTTGGTTTATGTGTGTCATATATATTTTTTCCCTCTCTCTCTTAATGTCCTTTAATGTACCCATACTGATTCTCTTTAGTACTGAAACTTTCTCTATATCTCTCTCTCCTTTCTTTGTTTCTCTGTTGGTAGGGCTTCTTTTAGTATCTGAAGTAGGGCAGGTCTCTTGCTAGCAAATTCTCTCAGCATGTGTTTGTCTATGAAAAAATTTAAGCTCTCCCTCAAATTTGAAGGAGAGCTTTGCTGGATAAAGACTTCTTGGTTGGCAATTTTTCTCTCTCAGAATTTTAAATACATCATGCCACTCTCTTCTTGCTTCCATGGTGGCCACTGAGTAGTCACTACTTAGTTTTATGCTGTTTCCTTTATATGTGGTGAATTGCTTTTATTTTGTGGCTTTTAGAACTTGCTTCTTCTCTTCTGTATTTGACTGTGATCAGAATATGTCTCGGAGTGGGTTTATTTGGATTTATTCTATTTGGAGTTCACTGGGCATTTATGATTTGTGTATTTATGGTGTTTAGAAGATTTGGGAAGTCTTCCCCAACAATTTCTTTGAATACTCTTCCTAGACCTTTACCCTTCTTTTCCCCTTCTGGAACACCAATGACTCTTATATTTGAATGTTTTATATTATCTATCATATCCATGAGGTCCATTTCAATTTTTTCAATTTTTCCCCCATTCTTTCTTTTGTTCTTTCATTTTCCATTCTGTCATCCTCCATGTCACTGATTTGCTGCTCAGCTTCCTCTAGTCCTGTACTATGAGTATCCAGAATATTTTTAATTTGGTCAATAGTTCTTTTATTTCCATAAGATTGTCTTTTTTTTATTTACTCTTGCAATTTCTTCTTTATGCTCTTCTAGGGTCTTTTTATGTCCTTTATGTACTCTGCCATGCTTTTCTTCATGTCCTTTATATCCTGTGCCATTGTCTCATTGTTCATCCTTAGTTCTTTGATTAATTGCTCCTAGTACTGTTTCTTCTCTGATCTTTTGATTTGGGTGCTTGGGCTTGGGTTATCCATGTCATCTGGTTTTTCATATGCTTTAAAATTTTCTGTTGTTTTTGGCCTCTTGGCAGTTGCTTAACTTGATTGGTTTCTTTTAGGATTTGTAGACTGATTAAAACTCTTACCTCTAATTTGTCAGATCTACAGCTTCGTGGAGTACACTTTCTCTAACCAGCAGGTGGCATTCGTGAGCCACCTATTCCCCTGAAGCCAGTTCTCCCCCACTTTGTCTTTGTGGTGAGTGGGGGTGTGAGTCTTGTGGGGTTCAATTGGTGCACCAAGCTTGCATGTGTAGTTGGTGTTGTCCACCCTGTATATGGGGTGTGTGTGTGAGTGGTTAGGGAGGGAGGACAGCTTTAATAATCAAATCTCCCTGGTGTTCCTGGAGATTTAAAGCTGTTGCAATAGTCTAATCCTTCAGTTCAGTCTTGCCACAGTTAGTCTCTGCCACTGACCCACAAGTCCTTGGAATTGGCGTGTGATCCCTGGGATTTGTGAGTGGGTCCCTCTTACCAGCCATGTGCTCCTAGGTCCTCTGTTGAGGGATGACTGTGCTATGTCACAGGTGAGTGCCATCCCCCCAGGGCAGTTCTGGGCTGCAGGTCTGTGTAGGGACACTCCCTCTGCTGAAAAGATGGCTGAATGGGGCCTGTTAATTTTCCCCTTTTCACACAGCTCTGCCTTCCCAACTCTGGGACAATTAGTTGAGGGTGCGGGAAAGGCTAATGTCCATTCCCAATTTTGTGGTGTGTGCATGAGTTGTTGGAAGCACTTCCCATCACACTGGGTTGTTTGGGGCAGCTCTGGGCTATGGAGCTGGTGCTGGACAGGAGCATTTCCTGCCAACCAGGAAGATGGCTGTAAGGGGATGCTCCCCTTTTCTTGGGAAGTTGTGTTTAGCAAATTTTCTCAGTCACTGGATTTATTGCCTTGTATCTCAGAGCTCTCTTAGCTCTGCTTTTGTCTGGGCCCAAATTGCAAGTCTTTGAGGCTTTGTGTAATGGGCTTCTTAGAGTAATTGTTTTAGAGAAAGAGAAGAAAAAGATTAAAAAAAAAAAAGGAAGGGCCCTCCTTGCAGATCTAATGGGCTATTGAAATGCTAAGAGACAAGAAATTAGGGCCATTAAGGAAGATCAAGGGAGCAGAGAAACTGGCTCTTCACACAAGGAAACTCGCCTTCTGGATTTGCATATGAGCCTGTCTCTGTCTGAGCCCTGCCCTTCCCCATTCTATGTTCATCAGAACTCCAAAAAGTCTCCACTTTTATTTTTGGGTTTTCCTTGCTGTTTTTGCTATCCCTATCTCTTCTCCATTGGGCTGGCTGCTCCTGGATTCTCCAGTGTCTGGTTTCAGTCTATCTATGCTTGGAGTTTGGATCAGTAGAATGAGTTTCCAATAAGGGCCGCAACTGCAGTTCTCCCTCCTCATTCCCAGCACTGACAGCCCCTCTTTCCACAGGACTGAGCCTAGCAGGGAGGGGCGTGGGTCCCCTGGCCACAAAAACTTACAGATTTTGCTGATCTCAGCTGTTCCACGTATTCATGAGTGTTGTATGAAGTATACCCAAAGTCAAATTGCTCTGTGTCTGGTCCATGCAGTTCCTGGCTTTCTACCTACTTCCCTGAAGGAGTAACTGAAACCTATACCTCACCACTCCGCCATCTCGCCCTGCCTCCTTTTGTAGATTTTTAAGGACTCTCTCTATATAATGTCATGTCATCTGCAAATAGTGATAGTTTTTCTTCTTCCTTTCTGCTTTGAATGCATTTTATTTCTTTTTCTTGCCTAACTGCTCTGGCTAGAACTTAAAGTACAATGTTGAATAACAGTGCTAACAGTGGGCATCCTTGTCTTGTTACAGACTTTAGAGGGGAAGATTTCAGTACTTCACCATTGAATATAATATTAGCAATGGATTCTTCATATACTCCCTTTATCATGTTGAGGAAGTTTCCTTCTATACCTATTTTTCTAAGTGTTGTTTTCAAGAAAGGATGATGGATTGTGTTATATGCCTTTTCTGCATCAATTGAGTTTATAGTCAAAAACTGCTGAACTTCAAGTAAAAACAGTAGAGTCTGTGACATCATTTGATAGGTCTGTTCCTGCTACGTCTCCCCATCCACCTCTAGCTTAGTCAGCATAGAGGTTCTGCCAGGATAGGGCAGGCTATAGGGATAGGCAAGCTTCACTGCCACAGTTAAAAGGGTTTGATTGGTGAATGATAACCACATTCAGCAGAATTGTTGCTAATGTCAAACTTGATGGCAAGCAATCAGGAAAAGTCAATAACTCTACTAACCAGAGGATGCTGTCTTAGTGGGGGCACACATATTCTTGGTTCAGACTATGTGTTTTCCCAGTGAAGATAAGTTAAAATACATATTTTGATTTCTAGAGAAACTATTAAAAATTAACTTTAAAAATACAGTAAAAATTACAGAGATATTTAAAAGGTACACTAAAAATATTTATGCAACATAAATGAAGGTAGTAAAAGAGGAACCAGGAGACAAAAGGAGAAAATACATATATAAAACAAATAACAAAATGGGAAATGTAAATCTAACCATATAAATAATTACCTTAAATTTGAATTGTTTAAATACAAAAAGGCAGTGATTGTCAGACTGGAAAAGAAAGTAAGATTCAACTATATACCGTGTCTAAGAGACACACACTAATTTAAAAAAATACAAATATGCTGAGAGTAAAGTGATGGGAAAATGTATACATAAGAGATACATATAAGAGAATTGGAATGGATTTTTATTACCAGGCAAAATATATCTGAAAAATAATATACTAGGGAAAAAGAGTGACATTTCAGAGTGATGAAAGGGTCAATTTATCAGGGAGATACATTAATTATAAAAATATACACACATAAAAACAGTCTCAAATTACACGAAACAAAAACTGTTGACATTGAAAGGAGAAAGAGACAATTCAACATTAATAGTTGGAAATTTCAAAACCCCACTCTCATTATTTGACAAAACAACAAAAAGTATACTCCACATGGGTAATAAGACTAAAAATCTCTATCATAATCAACTTGACATATATAGAGAACTCCACCCAACAATCAGATTAGATCATATGCTACACAATAAAACATGCCCCAATAAATTTTAAATGATTGAAATTATGCACAGTTATGTTCTATGACTACAATGAAATTAAAAAATTATATTTTAAAAGTAGAATGGAATTTGGGAACTCATCAAATATACTGAAATTAAACAAAAAACTTCTGAATAATCTGCAACAAAGAGTAAATCACATGGGAAATTAGAAAATATTTTGTACCAAATGAAAAGAGAAGCAACACACCAAAATTTATGGGATAGAGTTAAAACAGAGTTTATAGTTTATAGTTATATTTATAGCTTTAAAATGAATTTAATAGTACAGAAGAAGAAAATTCTTAGAGAAAGAACCTAATCTAACAGTTTAACAAATTAGAAACAGAAGAGGAAACTAAACTCAAAGCAAGTAGAAGAAAACAACAAAGATTAAAATACAATGAAATGGAAAGGAGAGGATTAATAGAGAAAATGTGATACCAAAAGTTGTTTCTCTGGAAATATAAACAAAACTGATTGACTTTCACCCAGAATGAATAAGAAAAATGTAAAAATATCAATTACCAAAATTAAAAATCAAACAGAAGAATCACTACTAACATACAGTAATTAAATAATTATAAGTGAATATTATAAAAATTAAGGAAAATAAGTTGCACAACTTAGATGAAATGGAAAAATTCCTAGAAGAAAGAAAATTTCCACAATAAATTCAAAAAGTTTAAAAAAATGAATAGATAATAACAAGTTCAGAAATTGGTTTAGTCATTAAAAATCTTTCCACAAAGAAAAGCGCAGATGGCTTAATTGGTGAATTCTAGCAAATATTTGATGAAGAAATAACACCAAACCTCCAAAACACTTTAAGAAAGTAGAGGACTAGGAAAATTTCTCAACTCATTTGTTCTATAAGGCCAGTATTACTCTGAAACCATAACCAGGCAAATACATTACAATAAATTATAACTACTATTCAACATTCCTCATGGGCAAAGGCACAAAAATCCTTAATAAGAGATAAGCAAAATTTATCCAACCATATACAACATGACCAGGTTGCAAGGTTGGTTTAACATCTGGAAATCTTTTAATGCAATATGACATACGAATAGACAATGCAGAAAAAAGTGGTGGACAGCACCTATTCCTGAGAAAAAGGAGGAGGGTGAGATGAAGGAGGAGAAAGAGGAAGAAAAACAATAACAATGATTAACACAGTAGAAGTAGAAGGAACTTTCTCCACCTGATAAGTGGCCTCTGTGAAAAATCCATAGCTAGCATCACAGTAAATGGTGAAAATGCTGATTGCTTTACCCCTAGATCAGGAAAAAGGTAGGAGTTTCTCTTTCACTGCTTCAATTTAACATTTTTCTAGAGGTTCTAACTGGTGAAATAAGGAAAGAGAAAGAAATAAAAGACCTACACATTGAAACAAAAGAGTTATAGCTCTATATACAGATTACAGTATCCTGCATGTAGATAATCCCAAAAATTAAATAAAAAAGGAAGGTCATAGGATATAAAATGGATTTACAGAAATCAAGTGCACTTCTAAATACTGACAGCAAACTATTTGCAATGGAATTAAGAAAACAATTTCACTCATAACAGAATAAAAAACAAAAATAACTAGGAATAAATTTAACAAAAGAAGCACAAGGCTCATACATTAAAAACTGCAAAAAATTGCTGACAGAAATTTAAAAAAGATCTAAATAACATTCATGGGTTGGAGGATTCAATATTTTCAAGACAGAACTTCTCCCTTAATCCCAAATTGATCTAAAAATTCAATGCAATCTTTATCAAAATGCTAACAGGCATTTAAAAAAAGACATCGATAATCTGATCCTTAAATATACATGAGGAAATGCAAAGGGCTAAAAGAGCCAAAAAGAATTTTGAATGAGAACAAAGTAGGAGATCTTATACTCTCATATTTCAAAACCACTGTAAGGAAAAACCACTAATCGGGCAGTTTGGTATTGGAGCAAAGGTAGTCAAAAGATCAATAAAATAGACTCCCTTTTCAACAAATGGTGCTCAGATAATTGGAGGCCCACATGAAAAAAACAATGAACAGACTCTTACCTTATACATACATAAAAATCAACTTAAAATAGATCATAGATCAAAACAAAACAGCTAAGATGATAAAACTTCAAGAAGAAAACAGGAGAAAAGCTCTGTGATTTTAGTTAGTAGCAACAACAAAAGTTCTGCTCTCATAAGAGCCTGCTAAACTGTACTTCATCAAAAAAAAAACTTGTGTTCCAGATGAAACCATTAAGAAAATGGAAAGACAAGCCAGAAACTTGGAAGAAATATATGTAAATCACATATTTTATAAGGGACATGTATCTTGAATATAAAAGAACTCCTACAAGTAAATCATGGCATTTTTTCTAACAAGGCCTACAGATAAGGATAAAATTGTTCTCAATATAAATCTACAATAGGTAGCAATTATCTAATGATCAGTATTTTGCCATTCTTGATGGGGCCAGAATTTTCACTTCTTTCCAAAATCATTAAGGTGATACCTTTCTTGACTTGAATTCTCTTTTCTCATCTGCACCGATAGCACATCAACTCAACACCCAGTATTTTTTTAGTTATTACTTTCTCTCTGTCTCTATTGTTCTTAGCTTAGTTTCCTACACACACAACACTTCAGTCCTGTTCTACAACAATACAGTATAGACTTCCAGCTTTTGGTTATTTTTGCATTCAATCCATATTCCACTCTACAGCTGGAATGATTTTGTAAAATGCTAACCTGCTTACACAGTTCACAAGGGAAAAACCTCTTCAATAGCTTTCAATTGCAATCAGTATACACTCCAGTTTTCTTAGCATGGCTGATTCTATTTATTCCTACTTGCATCATCCTCCACATCACCTCCTACATGTCAGCCAAGTTGAAATTGCAATGTGCCATGTACTTGCTTGCCCTCAAATCTTTATTATATTATTTTCTCTCCCCTAAAATATCCTTTCACTGTCTCATCTAATCTTGTACCTCATTCCAGATGAACTTACCTGTCTAGTTCCTAATCATCCTTTTGGGTTCAGGAAACATGTTATTTCCTGTGGAAAGCCTTCCTTGAAGTCCTCCAGATTAAGTCTTCCTGTGATACACTCCCACTATATTATTAATCTGTAGTAATCATAGATCTCCAGAGCTCTGTACATAGCAGGTGCTCATTGATTATTTAATAAATGATTAAATGAATGGAACTGTGCTGGTTTGAATGTATTATGTCCCTCTAAACACCATTATCTTTGATGTAATCTTGTGTGGGCAGACATATCAGTGTTGATTAGATTGTAATTCTTCGAGTGTTTCCATGGAGATGTGCCCACCCAACTGTGGGTGATGACTCTGATTGGATAATTTCCATGGAGGTGTTACCCCACCCATTCAGGGTAGTTCTAAATTAAATCACTGGAGCCATATAAATGAGCTGACAAACAGAGGGAAATCAGTGCAGCTGAGAGTGACATTTTGAAGAGGAGCTACAGCCAAGAGGGACACTTTGAAGAATGCCCGGAAGCTGAGAGAGTAGCTGCAGATTAGAGACAGTTTGAAGATTGTTGTTGAAAGCAGACTTTTGCTCTGGAGAAACCGAGAGAGGACAAACCCCCAAGAGCAACTGAGAGTGACATTTTTGAGGAACTGCAGCCTAGAGAGGAATGTCCTGGGAGAAAGCCATTTTGAAACCAGAACTTTGGAGCAGATGCCAGCCATGTGCCTTCCCACCTAACAGAGGTTTTCTGGGCACCACTGGCCATCCTCCAGTGAAGGTACCCAATTGCTGATGTGTTACCTTGAACACTTTATAACCTTAAGACTGTAACTGCGTAACTAAATAAATCTTTTCCTTTTATAAAAGCAATTCATTTCTGGAGTTTTGCATTCCAGCAGCATTACCAAACTAGAATCGAAACATTGAATGCAGTGTTTATTTTACTCTTCAAAGTTCAATGTTAGGCCCTGTGAAACTTGTCATAATCATTAAAGTATGCACATATTTCCCAGCTTGGCCAACTTTCTATGATTAAAGCCATAAATTAAAGAAGCAACTTGCTGACACTTTGTCAGCATTCAATCAACTCCCCCCATGATTGTTTAATTTTCATCTCAAATAAATTTTCTCCTTCAACACTCCCTCAGGCAATAGATTAAGTAAACAGATAAACCTTGAGCTGAATCCTGTAGGTCGTTTAGAGTCTTTTAATATGGAAAACCAATTTCAGAGTTTAAAAATTCACATCTTATCTTCATATGTATTGATATGTCTGCACTTGGGAATGAAGTAACTTCCACAAGCTAAATTCATCATTGGTAGATCAGTTAAACATTTTTCATAATGTTATCTATTAATAACTTACTTTGGTATTATAGATAACCTAGAGATGGTATTTGGGTATACACTTGGTTGCTAATAAATATGTTCTGGATGGACAAGCTGTTAAATGACTTTATGACCCTAGGAATAAATTGTTAACTGAATACATTCTCATTCTCATACGGAAGGTTTTTAAGGGCTCTGGAGTGAATTTAACTGGAAAGGCAGCTGGGCGAGTGCTAAATAATGAGCTCTATTATTTGGAAAAGGAAAGTTTATTATAATTATCCATGAAATAAATTGTAGATATTAACATAAGGACTATACATTCTATTATTAAAATATTAGAATGGCATGTGTTTTTAAACAGTGGATTGTACCTGAGTAGTTATTTCCATTTTTAAAATGTTCATTTTATTATTTTTATGTGTATGGCAACATCCGTTTCCTCTATTACATAAAAATAACACTAAAGGGGCATACTAGTAGTTTTACAAGTGTTAGGAAGAGAAACATATTTAAATAATGCCTTTGATATATTCTTTGAGTTTACTATCTGTGAGAATAAGGCAAAATAATCTCTTAAATACGATTTATGATTCGGAGTATGTAAGTATATTGAGGTACACTCTGGTAATTTTACAAGATGTGGATTGTCAAGTAGACAGCTAAGTTGACTAAATAAATGTGCTTTATATATGTATGTATATTGTCAATGGCTGATGAAGACTTTGGCTGAGCTCTAAGTATTTTGTCAAAACGGTACTAACTCAAGGATAAACAGGGTAAGATTAGCTTAACCAACCAAGATGCCCTAACATGAGGTGCACATCAGTCTTCTGTAGGTAAATGTTTATTGGATATGGTCATATGAAATGCATCAGATGAGAGAGATTTGATTTACCCTCATGCTTTTAATAATTCTATCAGTCTAACATCTCACCCTTCACCTTCTCTTGAACCCCTCTCTAACTCTTAACCTGCTCTACCTTTGTTTTGTTTTTTTTCTATCACTTGTTTCTTCTAATATGCTATACATTTTACTTATTTTTGTCTGTGCATTGTCTCCCTCACTCACTGAAATGTAAGCACCTTTTAAGAGCAGGGTTTTTCAGTCTATTCACAGCTGAATGTGCCTGGATCATGGTGGATGCACATATATATTTGTTGAATAAATTTGGATCATAATGGAGATTTCATGGTAAGAGGGGAAGGAGAGGCTTAGAAAATCATTGAATAAGCTAGTGGTTTTTATTTTTTGTCTATTTGATTTTAACAAACAATCCGTCTAAGCTTCTTATGAAATGAGAGGATCTGTTTTCTTTTTAAAATTACCAATGATCAAGTAACATCACATATCTTAATATTTAGATGTATCACCTTTTTTTTTGCTAGATGATTCAGCTGCCTGAAAAACTAAACTATATATCTGATTTAAAAATTTGTATTAGATACAGAAAATCATTGTAAATTTCTTAGTGTTGATTCATTATGTTTCTATAGTTACTTCTTATTTATCGCCCTTTCTCCATTTGTTTTGAGATGATCCTTGTTATTTAAACATATTTCTGATCTTTAAAATAACTGTTATACCAAAAATCTCTAAGCAAAATCAAGCAAAACTGTAAGCCAAGATACAATCACAATCAAATCACTGTATGTGGAAGTGTGTGATTTTCACAAGAAATATAAATTGCAACCATCACTACTCCTCTTCCCTGTTTTTATTCTTTTTCATTTACTTACAACTACAGTCCAGGACTACACTTGATACTTATTTAATAAATAAAATGTGAGTAATGAAAATAGACATTGCATTAATATAGCATATTATGAAAGACTTGAAACTACTATATTTATGATCTCATCTATTTCCAAATTCCTTCCTTAATACCATTTTTCAGTTAGCTTAGCATTCCATAATCTCTGATAGTTCTGAAATTCAGAAAGAATCAATATCCTGAATTATTTTCTGTTGTTATTATCACTAGATTATGAGAATATGAAATCATATCTTATTCTCTTTTATTTCATCATCACAACATCTTTGAGAACGACATAAAGGCCCAGAAAAATGGATTTACTTACTCAATTTCCAAACTTAGAAGGGTAGAGGTTGGGCTTGAACTGAAATTTTCTTATTATAACTATAGTTTTCTGTCTTATCCGTATTTCATCTTAAATAAAGTGCCTAGGTGACAGTTTATTTTAGGAGGCAGAATGAAGGCAGGTATAGTTAATGGTCCTATTTTGCATACATGAGATTGCCAAAGAAGTTTTTGGTAGCTTTTAGGGATCTATATAGCAGTATTCTCAAGCTATAGTGGATAGATTTTAATTAAAATGTAAATAAATACGTATCCAAGAAAAAGATGGCACATTCCAGTTCTATACCATAATTCAGTTATCATGCACTATGTTATTAATACACTATTAAATGGATTAATGGAAATGATTCTTCCTGCAGGTTCTGATTGCTGAGATGATGAAAAACGTTCTAGGATATCTTTGGAAATATTAGGGATGTCTACATTGAAATACTACTTCCTTGTTGAAGCCTTTCTTAATTTCCCAAGGCAATTTTAGTCTAATCCCTTTCCACCCCAAACCCCTATAGCACTTTGTAGATATCTCTGTTAAAACCTGTGGACTTTTAGGGGAGCTCATCTCTCTCCAGTTCCCTTCTCCTCACTCATTCTACCCCAGAATACATAGGAGTTGTTCACTGACCGCCTTTCAAATGGATTTTGGTCTCTTGGGAGCCTCGCTTTTATTTTTGTTTTTGTTTTTCCTGAAGACTGGAGAAATGGAAAGGCTTCAGACTGCCATTAGCTGAGAAAACTCAGCCCCTCTTTCTCTCTGTCTCTCTCTCCCTCCCTTGTTCTGATGTCTCTACATCTTTCTAGACCCTTCCTTCCATAAGACCTAGGATGTACAAGAGGCAGGGCTGGTGTTCCATCTTTCTGCCCTCATAGTCCAAGGCAGCAATTGAAGACTAGCTCTGTGCAAGGCAAGAGCTCCTCCGGGCTCCCTTGTTTCACTTGTATTTTTTTTATGAATGGTGCCCTTCTCCTAGACTGGTCTTGTCTAGCCATCATTGTGTTGAAATATAAAAGGCTAAAGTCCAATTACATGTTTAAAAAGAATGAAAAAGGAGACCACCTGGCCTGCTTTGTTTCTTGACCTTAATCTTGCCACTATGCTCACAAAGAGAGTTCTCTGTCAATTACCAGTAATGTAATCCATTTTAGGATTTTAGTCAAAAACTTCAAGTAGAAACTATTTGTTTTCTTTACCTTTTTTTTCTCATCTTCGCTGTGTGTATATGTATGTGCATGTTTGAGTGTGTATATATACATCCATATACATTTTCCCCCAGGAGTATTCCTGTGTTATAGATAGGTGCCCTTTGAACCATAAGATTCAAGGATTTAGAAGTCTGTGTTCAGCCTCTATGTTTTTATTTCACATTCTAAACAAGTCACTAATGAATTATAGTATGATTATATGTTCATATGTTTGACTTCTCCTTAAACTAAACTCCTGGAAGACATGGACCATGTACTATCCACATTCTATTCCCAGATTACCTACGTGCTTAGCAGGCACTCAATTCTCGCTAAATGAAAGATCTAAAGACCAATTGAATTACTGAGTGAACAACTGAATGCACAAATAAATGGACAAATACTAACTGCCCTAGTCCAATATCAGCACCTATGTATTCTATGCAGGTGCTGAGGAAACTTAGAAAGCTGCTACAAAGTCATTGTAACTGTGTACATGTGCTGGGTTTTAGAGATCATAGCTAAATAAAGATCAAGTTTTAGTGTTTGTATTTCCCTAAAGAAAACTGAGAATTGAATCTGTAAGATAAGTTGTTGTCTTGGAGATAGAAGATGGATTTTAATCAGGAAAGAGGAGAAGAGTAAAAAAAATTCATCTGTTACCCTATTTCCAAGCTAAATTGTCTTACCCTTTTAGACAACTACCTCATCCTGTTCATAGAGAGAAAAGAGAAAAACGTAATTCCCAGCGATACATTTTCTATCATCCTCTGTGACAAAGAAACTGTCTGCAGAGCCTCACTGCTGAGGGGAAATTGTAATCTCATTGTCTCCAAACACTGCATGAGGCCTAGACAATGTCCTTTCTCATTTTGGTACCTAAGGCTGTGTTCAGAATAGCCATCCAAAAGCAGTGTTTACCCTTCAGGAAATCAGAATGATGCTAGCCTTGGTGAGGTGACTAGTGCAGTTTTTTCAAAAGTTTGCTGTCTATGAGTTTGGAAGTGCATCATTGTGTCAAAGACAGTCTAATGTGCCTTTGCAGTTGTAAAATTTTGGTGTCAAGTTTGGCATGGTGGGTTCCATATTAACAAAAACAGCAACAAAATGTTTGACAATTATTGCTAACTTATTTTCCATTTTTACTCAAATTTAGATATGTGAAACTATTCTGAATGGTTTAATATTTTTTATTCCAAACTATTTTTAAAACATATAATCTATTTTAAATGCTAAGAAAACAATGACCATCTTATATATTTCATTATTTAAAAGGTCATATCAACATTTTCTGTTTTAAATATTAAATGAATTACATAAATATTTAAAATACATGTAAAATGTTTAAGATTTATAAAGTAACTGACTACTGTATAATCTTTGAAATCAACTGGTAGTTATTTCGCAGAATGAAATTTTTCTGTATTAAATGTAGAAGAACTAACATTCACGATTCAAAACAATCCTTCAATACCCAGGAAAACAAGGCACTGGAATGATGCAACTTAATTACAGATTTGCTTTGGAATGAATGAATGACTGTGGTAGATGTGGTGAAAAATCTGCTTCTAAATGCCCCCAAATATCCCCTCTCACTCTATATTGTTTCTACTTTAAAAAAATTTCCTTTGATATTGGAAAACTGAGAGTAGTAATATTCACCATTCCACTGCCATTTAGATCTGAGAAGGCTTACTGCATCCATAAACCTCTCTCAGTTTTCTTCCACTGACATCTTGGGCAAAACAAGGAGAGACAGGAAGCAGGCAATCTAAAGAGAAGTTGACAAGTGGAATTGAAAATTTCCCACTTGAATGGTAAATTCACACTTTAATCAAATACTTGGCAAATCATTGTTGACATCATGTGGTTTGAAAAGTATGACGTAACAAACTCAGGATGCATTTCTTCTTTCTAGTTTTATACATCAGGAGAGTACTGCACATACAATAATTAATTCACTAAAGACTGTATTAAAATGTGTCAAATGAAGCAAATTCCTTTACCAAACAGGATTTGAAATTCTACTATGAACTTAGGTTTCTCAAAGTCAAGCTGTAGATACTGTTTATGAATTATTTTTCTAGAAAAAAATAGTTATCAAAAAAGATACTGTGTCTATTACTTTTATATTTTAGGTATAAGTAGCATATGTCCCAGGAATTGATGGTTTCTTTTATTATTTTATTGTACAATATTGGATAATAATACCTTTAAGCTTTGCTCAAGGAAAAATAAGTTTAATAGGACAATAGACTATTAGGAATGGTGAATCTGATTTAGAATGGCTTTATCTAGAAGTCTTCTCGTAATAGAATATTGATAAATTTTTTTAAACTTTGAAATTGAATGATTTCTCAGTCTATTTTAGATTTCTTCTTTGAGTAATAATGATCATTTATGTTCATGCTTTGCAGAATACATTTTTATCTATTTAGGAGAAAATATATTTATCAAAATTAAGAATTCACCTTCTATTAATTGTCATAAAGTGAGTGAAGAATATACTCTTGGCATAAATATAAGTGAGGGCTCTAAGTTAGCCAGAAACAAAGGTGATGTTTTGCCAACAGCATTTCATTCCATAACATTACATTTCAAAATATTTCATTTATTCCATAATATTCCATTCCATAACATTCTATTCAATTTCACAGTATACCATTCCATTATATTAATTCCACCTGAAAAATGAAGTGGCAATTGCTACCTGTAGGAGAAAAAAGGCAGTTAACAGCTGGCCACAACATTCATCTAGTACAAGTCATAATTTGCATTCATATATATTATTTTGATGTTTTGAAATTCATTGAAGGAAGTTGTATTAATCCTTTGAAATATTAGCTTCGAGTTTTGCCTCCTGGATGTAATAGAATCAATAACCAACAAGGAGTAATATCAGCCTTTTAGGGTGCACTTAAAATTTTTATTAGGTCAGCCAGGTAGGGATTTTGCAGTAATTGTATTGGGATAGTTCCCAACCTCATGTTCCCTCTGATTGATTCTGTTAGAGAACACTATTTCCTAGCCATTTCTTCTGTCCTGAAAGTTCTTGAGTTGGCTCATGTTACTAAACACTGATTCATTTAGATGTTGCTGTGGTGGATACACTGATGCTGAAATGACTTGCTCCAGTTCAAAAAAGTGAGTGGAAGAATGAGCTATTGCCATAAAAATTTAATCATATATCCGAGCAAATAGCTCCAGGTAACTGTAGCCAGTCCCTTCTCTAGTACCAAATCAGCAGTGGTTCAATTATTAAAAAAAAAAAAAAAAAAAGTCCTTTTGGAATAAGAGCAAAAATCACCCTAAAAATCTATTTTGCACTTTTACTTAAAGATCAGCTCTTCTGTGATGGCATTCATCAACTAATTTGCCCCTGATTTTAATACTTATTCAGATTTCCAAGTTGTGTGTAAAAGATGTCTCATTAGCAACTGCTAAGTAAGTTTAATAAAGAGGCAAATTTTGAAATTATCTCTGATAGTCTTCCAATCTGCATCTTTTGTAAAATATAAAATAACTAAAGCTCAATGTTATGATGTAATGATTATAACATTTTAACATTTATTAAGGATAAACTGAGTAAGTAAATTATACACCCTCCTGGCCACAGAGTTTTTAAATCAAACATCAACTTCTTATTAATATATTTTTATAAGATATTTGTAAATCTTAGTCACTGCATACCTCCTTTGAAAGAAAAACCAGATGCATTAATGAGGGGCAAAAATCTTTTCCTTATTTTAAGAGTTTGGGTTTCAGTTATTTAAATGTGTAATATTTGCTGAATACATTCATAGAACTATTTTTCCTATTTTATTGACACAAAGTTAAACAAAAAATTAAAAACCTGCACATGCAGAGGTCACATGTCTGTAGTACCTGAAAGCCCACCCCTCCATCCCTTCCAAATAATGTGTATGTGTGCCTCATGCGTGTGTGCATGCATGTATAAGGAGTGCAAACATGCTCCTAGGTCAGATAAATGGTGGAGATAGGAGGTTGTGTAGAGATAATAAATATAGTTATAAATACCCCAGCATTAGTATCACATATCAATCGTGTGAGACCACTGTTTCAGACTAATGCACATGATCTCCTCACACTTTGGGGAGAACTGGAGGGAGGCTGTCTGCTATAGTTGGAAACTGGGGGTTGTATTTGGATTTCAGGTGTTCCTCATGTTAAATGAAACAAGATATTTCTGGCTTCCCTATGATTATTTTATGTAAAGGCAGGCATAATAGCATATTGTATAATTTGCAAACAGATAAATATGCTCTGTGAGGCTTGAATTTAGGGACCCTAACCTGTCATTTCAGAGGATTCTCCACTACCCTACTTCGATATGTCTTACTGGAGTTCTGTAACTCATTATCCTATGGACTACAAAGATTTAATGGTTTGATAAAGATATCCAAGAGTGTAACTGATATAATTGTTCCAACATGACTACCGCAGTATTCAGCTGTATAGATACATCCAAGTTTGTTTATGCACTTACCTCTTGAAGGAAGTTTGGGTTGTTGCCAATTTTTGGCCATTACAAAAATAGTCATTATAAACATTAATATACAGGATAGTGTGTGAACATGTTTTTATTTCATTTGGGTAAATAGCTAGAAGTTGAATTACCATATTATATGGTAAGTGTATGTTTTACTTTATAATGGATTGTCAAACTGTTTTCCAAGGTTATAACATTTTGTATGCCCACCAGTAATTCTTTATTTTATTGTAGCAATTCTAAAGATGTATAATGATTTCTTGTTAGGGTTTTAATTTAGATTTCTCTAAAAATTAATGATTGAGCATGACTTCATGGACTTTTTTTGCTTTTAATATATCATCCATGGAGAAATGTCTTTTCCTTTCTTCATTTGCAATATTTGTACTTTATGTCCCCCTCTTTTCTTTATCAGTGTACCTCAGTAGAGGTTTTTCAATTATATTGGTTTAGTTGATTTACACTATAGTTTTTCTTAGATCTGGATTTCATTGCTTTCTGCGCTATCATTTTCTTCTTTTTGCTTTTTTTTTTTTAAGTTTCTTAGGTGAAAACTTGGGTCACTGATTTGAAACCTTAGTTTTTTTCTATCACAAACATTTAATGCTATAAATTTTCCTCTGAATCCTGTTTAACTGCATCTCATGAATTTTAATATGCTGTAATTTCCACTTCATTCAGTTCAAAATATTTTCTAATTTCTTTTGTGACTTCCTCTTTGAACAATAGCTTAGCAGTGTGGATTTAATGTCCTATTTCTTAGGAATTTTTCAGATATATAAATGTCATTGATTTCTATTTTAATTCCCTTATCATCAGATAAATACTTTTTATGATTTTAAATCTTTCAAATTTGCTAAGGATTGTTTTATGACTCATGTATATTTGGAAAGAGGTAGATCTCGTTGAGTGGAATTACTATAAAAAACAGTTAGATCAACCTGGTTGATTTCCATTTAATTCTTTCTAACTCCCATCCCTTTGCTACGATCCCCCATGTGAATATTTTCTACTTTTCCATTAGAGCATTTAACTTATTAAGCGTAGTTATTTTAAATTCCCTGTATGACAGACCCCTCCTTTTGGTAGGCCTTTAATGTGAAGGTTTGAGTCAATCTAGTCAGGAGTTAAGCTTATTTTGGGTTTTAGTATTTTATGGGCCACCACATACTTCAAATTATTCTGGTGTCTTTTTGTGTTTTAAGGTGGTGACTAGGTTGACAGAGTTTTTCTCAATTTTCCTCTCCCACTCAGCTTTAGGTTTTCCCTATAAACCTGCACTTCAAAGATGTTCTCTTTCCACACTCCTGCCCCTTTGTTGTTGCCATTATTTGTTATTCTGGTGTCCTAGTTCAGCCTCAGTTTTAGGCATGTGGCCCACCGCTGCATGTTGGGGATGAGGACAACTCAATGATTCACCCCTTTGCCAGCAGTTATGGGATCTGTGATGATCTGGGCCCCAAAGAAAGAAGTTTTTCTTTCTGTTTCTTTCATTTGTAATGGGGGCTCACCTATGCTCTGAGTATGACAGAGTTTACCACCCTGTTCCCAGTGGCTAAAGTCTTTTGTTCTTTAGGAGAAATGGGAGAGAAGGATCTCCATGGGCCGTCCAGCCTTTCCTGCAGCAGCTCTCCCACATCTGCACATAGAGGAGACTTTCTATAGACTCCTCTTCTGGCTCTAATCTTTCTCATGAGCGTCTGTGAAGTCCTTTGTTAAAGAGACTGCAGATGGTGTAAACTCCCCTGGTTTCTGATGCTCCCAGGGTCTCTATACTGTCAGGCTATCCCACACTCAGTCTTTAGCAATTCATTAAACATTTTAACTGAATTATTCTAAGCACCTTCTGTGTCTCTCCTTAGATTTCAGGCTAGTTTGTTGTCCTGTGACCAAAGCTGTCTGATAGAATTAAGAATAGATTAATTACGATTATATGGCCTTTTTCTCACTATAATGATTGGAGTGACATTCTTTTTCAGCTTTGTGCATCCTACGTGGAAGTTGGGGAAACAATGTATACTAACATTTTAAAGCACATGTCTTTAAATTTAGCTCCTCTCTAGAATCCCAAGGTAAAATATTTACCATGCTTCTTGATTTTCTTTTTTATTCCTCTCTGAAAATACTTTTGTCTTTTCTGCTTTCTCAACTAGACATGGGATCTGATGGTGATTATTGAAGTGTGGTATATTTACTTTCATTACAGAGGAAAAGCAATGTGCTTTCAAATAAACCAAAAATATTTCCTTATAGATTTTCTTAAGATGCCTGCTCCATGGAAGGGAAGAATATAATCAAGTCGGTTGTTTGTATGCAAAGTATTTCTATTGTTCAAGAATGCTTAGAAAGTTTATTCCTTCATGTATTTTACACATTCACAATGTGATCTTGTATACACAATAAATATACCCTCTTCTGTAAAAGTTTTGGCAATCAGAAGTAAATTAGAATTCAGTCATAACTAAGTTACCACAAATCTCAAGTGAGAAAAATGAATTAATGAATTTTTATTAGATTCCTTTGCTAATGATAGTGGCTTTACATTGTCATTTGCATTTCATACTACCAAGTAATCAAATAATATGTGATTGTTTACATATTTTATCAAACCAACTTTAAAACCTAGAGCTTTTCAAATTTGTTTTCATAATTCACTTTTACTTTCTAAATACAGTCAACCACAGGTGAGTCTGACAGGGAAATAAATATACTAACTTGTTAATATAACTCTAGGTAGGTTTCCCTATATGAGTTCCTCCATTTCTTAGCAAATGTCCATGTTTCTTTTTTAATCATAATCAACCATCACCAGATTACTGTTTAATCTTTTTTTTAAGAAATTATTTTTATAGCAGTTTCAAGTTTACAGAAAAATTGAGTGGTATTCAGAAAATTCCTGCATAAACCCCCTCAACAATTTCTTCTATTATTAACATTTCACATTACTGTGTACATTTTAAATTGATGAGCCAATATTGGTATATTATAATTAACTAAATTCATAATTAACAGTAGGGTTCACTCTCTGTGTTGTACAGTTCTAATGTCATTACAATATCTTATTGAATAGTTTCACTGCCTTAAAAATGCACTGTGCTAAACCTATTCACACCTCTCCCCCAACCCATGGCGATCTGCTCTTTTTATTCTCTCTAAAGATGTGTATTTTTTAGAATGCTGTATTGTTGGAATCATACTATATGTAGCCTGTTCAGAGTGGCTTCTTTCATTTTTTTTTTTTTTGAACATTGGTATTTTTTTTTTTATTAAATTCAGTTTTACTGAAATACATTCACACACCAAACAATCATCCATGATATACAATCCACTGTCCACAGTACGATAACATAGTTATGCGTTCATCACCACAATCTATCTCTGAACATTTTCCTTACATCAGAAAGAACCAGAACAAGAATAAAAAATAAAAGTGAAAAAAGAACACCCAAATCATCCCCCCATCCCACACCATTTGTCCTTTAGTTTTTACCTCCATTCCTCCACTCATCCATACACTAAAGGGGGTGTGATCCACAAGGTCTTCACAATCACACTGTCACCCCTTGTAATCTACATTATTATATAATTGTCTTCAGGAGTCCAGACTGCTGGGTTGGAGTTTGGTAGTTTCAGGTATTTACTTCTAGCTATTCCAATACATTAAAGCCTAAGAGGTGTTATCTATATAGTGCATAAGAATGTCCACCAGAGTGACCTCTCGACTCCATTTGGAATCTCTCAGCCACTGAAACTATTTCATCTCATTTTGCATCCCCCTTTTGGTCAAGAAGATACTCTCAGTCCCACGATGCCGGGTCCACATTCATCCCTGGGAATCATACTCTGCGTTGCCAGGGAGATTTACACCCCTGGGAGTCGGGTCCCACGTAGGCGGGAGGGCAGCGAGTTCACCTGTCGATGGCTCAGTTAGAGAGAGAGAGGGCCACATCTGAGCAACAAAGAGGTACTCAGGGGGAGACTCTTAGGCATCATTACATACAACTTTAGACTCTCCTTTGTGGTAATGAGCTTCTTAAGGGCAAGTCCCATGCTCGAGGGCTCAGCACATCAAACCGCCAGTCCCAATGTTTGTGACAACATCAACATCAGTCCAGGTGAGGATGTCCAACACATCCACACCTTCCCCCAGATCCTCAGGGCTGGGGAGGGGGAGGCTGTAAATATATTTTTTATTATCTGCCCAAATTACTCTAGGATGTGTCACTATTTCACTCCAGCCTATACTAACCTACCGTATCTCACTTCCTATTCAAAGTTCCATGCAGTTGTGGTGTTTGAACAAATCGACTGTAGAGTTGTACCGTTTAGAAAATTTAGATCCTGTACCAAATAGATATCTATTCCCTTGGTCTCATATGAAAGTTGAAGTTTTAAAACACAATCAGTTTCAACCTTAATCCTTTGGTCTGGCTTGCCCTGGTCTTAACCAGACCTGCTTCATTCATATCACTAATTGAAGTCTGGGCTCTTTTTCAGCTTTTTTTTTTTTTTTTGACAGTGGCTGTATGCACTAATACTGACATTCATATCTGCCGAGCTCTAGCTCTGAGTTTCAGGTGTCTCAGAGATATGCATTGTTCCAGAGACCAATCGCTTCTTTCACTTTTACTTTGTAGCTCAATAACTCATTTCTTTATACTGCTAAACAATATTCCTTTGTATGGATGTACCACAGTGTGTTTATCCATTCACCTATTGAAGGATATCTTGGTTGTAACCAATTTTTAGCAATTATGAATAAAGATACTATAAACATTAATGTGTAGGTTTTGATATGGACATAAATTTTCAACTCATTTGGGTACATACCTAGGCATGTGATTGCTGAATCACAAAGCAAGCCTATGTTTAACTTTGTAAGAAACTCCTGACTTTTCACCAAGAATCAGTGGTTAGAATAATAATGTAACAATTTAAAATGCTTATCTTCCTTTTCTCCCTCACTTCCCTTTTCCCTCTTTAACTGCTCTAGTACCACATATAGCTTACTTCTTGCCAGGCCACTATCTTACAGAGAACCTGGATATGGAAAATATGTACACATTACAAATCACCTTTAAGAAAGAACTTATTGCTCAGCTATGGACAGCGCTGTTAGCATACAGTTCTCCTGCTGTTTTTTTCTTCAGGGACAGCATCACCTACAGAGAGCTACCTTGCTTAAGGTCACACCCTACAAAGGACAGCCCATGTTGAGCATCTAAATGGGTTACAGGTTTAAAAGCTTAGTCAACCACATTGGCACACACAGCAAGACTCTGAGGGGCAATATTTGCTTGAGAACCCCATTGATTTATGGATACCTGTTTGAACCATTTTCCAGATCAACTTTCTGCCCACCCCTTTTCTTTTATGGATTTTTTCACGTTTTCAAATATAGTTGCCTTATATTATATAGTCATTTCCTCAAATTTCTGGTCAACTGCTGGTACTGTCTTATTTTCTCTCTCTCTTATGCTTTTATGTTTTTCTTATTCTTTATTTATATGCTTATTTCAAGTGGAAATTTGGAAAGAGTAGAAATAGGAACAAACACTCAATTCCTCATTTGAATTAGAATTGCTTCTTTAAAATTGGATGCATTTTCTAGTAATAATATTAATATTTCTCTTATTCTAAAACTGAGAATGCAAAACATCTTAATCTGTCTGCATAAGTCAATTTACATATATGTAAACATTCAGCAAAATCAGTAAAACAGCAAGGTATGATATATAAAATTTGACAAATAAAAAAATTGATAATTGCTTTTTGGTGCTGTGAGATATAAATTACTTGCTATAACTTTTCTAGTAGTGTTTAACTCAACTTGTAGAATGTTATTTAGGGATATTGTTTCCCTCTATTTGGAACTTAAATTCAATCTAATTAATTTCCTGTATTTTAACTTGAGCTTCAAGACTTTGACTACAATTTCTTGATGCTAATTATACAATGTGCTGGTTTGAATGTTTATGTTCCCCCAAATGCCATTATCTTTGATATAATCTTGTGTGGGCAGACCTATCAGTGTTAATTAGATTGTAATTTTTTGAGTGTTTCCATGGAGATGTGCCCCACCCAACTGTGGGTGATGACTCTGATTGGATAATTTCTATGGAGGTGTTGGCCTGCCCATTCAGGGTGGGTCTGAATTAAATTACTGGAGCACTATGTAAGATCAGACAGAGGAGCAAGCTGCTACAGCCAAGAGGGACACTTTGAAGAAAGCACAGAAGCTGCAGATGAGAGACAGTTTGAAGATGGCCATTGAAACAGACTCTTGCTCCGGAGAAGCTGAGAGAGGACAAATACCCCAAGTACAACTAATAGTGACACTTCTGCGGAACTGCAGCCTAGAGAGGAATGTCCTGGAAGAAAGCCATTTTGAAACTGGAACTTTGGAGCAGAAGTCAGCCACGTGCCTTTCCAGCTAACAGAGGTTTTCCGGACACCACTGGCCATCCTCCAGTGAAGGTACCTGATTGTTGACATGTTACTTTGGATACTTTATGGCCTTAAGACTGTAACTGTGTAACCAAATAAACCCCTCTTTTATAAAGGCCAATCCATTTCTGGTGTTCTGCATTGCAGCAGCATTAGCAAACTAGAACACACAACATCAACATTAAAATGAATATATAAAGGACTGAGTCCACATTTTCTTTGTTAGGCAATCTTGCATGTAATAGCTTTGGAAACAAAGGGAATTATACTCTATTAGCAAGAAACTTTGCCCTTTTGAAAGTCCTTTTCTAAGGAAGGTCTAGTCATAACTGCCTATTTTGTCTTTACAAACACTAATTTAAAAAATCCTGTAAAATTCAGTTCTATGTTCTGTAAACCAAAAGGTCTCCTTGATTCATTTTAGGACACATTTCCTAGTGTGTTTATCTTTTCTAAAAGTCACTTAGCTGAAGTCATTAAACACATTATCACCAGTACCACTAGGGTCATTTTCTTGTGCTTCAGGGCCCTGAAGTTTCTTTATCTAGCAATTGCTGTACCTATAAGATGGATTTATTTTTAACAGCATCTCATCCTTTCCAAATAGTCATATGGGAATCATGTAGTTAGCACATTATTTTAAGATACTCATTAAATTGTGTGGTTCGCTAGTGGTTTATTAAATTATATCTGTAGGTAATCTGTTGATGTTTCAGTGAAACAGGAAAGTGACAGAAAAAGAGTAGCAGCTACTAATATTTTGTAATCAGTCAAAAAACCTCAATGTCTTAATATTACCCAAATATGTAAAATTGTTATAGGCAAAAAGTTGCAGATTAGCTTTTACTGTGGAGGCACCTAATTCTTATAAATGAAATTTCTAAATATTTTTAGAGTTCTCTGTCTACAATCTTAAGATGTTTAGCATTTTGGTCTTGATGCCACTTCTAAGGGAAGGGGAACGTAAGTTACTTTCAGATTCTTGAGTCTTCTATTTCTTCCTATTGGCTTTAAATTTTGTGATATCAAAAAATCTCATTAATCCAATTAGGAACTCTTACAAATTTTAGGGTTTTTTAAACTGATATTTGATATATGAATTTTCAGACATAAATTTTATAATTTTACCTCTTTGGGTATTTCAAATTTCATGCTAATATATTTACATATGTGCATGTGCGTGTGCGTGTGTGTGTGTGTGTGTGTGTGTGTGTGTAATTTATCTATCAAGCCTGGGCTTACAAAATGAAACAGTTTCTCCAATGCAATTTATAGATGGAAAAATGAGACCACAGTCATGGTTATTGGTTCGTTGACAGTTCTATTTTCATCAGTTGCAATTTTCATCAAGCAAATAAGAGTATACTAGTTGTTCCAAGGATTGAATGTAAAACTCATAAAACAAACATAAAACTCAATGAAGACTTGAACAAAAGTGTTAGGAAGAAGCTGACAGCCTAAAAATAAAACCCTGAGAGGGCCACATTAAATGATAAGTGGAATTGCTCTTGATTACTTCCTACTGGCTATATTCCATCTGTGTTGCTTAAATTCTGTCTGCATTGCTATATTACATCTTGGTGAATTGTAGAGCTATAGAAAATTTTTAAAAATAAAATCTTTCAGCTTTCCCTGGAAAATATACAGGACTATGCTTTAACTTTCAATTGTATTTTTCCCTCCAAAATAAAATTGTTATCTATTAATAGACAATAATTTCTTCTGGGTAATGGAAAAGAGCGAGCCAACATTTTGAAACATTCTGAAATTGGTAAACAATAATAGACAAAATAAAAATAAAACTATGAATTATTCTCTTTGTTATAATCTGTGTCTTTAAGACTATGGTTATTAAGAATAAAATGTATGATCCCAATGGGAATCACCACTATCAGGCTGATTGACAATTAGTAAAGAAATTGGGCATAGCAGCAATCAGCTTCTTCCAGAATTAAACAACCATGGTGTTAAATTCAATTAGCTGTTGCTTAAGAAGTCAGGAAAAAAGAACTACACGTTTTAAATAGATTATTCTGGGCTGGTTATAAATTTCATTATTGTTACAAATAAATATTTTCAAAGAAAAGCTGAATATTACCTCTTTTATACCTAATAATTAAGTGTAAATATATCAAAATATGTACATGATCTACATGAAGAAAACTGCAAAACTCTGATGAAAAAAATCAAAGGAGGTATAAGGAAATGGAGAGATCCTTCATGTTTATGGATTAGACAACTCACTATTTTTAAGATCTGAATTCTCAATTTTGTCTATAGCTTCAACAAATTACAAATCAGAATCCTAGTAAGGTATTTTTTAGATAATGTTATCTAAGTTTATTCTAAAATTTATATGGAAAGGAAAAATATCTAGAATAACCAACAAGATACAAGAAGAAGAAGAGAGTTGCAGGACCCATACTACCATATTACAAGACTTACTATAAAGCTAGAATAACAAAGTCACTGTTGTTATGAGAAAATAATAGACACATAGACTAATGGAACAAAATAGAGAAGAGAAATAGAATCACAAAAATGTAGTTCAACTGATTTTTCAACAAAGACATAAAGGAAATTTAAAGAAAGCAGTCTTTTCAACAAATGAAGATAAACTGGACATTCAAAAACCAAAAGAAATAAAGAAGCTCATATACATAAAAATATAGCTTACACAGAAATTCTCAATATATATCATAGGTTTAAATATAAAATGCAAAACTATAAAACTTTTAGAAGAAATCATAGGAGCAAGTATATGTAAATTTAAGTTTGGTGATGTGGCTTTAGACATGACACCAAAAGCACAATTCATGAAAGAAAAAAATTGATAAGTTGGACATTCTTAAAATTGAAAATGTTTGCCCTGTGAAAGACACTGTTAAGAGAATGATAAGACAATCCATGAACTAGGAAAAATAATTGAAAATTACATATGAAGGGAAGGAACTTGTATTTAGAATATAAAGTGACTTCTTGAAACTCAACAATAAGAAAACAAGAACCCATTTAAAAATGGGCAAAATACCTGAACAGACACTGAAGCAAAAAAGATATATGGTTCAAAAATAAACATAAGAAAAGGTGCTCAAGTCATTTCTCTTGAAATGCAAATTCAAATAACAATAATGTATCACTACACAACCTACTAGAATGGCTAAAATACAAAACAGTAAAATAATTCTTACTATATCAAATGCTAGTGAAGTTGCAGAGCAACAAGAAAACTATGTGTTAGCATATGATTCAGCAATTATTTCCCTAGTATTTAGCCAAATGATATGAAAATGCATATCCACACAAATACCTATACATGAATGTTTTTAGCAGCCATATTATTTGTCAAAACTGAAGGCAGCCATGATGGCCTTTAACAGATGATGGATAAATAAGCTGTGGAACATCAAAACAATGGAATACTATTCAGCAGTGAAATGAAACTGGCTTTCAAGCCAGGCAAAATCATGGATGAATTTTAGAAGCATGTTGATAAGCAAAAAAGGCAGTCTTAAAAGGCTTTATGGTGTATAAATCTATTTATATGACTTTCTGTAAAGGCAACACTATAGAATCTGTAAATGGATCAGTGATTGCCAGGGATAAGGAATGTGGGGCAATCTCAATGGACAACACAGATGGAATTATTTGAGTGGCAAAACTCTCCTCTGTGATACTGTAATGGTGAATACTTGACATTAGACATTTGGCAAAATCCATAGAACTTTAAAATACAGAGAGTGAATCTTTACATATTCAAATAAAAAAGATTACTATTTGATTTTTTTTTTGGTATTGTTCCATGTTGAGCCACTTCTCATTTCTTTCTGCATATATGTTTTCATATATTTTATTTGTGGTTACCATGGAGCTACAATTTAACATCCTAAATATATAACAATCATTTTTTTTTAATTTTATACAAATTTCAATAGCATACAGATACAATATTTCTATACTCCTTTGTTCCTCAACCTGTTTTTTTTTTGGTACATATTGCACATTATATTTCTGTACAATGTATGGCCAAAACCAAAGATTTATCATCACTTTTTATGCATTTACATTTTAGCACCTTTAATAAGTAAGAAGTGGAATTAAATACCAGAAATAATACAGTACAATAATATTGGCATTTATAATTACAGATCTGGTTACTTTCACTGGATGTCTGTATTTCTTTATGCCACTTCGGACCACTGTCTCATATCCTTTCCTTTCAGTCTGAAGAACTTCCTTTAGCATTGCTTGTAGGATAGGTCAAGTGGCAATGAACTCTTTCTGCTTTTGTTTATCTGGCAATGTCTTAATCTCTCCCTTATTTATTTTTATTTATTTATTTATTTGTTTGTTTGTTTATTTATTGAGGAGGAAAATAGGTTTATTTATGCTGGTGGAAGGGCAGGGGAGATTTTCCTAAATCAGCCTCTTTTCAGGTTTGCTGAAGCTGCCATTATGCAAAATACCAGAAATGGATCAGCTTTTACGAAGGGGGTTTATTGGGTTACAATTTACAATTCTAAGGCCATAAAAGTGTTCATTTAGGCATCAACAAGAGGATACCTTCACTGAAGAAAGGTCAGTGGCATCCAGGACACCTCTGTCAGCTGGGAAGGCATGTGGCTAGTGTCTGCTGGCCCCTTGTTCCTGGGTTGCATTTCAAAATGGCTTTCTCCAAAATGTCTTTGGGCTTCTGTCTCTCTTAGCTTCTCTCAGCTCTCTGCTTAGTTCCCCTGGGGCACTTCTCTCTAAGCATCTGGGAGTCCTCCCTTAGTTCCTCTGGGGCAAACTCTGGGATTCATCACTTAGCTTAGCATTTCCAAACATCCTTCTGTCTTCATCCCAAGTGTCTGGGTCGGTGTAAGCCCTTAGTTTCTCTGGGGGGGCAAATATATCTTAGTTTCTCTCCAAAATGTCTCTCTCACCTTCTCTGAGTGCCTCCTCTCTGTGAGCTCTCTTAAAGGACTCCATAGATCTAATTAAGATCCACCCTGAGTGAGTGGAGTCACATCTCCATGGAAATAATTTAATCAAGGTTTCACCCACAGTTGGGTGGGTCACATCACTATGGAACCATTCAATCAAAAGGTTCCACCCAACAAGATTGGGTTAAAAGATCATGGCTCTTCTGGGGTCCATAACAGTTTCAATCATGCATAGCCTCTTTCCCTTATTTTTAAGAGAAAGTGCCCCAGGGAGAAGAATATGGCTGCATAGGGAGGAGTGGAAGCTAGTCAGTCCCCCTGGAACAATAATAAACAACCAGGAACAAATAGTAAATAATTTAGAATAACTTCTGAGAGACAAACAACTATCCATTCATCATACACCAACCTGAGTTGGGAGGAATGCCTGAGATCACGGCATTAAATCTGTAAGTAAAAACTGCAGATCTGAGCCAGGAGCCCCCTACCCCATGGCCTGAACTGCAAAGCCTTGTGGTGCTAGAGAGCAGCACTCTCTGAGCAAGCAAATATAGCACAGCTGAGCTCCAACTGGGGTTTTAATTAGCAAGCTATGAATCCTCAAAAAGCAGACAGAGGCTTTCAGTAATGACTGACCTTGGAGAGCTGGAGGACCTCTCTGGGAAGGAGGGAGAGCACAGAGGACCAGGTGCTGTCTCTGACTAATGGGTGAAACTGAAGGAGGCTGCAGACTGACCCTGAAGGGGGTCATTCTGTCCCTTTTTTGGCTCTGTGGAGAAAGCCTCAGCCATTTTGAGTTCCAGCACTCAGACCCAGACAGGGGTGGAGATATCAGAGTCAGAGATGGTTCAAATGCAAATGACCTCTCCCCAGGGGGTATATCTTCCCTAAGAAAGAGGTGGTGTCAAGCTCTACTGCCTGCCTTCCATTCAGAACCAGACCCCAGAGCCTGGGGGAAAACAGCCAGGGGCCACACAACTTATACCAGCTGGGAGACAGGATGACAGGCACCACTTGCTGGGCAGAAAAGCACAGGGACTTGAGGACTCACAAGGTGTCCTGATTTGGATGTATAATGTCCCCCAAAATGCCATTATCTTTGTTGCAGTCTTCTGTGGGCAGGAAGCGTATTGGTGTGGGTTGCGTTGGAGACTTTTGATTGAATGTTTCCATGGAGATGTGATCACTTGGCTGTGGGCAGGAACTTTCATTGGATAATTTCCAGGGAGATGTGGCCTGCTGTGCCAGTTTGAATGTAATATGTCCCCCAAATGCCATTATCTTTCATGTAATCTTGTGTAGGCAGACCTATCAGTGTTAATTAGATTGAAATTCTTTGAGTGTTTCCATGGAGATGCACCCCACCCAACTGTGGGTGATGGCTCTGATTGGATAATTTCCATGGAGGTGTTGGCCCCCTCATTGGGTGGGTCTGAATTAAATTAATGGCACACTATATAAGATCAGACAGAAGGAGTGAGTTTGCTACAGCCAAGAGGGACACTTTGAAGAAAGCACAGGAGCTGCAGATGAGAGACAGTTTGAAAACAGCCGTTGAAAACAGACTCTTGCTCCAGAGAAGCTAAGAGAGGACAAACAACCCAAGAACAACTAAGAGTGACATTTTTGAGGAAGTGCAGCCTAGAGAGGAACATCCTGGGAGAAAGCCATTTTGAAACCAGAACTTTGGAGCAGACACCAGCTACATGCCTTACCAGCTAACAGAGGTTTTCCAGACACCATTGGCCATCCTCCAGCGAAGGTACCCAATTGTTGATGACTTACCTTGGACATTTTATGGCCTTCAGACTGTAACTGTGTAACCAAATAAACCTCTTTTTATAAAAACCAATCCATTTCTGGTGTTTTGCATTCTGGCAGCATTAGCAAAGTAGAACAGATTTTGGTACCAGAGAAGTGGGGTGCTGGTGCTGCTGAGTTTGCAAATACCAAACATGTTGGAACAGCTTTTTAAATGGATAAGGGGAAGATTCTGGAAGAATTGTGAGGAGCTTGACAGAAAAGGCCTGAACTGCTTTGAAGACACTGTTTTTGGAAATACGGACTCTAAAGATATTTCTGATGAGGCCTTGAGCAGACATGATGAATGTCTTGTTGCAAACTGGAAGGAAGGTGATCCTTGTTTTAAAGTGGCAGAGAATTTGGCAAAATTGAGTCCTGGTGTTGGATAGAAGGCAGAATTTGAAAGTGATGACCTGGAATATTTAGCTGATGAGATCTCCAAGCAAAACATAGAAGTAGCCTGGCTTCTACTTGCAGCTTATAGTAAAATGTGACAGGAAAGACATAAACTTAGAACTGAACTCTTGGAATCAAAGAAACCAGAAACTGATGGTTTGGAAAATTCAAGGCTTCCAGGGGGTGGAATCTCAGAAGCTACAGCCCAATGTGAGGATGTAACCAAACATGGAACCCAGCTGCCATTTCAGCACAAGCCAAGATTGGAAAAGGAGTTAAGCAGAAAAGATTCGTGGAAAACCCTATTGTCTGATGGCTTTGACCCCTGTGTGCTTCATGCAGAGCCAACAGAATTTTTGTGAGATCTTTATAGATGGAGCCATTGCCAGTCTGGACTGGAGGAGCCAGACAAGGAACAAATTGAAGGAAAATTTTCTTCAAAGACAGAGCCATGGAGGTTGAAGTCTGGAGTCAAGAGGTCTTGGGCTGGGAAAGCGGAGCAGCCCACATGCGTGGAAAGGGTGAGTTTGCCCTGGAGGTTGAAGGAGGGCCTTCCACCTGGATGCTCAGGAAATGTTCTGCCACCCGAAGCCCCAAAGAGGGTGGAGCACATTCCCAGGGAACTGGGGAGAGCCTGGCTGCCACCACACTGGTCTGAAGGGGTTGAGCGTGTGCCCTGGAGATGGAAGGGAATCCAGGAACTGCCCCAATGTTTGGGGAGAGTGGGGCTGAGAAGGTGGTCTCCCCAATGTGTGGATATGTTGGAGCACTCACCTAAGCATTTGGAGAGGAAAGGGCTGCCACAAAGGCTCTTAGGAAGGGTTAGACTCCCTTTCTCTCAAGCCCCAAGGATGCAACGTCATTCTGTTAATGACTCTTGGACTTTGAAATCTAATGGAGTTTGTCCTGCAGGTTTTAGGAACTGTTTTGGTCCTGTTAACCCTGTTTTCCTTACTATTTCTCCTTATGGCAATGGGAATGTTTATCCTATGAATGTCCCTCCTTTGTATATTGGAAGCATATAACTTGTTCTAAGTTCACAGATCCAAAGCTAAAGGAGAATTATGCCTTAGGACCCATCATGCCTATAATTGATTTTGATGAAATTTTGTACTTAACTATTGTTACTGAAATGATGTAAGTTTCTGTGATATTGTGAGATGAATATATTTTGTATATGGAAAGATAATGTCATTTTGGGGTCCAGGGGGGTGGAATGTGCCAGTGTGAATGCATTATGTCCCCCAAATGCCATTATCTTTGATGTAATCTTGTGTGGGCAGACCTATCAGTGTTAATTAGATTGAAATTCTTTGAGTGTTTCCATGGAGATGCACCCCACCCAACTGTGGGTGATGACTCTGATTGGATAATTTCCATGGAGGTGTGGCCCGCCCATTGGGGGGATCTGAATTAAATTACTGGCACACTATGTAAGATCAGACAGAAGGAATGAGCTTGCTACAGCTAAGAGGGACACTTTGAAGAAAGCACAGGAGCTACAGATGAGAGACAGTTTGAAGACAGCCATTGAAAACAGACTCTTGCTCCAGAGAAGCTAAGAGAGGACAAACAACCCAAGAACAACTAAGAGTGACATTTTTGAGGAACTGCAGCCTAGAGGGGAGCATCCTAGGAGAAAGCCATTTTGAAACCAGAACTTTGGAGCAGACACCAGCCACATGCCTTCCCAGCTAACAGAGGTTTTCCAGACACCATTGGCCATCCTTCAGTGAAGGAACCTGATTGTTGATGACTCACCTTGAATACTTTATGGCCTTATGACTGTAACTCTGTAACCAAATAAACCTCCTTTTATAAAAGCCAATCCATTTCTGGTGTTTTGCATTCTGGCAGCATTAGCAAACTAGAACACCTGCCCATTCAGCATGGGCTTTGATTAGTTTACTGGAGCACTTTCTAAACTCATACAGAAGGAATGAGCTTGCTACAGCCAAGAGAGACACCCTGAAGAATACATAGAAGCAGAAAGAGTATCTGCAGATGAGAGAGTTTGAAGATGGCTATTGAAAGCAGACTCTTGCTCCAGAGAAGCCGAGAGAGGACAAAGACCCCAAGAGCAGCTAAGAGTGATATTTGTGAGGAACTGAAGCCTAGAGAGGAACATCCTGGGAGATAGCCATTTTGAAACCAGAACTTTGGAGCAGACACCAGTCATGTGCCTTCCCAGCTAACAGAGGTTTTCCAGACACCTTTGGCCATCCTTCAGTGAAGGAACCTGATTGTTGATGACTCACCTTGAATACTTTATGGCCTTATGACTGTAACTCTGTAACCAAATAAACCTCCTTTTATAAAAGCCAATCCATTTCTGGTGTTTTGCATTCTGACAGCATTAGCAAACTAGAACACAGGGTGCACCAATCTTCTAAGACACACCCTCAGGGAGACACGAAACTATTACCTTCTTCCATGACCTGAGCTGATTCTGGTCTCAGAAAACCTAATTGGGGTAACCAAGGTGTCCAGAAGCCCAAACAACAGAAAACTGCAACCTACACTAAGAGGAGCAAAATTATAGACTAGTAAAAGGAACAAACTTACACTTCAACTGAGACACAGGAATTTAAACCATTAGTACTAGATCAATTCAGAAAGCTTAGAGAAGATATGGCAAAAGGATGAAGTGCATAATGAAAACACTGGGTGTACATGAGGTACAAATCAAAAGTTTGAAAAAAACAACTAATAGAATCTATGGAAATGAAAGGCACAACACATGAGATGAAAGACACAATGTAGACATAAAACATCAGATCCCAAGAGTCAGAGGAAAACATTCAGGAACTGAAAAACAATGCACCTGAAAGCCTATACACAAAAGAACAGATAGAGAAAAGAATGGAAAAATATGAACAATGTCTCTGGGAACATAAGGACAAAATGAAATGTAGGAATGCCCATGTCATGGGTGTCCCAGAAGAAGAGAAGGGATAAGGGGCTGAAGCAATAATAGAGGAAATAATCAATGAAAATTTCCCATCTCTTATGAAAGACATAAAATTACAGATCCAAGAAGTGCAGCGTATCCCAAACAGAATAGACTTGTGCCAAGACACTTAATCATCAGGTGATCAAATGTCAAAAATAAAAAGAAAATCCTGAAACAGCAAGAGAAAAGTGATCCATCACATACAAAGGAAGCTTGATAAAGACCATGTGTGGATTTCTCAATAGAAACCATAGAGGCAAGAAGGAAGTGGTGTGTTATATTTAAGATACTTAGGGAGAAAAACCACTAACCAAGAATCCTATATCTGGCAAAACAGTCATTCATATATGAGGGAGAGCTTAAAATATTCTCTGTTAGACAATGATGGAGTTTTTGAACAAGATACCTGCACTACTGGAAACACTAAAGGGAGCAGTAAAGAGAGAAAGGAAAAGACAGGAGTGAGAGGTTTGGAACACAATTCTGGGAGATAGCAGCACAGCAATGTAAGTACACTGAACAAAGATGACTGTGAGTATGGTTGAAAGAGGAAGATTAGGAGCATGTGGAACACCAGAAGGAAAGAGGAAAGATAAAGACTGGGACTGTATAATTCAAAGAAACCTAGGGTGCTCAATGATTGTGATAAAAGGCACAAATATGTGTGTATGTGAGGTAGAACAAATGAATGTCAGCATTGCAAGACGTTAAAAATGGGGTGGGATTGTGGGAATAAATACAACCAATGCAAACTAGAGACTATATTTAACAGAAACATTTTATTATGCTTCCTTTAATGTAACAAAGGCAATATACCAAAGCTAAGGGGTCTCTAGGCATTGGTGATGTTGTCTGACTCTTTATTCTACTTTAGTTTAAAGCTATCTTTCCTTTTGTTGCTATCTAGCTGTCGTGTTTTTTTTCTTCTTTCTCTCTTTCTTTGTTTTTCTCCTGTCTCTCTATATTCTTTGACTCTTCCTCCTCCTTTGTGAAAGAAATGGAGATGTCCTTATACAGATAGAGGTGGTGAATACATAAATACGTGACTATACAGGGAACCATTGATTGTTTACTTAGGACAGAAAGTGTGGTGTGTGAACAAAACCATTTAAAAAAAAATGAATTGATGAAGAATCCTTGAGGGCACTATATTGAGTGAAATAAGACAGACACATAAGGTCAAATATTTCAGGGCCTCACTGATATGATCTAGTTATAATATGTAAACTCATAGACATGAAATGTAAGTTATCAGGATGTAGAATGAGGCCAAAGAATGGGGAGCAGTTGCTTATTATGAGCAGAATGTTCAACTAGGGTGAACACTAATGTTTGGAAATGGGCAGAGGTGACGGTAACACATTGTGAGAATAACTAACAGTGATGAATGGTGTGTGAAGGTGATGGAAAGGGGAGCTCAGAGTTACATATGTCACCAGAAGGAAATTTGGAGATTCAAAGATGGGAATGTATAAAACAGTGAATCTTGTGGTAGACATGTCTGTGATTAACTCTACAAATACTAGAAATCTCTTTCTGAACTAGAACAAATTATTGCACTATAACTAGAGGTTAATAATAGAGGGGCATATAGGAAAAAATATATACTTATTGCAATCTGTATACTACAGTTAGTAGTATTTTAACATTCTTTCATCAACAGTAACAAATGTATTATACCAACACTATGAATCAGTAATGGAGGGGTGGTTAGGTGTATGGGAGGATTTGAGTTTCCTTTTTTTGTGTCTTTATTTCTTTTCTGGAGTAATGAAAATGTTCTAAAAAATTGAAAAACAAATTAACTGTGGTGATGGATGCACAGCTGTATGATGATACCATGGGCAATTGATTGTACACTTTGGATATTGGGATAATTGTATGGTATGTGAACAATCTCATTTAACAAAACAATGAAAAAAAAGAAAGTGCCCCAGATGTAAAATTTATGGTTGGTAATTTTTTTCTCATAGCACTTAAGTATTTCAACCCACTTTCTCCTTGTCTGCATGGATTGTGATGAGAAACTGGATTTTAACCTGATTGGAACGCTATCCTTTGTACCTGATGTGTTTTTTTTGTTTGTTTGTTTTGTTTTGTTTTGTTTTTATTACCTCTTGCAGTTTTCATAACTCTCTTTTTTGTCCTTTGCATGTGACAGTTTGATCACATTGTATCTGGTTAATTTCTCTTTATTTTTATTTTGAACAGTTTTACTCACACACCATATAATCCATCCTAAGTGTATAAACAATGGCTCCTGGTATAATCACATAGTTATACATTCACAACCACAATCTATATGAGAAAATTCCCATTTCTTCCTAAAAGAAAGAAAAAAAATTTCATAGTCCCTTTGTTATAATTAATGAAAAAATATTACAATGTTACTGTGAACTATAGACCTTAGTTTGCATTAATTGTATTTTTCCCATATATCATCTCATTATTAACACCTTTTAAAAGTGACATACATTTGTTCTAGTTCATGTAAAAACTTTCTTATATTTATACAGTTAGCTACCAACATTGTCCAATTTCTATTTTCTTTCTATCTCCTGATAGCCTATGCTTTTAAATTTAACTCTCAGAGGTTGCTCATTATAGTTAGTTCATATTAGTGAGGCCATGCAATATTTGTCCTTTTGTTTCTGGCTTATTTCAGTCAACATCCTGTCCTCAAGATTATTCACATCATTGCATGCATCACTACTTCATTTCTTCCTGCAGCCTGAAAATATTCCATTGTATGTATACACCCACAGTCTGCCCTTCTACTCATCAGTTAATGGGCTCTTGGGCCACTTCCGTCCATTGGCAATCATGAATAATGCCACTGTAAACATCACTATGCAAATGTCTATTCATGTCCCTGCTTTCATTTATTCTAAGTATATGCCTAGTAATGGGATTGCCAAATCATATGGCAATTCCATACTTAGCTTCCTGAGGAACCACCAAACTGTCTTCCATAGGAGTTGCACCATTCTACATTCCCACCAACAGTGAATAAGCGTACCTATTTCTCCACATCCTTTCCAGCATCCGAAGTTTTCTTTTTTGTTTGTTTGTTTTTTAATGGCCATATTAGTAGCTGTTGGTATCTCATTGTGATTTTGATTTGCATTTCTCTAATGGCTAATGAAGTAGAGCATCTTTTCATATGCTTTTGAGCCATCTGTATTTCCTCTTTGGAAGAGAATTTATCCATGTATTTTGCCTATTATTAATTGGGTTATTTGTCTTTTTGATGTTGAATTGTAGGATCTCTTTATATATTCTGGATATTAAGCCTGTTTCAGATATATGGTTTCTAAATATTTTCTTCTATTAAGAAGCCTACCTTTTTACTTTCTTGAGAAAGTAAATACCTTTGTGAACAAAAATATTCAATTTTGAGGAGACCCCATTAATCTATTTCTTCTTACATTGCTTGTGCTTTGGTTGTGAGGTCTAGGAAACACCTCCTACCACAAGAATCTTTAAAATATTTCCCTACATTTTCAAATAAGAGTTTGATGGTCTTAGCACTAATGTTTAGGTCTTTGATCCATTTTGAACTAATTTTTGTGTAAGGTGTGAGATAGGGATCCTCTTTCATTCATTTGGTTATAGATATCCAGTTCTTCCAGCACCATTTGATGAAGAGTCTCTCAGTCCCATTTGAGTAGACTTGGCTGCCTTGTCAAAAATCAGTTGTCCATAAGCAGGGTGTATTCTGAACTCTGAGTTTGATTTCATTGGTCAGTATATCTATCTTTATGCTGGTATGATTCTGTTTTGACCACTGTGTCTTAGTAATATGATTTTTTTAAAATTCAGTTTTAGTGAAATATATTCACATATCATACACTTGTTCATGGTGTACAATCAACTCTTCACAGTACCATCATATACTTGTGCATTCATCACCCCAATCTATCTTTTGAAGATTTTCCTTGTACCAGAAGAAGTAAAAATAAGAATAAAAAATAGAAGTATAAAAGAACACCCAAATCATCCCACCCATCCCACCCTATTTTTCATTTAGCTTTTGTCCCTATTTTTCTACTCATCCATCCATGCACTGATAAAGGGAGTATGATCTACAAGGCTTTCATAATCACACTGTCACCCCTTGTAAGCTACATTGCTATACAATTGTCTTCAAGACTCAAGGGTACTGGGTTGCAGTTTGATAGTTTCAGGTATTTACTCCTAGCTATTCCAATGCATTAAAACCTAAAAAGTGTTATCTATATATTGTGTAAGAATGCCCACCAGAGTGACCTCTTGACTCCATTTGGAATCTCTCAGCCACTGAAATTCTATTTTGTTTCATTTTGCATCCCCCTTTTGTTCAAGAAGATATTCTCAATCCTACAATGTCAAGTCCAGATTCATTCTTGGGAGTCATATCCCATGTTTCCAGGGAGATTTACACCCCTAGCATTCAGGTCCCATGTAGGGGGGGCGGGCAGTGAGTTCACCTGCTGAGTTGGCTTAGCTAGAGAGAGAAGGCCACATCTGAGCAGCAAAGAGGTACTCAGGGGGAGATTCTTAGGCACATTTATAAGCAGGTTTAGCCTCTCCTTTGCAGTAAGGAGCTTCATAAGGGCAAGTCCCATGATAGAGGACTCAGCATACCAAACCACCAGTCCTCAATGTTTGTGAGAACATCAGCAACAATCCACATGAGGAAGCCCAACACCTCCACCATTTTCCCGCCAGATCCTCAGGGGGGTCCTGAATATATATTTTTATTCTCTGCCCAAATTACTCTGGGATGTGTTGCTATTTCACCCTAACCTATACAAACCTACCATGACTCACTTCCTATTCAAAGTTCCATGTAATTATGGCATTTGAACAAACTGTATGAGTTAAATTCTTTAGGAAATATAGATATTGCACCAACTAAATATCTCTTCCCTTGGTCTCACATGGAATTTGAAGTTTAAAAACACAGTCAGTATCATCCTTTACCCTTTGGCCCAATTTGCCTTAGTCCTAACCACATCTGCTTCATTCATATCTCTAATTGAAGTCTGGACTCTTTTTCAGCTTTTTTTAACAGTTGCTATATTCACTAATACTGACATTCATATCTGCTAAGTTCTAGCTCTGAGTTTCAGGTGTCACACAGATACCCAAGTTCCAGTGATACATCAGGTTATACACAAAGGGAGCTTCTCAGAATCTGGCAATAGACATTAAAATTCAGAAATAGATGAGAGTGCTGCAAGAGCTTACTATCTAGGGATTGTTAAAATAAGCGTTCCCCTGATAAGCTGTGCTCTAAGACTCAATTCTGAGTTTACACACTGAAGTAAGTCCATATTGGTGAGGCATTATAGTGTTTGCCTTTGTTTCTTGCATAGGTCACTCAAAATGCTGTCTACAGGATCCATTCACCTCATTGTGTGTCTCACAGTTTCACCCCTTCTTGCAGTCACTCAATATTCCATTGTATGCCCATGCAAGGTTTCATGACTCTGTTCCTCAGCCAATGTAACCTTAGGTCACCTCCACCCATTGAAATCATGCATACTGCCTCCATAAAAACCAGTGTGCAAATGTCCATTCATGTCCCTGCTCTCAGATCCTTCAAGGATATGCCCCCTAATGAGTTTGCAGGACCTTATGTCACTCACAAATTTAGATTCTTGTGGAGCCACCACACTGTCCTCCAGAAAGGCTACACTATTATGCCTCCTAACCAACAGTAAATACGTACATCCCTCTTTCTATGTTTCTCCAGTAACTTTATCCCTATTTCTACTTCTTCCTACAATTTTATAGAGATATATTCATGTACCATACAATTATCCACAGTGTACAATCAGTTGTTCACAGTATCATTACGTAGTTGTGCATTTACCACCAGTCAGCACTTGATCATATTGATCGCCATGAAAAAAAATTTTTATAATAAATAATAAAAAAGATAGTTAAATTAAATTAAAATATCATACAATACAATATAATAGTAGGGTCAGATGACAACACTACCAAGAATCCCATATTCCTGCCTTACATACCCCCTCATATGCATTTAGCTTTTGTATGTTGCCTTTGTTACATTTAATGGAAGCATATTACAATGTTACTGTTGAACATAGATGCCAGTTTGCTTTGACTTTATTTCTTCCACACTCTGCATGGTTGACATTCATTTGTTCTCCCACATGCAAGAAAATTTTTATATTTCTACATTTAGTCACAATCACTGACCACTCCAGTTTTTGCTAAGTTTAACAGTCCCAGTCTTTATCGCCTATTTTAACTCAGGTGTCATACATGCCCCTAGCCTACCTCTTTCAGCTTTACTCACAAACATCTTTGGTCAGTTTACTTACAATATTGTACTACCATCACACCGTATTATGCTACCTATTTCTGGATATATACAGTCAATCCTGCTGAATATTGTGTAGTCCTTCAGCATCAAATGCCAGACCTCAACACTCTTTCTATCTCCTGATAGCCTGTGTTATCAGCTTTTAACTCCCAAAGTTTGTTTATTAATGTTAGTTCATATTAGTGAGACCATTCAGTATTTGTCCTCTTGTTTCTGTCTAACTTCACTCAACATAATGTCCTCAAGATTCATCCATGTTATTATATGTTCTGTGTCTTTGTTCTGTCTTACAGTTGCATAATATTCCATCATGTATGTACCACAGTTTGTTTATCCACTCATCCATTGACGGACATTTGGGCTGTTTCCATCTCTTGACTATCATGAATAGTCACATGATAAACATCGGGTTACAAATGTTCATCCATGTCTTAACTTTCAGTTCCTCTGAGTGTATACCTAGCAATGGAAGAGCTGAGTCATATGGCAAATCTATACTTAGCTTCCTGAGCAATCACCACATTGTCTTCCAGAGTGGTTGCACCATTCTGCATTCACACCATCAGTAAGTATGCCTCTTTCTCCACATCCTCTCCAGCACTTGTAATTTTATGGGTTTTTTTGTTTGTTTTTTTTGGGTAATGGCCATTCTGGTAGGTGTGAGATGATATCTCATTGTAGTTTTGATTTGCATTTCCCTAATAGCCAGTGAAGTTGAGCATTTTTTTCATATGTTTTTGAGCCATTTGCATTTCCTCTTCAGAAAAGTGTCTGTCCATGTCTTTTGCCCATTTCTTAATTGGGTTGTTTGTCTTTCTGTTGTTGAGTTGTAGGTTCATTTTATATATTCAGGATATTAACACCTTATCTGATATGTGGTTTCCTAATATTGTCTCCCTTTGTGTAAGCTGCCTTCTTAACTTTCTGACAAAGTCCTTTGATGTATAAAAGTGTTTAATTTTGAGGAGATCCCATTTGTCTATTTTTTCTTTGGTTGCTTGTGCTTTGGGTGTGATGTCTAGGAAACCACCTCCTATCACAAGATCTTTAAGATATTGCCCTACATTTTCTTCTAAGAGCCATATGGTCTTAGTGCCAATGTTTAGGTCTTTGATCCATTTTGAGTCAATTTTTGTATAAGGTGTGAGATAGGAGTTCTCTTGCATCCTTTTGGAAATGGATATCCAGTTCTCCAAACACCATTTATTGAAGAGGCTGCTCTGTCCCAGTTGATTTGGCTTGACTTCCTTATCAAAGAGCAATTGTCTATAGATGCAAGGGTCTGTTCCTGAACACTCAATTTGATTCCATTGGCTGGTATATCTATCATTATGCCAGTACCATGCTGTTTTGAGCACTGTACCTTTGCAATATGCTTCAAAATCATGTAGTGTGTGACGTCCCACTTTGTTCCTCTTTCTCAAGATATTTTTGGCTATTCAGGGCAACTTGCCCTTTCCAATAAATTTGGTTATTGGTTTTTCTATTTCTGCAAAGTAAGTTGTTGGGATTTTAATTAGTATTGCATTGAATCTATAAATCAGTTTAGGTAGAATTGATATCTTAACTATATTTAGTCTTCCAATCCATGAACAAGCTATGTTCTTCCACATTTTTAGGTCCTATTCAATTTCTTTTAGCAGTTTCTCACAATTTTCTTTGTATAGGTCTTTTGTGGCCTTCATTAAGTTTATCCATAAATACTTGATTCTTTTTGGTTTCTATTGTAAATGGAATTTTTTTCTTGATTTTTTCCTCTTATTGCACATTACTTGTGTATAAGAACACTAAGATCTTTGTGTGTTGATCTTGTAGCCTGCCACTTTGCTGTATTCATTGATTAGTTCTAATAGCTATGCTGTAAAATTTCCTGGATTTTCTACATATAGAATCATGTCATCTGCAGAGTGAAAGTTTTACTTCTTCCTCTCCAATGTGGACACCTTTTATTTATTTTTCTTGCCTAATTGCTCTTGCTAGAACTTCCAGCACAGTGTTGAATAACAGTGGTGACAGTGGGCATCTCTGTCTTTTTCCTGACCTTAGAGGGAAAACTTTTAGTTTTTCCCCATTGAGTATGATGTTAGCTATGGATTTTTCATATATTGCCTTTATCATATTGAGAAAATATCTTTCTATTCCTATCCTTTGAAGTGTCTTCATCAAGAAAGGATGTTGAATTTTGTCAAATACTTTTTCTTCATCAATAGAGATGAACATTTGGTTCTTCTGCTTTGATTTATTGATGTGGTACATTACCTTAATTGATTTTCTTGTGTTGAACCAGCCTCACATCCCTGGAATAAACCCCACCTTCTCCTGGTGTATAATTTTTTTAATGTGCTGCTAGATTCAATTTGCAACTATTTTGTTGAGGATTTTTGCATCTATAGTCATTAAAGACATCGGTCTATAATTTTGGTGGGCACAGCCAGCCAGTCAGGTGGGTGTAGTATTTTTGTCTGATTTTGGTATTAGGGTGATTTTAGCTTCATAGAATGAGTAGGGTAGTTTTCCCTCCTCTTCAATTTTTTTGAACAGTTTGAGCAGGATTTGTACTAATTGTTTCTTGAATGCTTGGTAGAATTCACACATGAAGCCATCTGGTCCTGGGCTTTTCTTTTTGGGGAGCTTTTTGGTGACAGACTCAATCTCTACTTTTGGTTGTTTTTTTGGGGGTTTTCTATTTCTTCTCTAGTAAATGTTGGTTGTTTCTGCTTTTCTCGGAAGTTGTCCATTTCATTTAAGTTGTCTAGTTTATTTGCATATAGTTGTTCATAGTATCTTCTCATTATTTCCTTTATTTCTTCAGGGTCCGAAGTTATGTCTCCTTTACCATTTCTGATTGCATTTATTTGTCTCTGTTTTGTTTTGTTTTGTTTTGTTTTTTTATTGTTAGCCTAGCTAGGAGTCCATTAATTTTGTTGATTTTCTCAAAGAACCAACATCTGGTTTTGTTAATTCGCCTCTATTGTTTTCCTGTTCTCAATTTCATTTATTTCTGCTCTAATCTTTGGTATTCCTTTCCTTCTGTTTGCTTTGGGGTAAGTTTGCTATTCTTTCTCTCGTTCCTCCAGGTGAAGAGTTAATTCTTCAATTTTTACTTTCTCTTCTACTTTAATATTGGCATTTAGGGCAATAAATTTCCCTCTCAGCACCGCCTTTGCTGCATCCCATAAGTTTTGATATGTTGTGTTTTCATTGTCATTTGCCTTAATGTATTTACTAATTTCTCTTGTAATTTCTTCCTTTGCCATTGGTTTGGTAAGAGTGTGTTGTTTAGCATCCTTATATTTGTGAATTTTACAATCTTCTGCCCATTATTTATTTCCAACTTCTTTTCATCATGAGCCAAGAAAGTGTTTTTTATAACGTTAATATTTTTAAATTTGTTAAGACTTGCTTTAGTGACCCAACATGTGTTCTATCCTAGAGAATTTTCCATTAGTACTTGAGAAAAATGTGTACACTGCTTTTGTGGGGTAGGTGTAGTGTTCTATAAAGGTTTGTCAAGTCTAGTTCATTCATTGTACAATTCAACACCTCCATTTCCTTATTGATCCTCCGTCTAAATATTCTATCCATTGATATGAGCAGTGTATTGAGGCCTGCAACTATTATTGTAGAGGTATCTACTTCTCCTTTCAGTGTTGTCAGTGTTTGCCTCATGAATTTGGGGGCACTCTAGCTTGGTGCATAAATATTTATGATTGTTATGTTTTCTTGATGAATGACCCTTTTATTATTATATAGTGTCCTTTGTGTCTTTTAATTGTTTTACTTTTGAAATCTAACTTGTCTGATATTAACATAGCTGCTCTCCCTTTTTTCTGGTTGCTGTTTTTATGAAATATCTTTTTCCAACCTTTCACTTTCAGCCTATTTTTGTCCTTTTGTTTAAAGAGAGTTTCTTGTAGACAGCATATAAATGGGTCCTGTTTTTTAATCCTTTCTGCCAGTCTGTGTCTTTTTTTTTTTTTTCATTTTTATTGAGATTGTTCAGATACCATAAAATTATCCAAAGATCCAAAGTGTACAATCACTTGCCCCTGGGTACCCTCATACAGCTGTGCATCCATCACACTTAATTTTTGTTCAATTTTTAGAAACTCTTCATTACTCCAGACAAGAAATAAAATGAAAGATGAAAAAAGAAAAAAAGAAAAGGAAGCTCTAATGCTCCCCTATCCCTAACCAACCACCCTCAATTGTTGACTCGTAGTATTGATATAGTACATTTGTTACTGTTTATGAAAAAATGTTGAAATACTACTAACTGTAGTATATAGTTTGTAATAGGTATATAGTTCTTCCCTATATGCCCCTCTATTATTAACTTCTAATTGTATTGTCATACATTTATTCTGGTTCATGGAAGGGATTTCAAGTATTTGTGCAGTTGATCACAGACATTGCCCACCATAGGATTCAGTTTTATACATTCCCATCTTTTGACCTCCAACTTTCCTTCTGGTGACATATATGACTCTGAGCTTCCTGTTTCCACCTCATTCACATGCCATTCAGCACTGTTAGTTATTCTCACATCTTGCTACCTACACCTCTGTTTATTTCAAAACATTTAAGTTCATCCTAGTTGAACATTCTGCTCATACTAAGCAACCACTCCCCATTCTTAAGCCATGTCCTTTATCTTGGTGCCTTATATTTCATGTCTATGAGTTTACATATTATAATTAGTTCCTATCAGTGAGACCCTGCAATAATTGTCCTAATGTGTCTGGCTTATTTCACTCAGTATATTGCCCTCGAGGTTTTATCATCAAACCATTTTTTTTTTAATACGGTTTTGTTCACTCACCATACATTCCATCCCAAGTAAATAATCGATGGTTTTCTGCATGGTCATACATTTATGTGTTCACCACATTCACCACTATCTATATAAGAGCATCTACATTTCTTCCACAAGGCAGGAGGGAGAGTCAAAGAAGGTAGAGAGGCAAAAGAAAGAGGAAAAAAAAAATGACAGCTAGGAAGCAGCAAAAGGAAAAATAACCTTAAATCAAAGTAGAATAAAGAATCAGACACCACCACCAATGTCAAGTGTCTAACATGCCTCCCCTATCCCCCACTCTTATCTGCATTCACCTTGGTATATCACCTTTGTTACATTAAAGGAAGCATAATACAATGATTCTATTAGTTACAGTCTTTAGTTTATGCTGATTGCATCCCTCTCTCAATGTCTCCCCATTTTTAACACCTTGCAAGGTTGACATTTGCTTGTTCTCCCTCATAAAAGAACATATTTGTACATTTTATCACAATTGTTGAATACTCTAGATTTCACCAAGTTACACAGTCCCGGTCTTTATCTTTCCTCCTTTCTTGTGGTGTCTCACATGCTCCCCACCTTCCTCTCTCGACCGTATTCATAGTTACCTTTGTTCAGTGTACTTACATTGTTGTGGTACCATCTCCCAAAATTGTGTTCCAAACCATGCACTCCTGTCTTCTATCACCCTGTAGTGCTCCCTTTAGTATTTCCTGTAGGACAGGTGTCTTGTTCACAGTCTCTCATTGTCTGTTTGTCAGAAAATATTTTGAGCTCTCCCTCATATTTGAAGGACAGCTTTGTTGGATACAGGATTCTTGGTTGGCGGTTTTTCTCTTTCAGTATCTTAAATATGTCACACCACTTCCTTCTTGCCTCCATGGTCTCTGCTGAGAGATCCGCACATGGTCTTATTAAGCTTCCTTTGTACATAATGGATCGCTTTTCTCTTGCTGCTTTCAGGATTCTCTTTGTCTTTGACATTTGATAATCTGATTATTAAGTGTCTTGGCATAGACCTATTCATATCTCTTCTGTTTGTAGTACGCTGTGCTTCTTGGATCTGTAATTTTATGTCTTTCATAAGAGATGGGAAATTTTCATTAATTATTTCCTCTATTATTGCTTCTGCCCCCTTTCCCTTCTCTTCTCCTTCTGGGACACCAATGATACGTACATTATTGTACTTTGTTTCATCCTTGAGTTCCCGGAGACATTGCTCATATTTTTTCATTCTTTTCTCCATCTGCTCCTTTGCGTGTAGGCTTTCAGGTGTTTTCTTCTCCAGTTCCTGAGTGTTTTCTTCTGCTTCTTGAGATCTGCTGTTGTATGTTTCCATTGTGTCTTTCATCTCTTGTGTTGTGCCTTTCATTTCCATAGATTCTACTAGTTGTTTTTTTGAACTTTTGATTTCTGCCGTATACATGCCCAGTGCTTCCTTTATAGCCTCTATCTCTTTTGCAATATCTTCTCTAAACTTTTTGAATTGATTTAGCATTAGTTGTTTAAATTCCTGTATCTCAGTTGAAGTGTCCATTTGTTCCTTTGACTGGGCCATAACTTTGTTTTTCTTAGTGTAGGTTGTAATTTTCTGTTGTCTAGGCATGGTTTCCTTGGTTATCCAAATCAGGTTTTCCCAGACCAGAACAGGCTCAGGTCCCAGAGGGAAGAAATATTCAGTATCTGGTTTCCCTGCGGGTGTGTCTTAGAAAATTGCTCCACCCTTTGATGCCTTGGGTCACTGTGCTTTTCTGCCCAGCAGGTGATGCCTGTGAGCCTATAATTCTTGACTGGTGTAAGGAGGTATGGCCGTGTTCCCCCAGGCTCTGGGGTCTGGTTCTGAATGGAAAGGGCCCCACCCCTTTCCTCCTAGAGAAGACAGACCCCTCAGGTGGAGGTCATTAGCATTCAATGGTCTTGCTCTCTGCTTGTGCCTGTCTCCACCCTTCCCGGAGTCACAGCCCTGGAAACTGAAAATGACTAGAGCTTTCTCCATTGAGCCAAAAAAGAAACAGATAGTCCCCTTCAGACCCAGTCCAAGGTGACCCTCTGGCTCTCCCAGGTCAGTCATCACCCAAAGCCTCTGTCTGTTTTTGGGGGATGAGTACCTGTAGTGAGCAGTTCACACTCGCTACTTAAAACCCCAGTTGGAGCTCAGCTGAGCTATATTCGCTTGCTGGAAGAGAGCTTCTCTCTGGCACCATGAGGCTTTGCAGCTCGGGCTATGGGGGAGGGGGTCTCATGACTTGGTTCTGCAGGTTTTACTTACAGATTTTATATTGTGTTCTCGGGCATTCCTCCCAATTCAGGTTGGTGTATGATGAGTGGATGGTCTCATTTGTCCCTCCGCAGTTATTCTGGATTATTTACTGGTTGTTTCTGGTTTTTTGTAGTTGTTCCAGGGGAACTACTTAGCTTCCACTCCTCTCTATGCCACCATCTTGCCCGACTCAGTCTGTGTCTTTTTATTGGGGTGTTTAATCCAGTGACATTTAGTGTTTTTACTGTAAGTGCAGTACTTTCTTCTACCATTTTGTCTTTTGGTTTTTATATGCCATGTCTTATTCTTATCTCTCTCCCTTTTACCATTCCTGATAATCTTTCATTTCTATACTGTTCTCCAACCTTTCTCCTGTCTTTTCCTCTAAGCCTGTAGCACTCCCTTTATTATTTCTTGTAGTGCCAGTCTCTTATTCACAAACTCTCTCAGTGTCTGTTTGTCTGAAAATATTTTGACCTTTCCCTCATTTTTGAAGGACAGTTCTGTCAGGTATAGAAATCTTGGTTGGCCATTTTCTCTTTCAGTGTCTTAAATATATCATACCACTGGTCTTCCTGTCTCATGTTTCTGTGGAGAAATCTGTACATCATCTTATTGAGCTTCCTTTGTATGTGATGAATTGTTTTTCTCTTGCTGCTTTCAGAATTCTCTGTCTTTGAATCGGACAATCTGATCAGTAAGTGTCTCAGAGTAGGTCTACTGGGATCTAAATTGTTTGGAGTGTGCTGTACTTCTTGAATCTACAATTTCCTGTCTTTCATAAGTGTTGGGAAATTTTCAGTGAATATTTCTTCTATTATTCTTTCTTCCACTTTTCTCATCTCTTCTCCTTCTGAGACACCCATAACATGGATATTTGTGTTCTTCATGTTGTCACTCAGCTCCCTAAAACCCTGCTCATATTTTTTTCATTCTTTTCACTCTCTTCTTTTGTGTGTATGAAATCTAATGGCTTATATTTCAATTTACTGATCCATTCTTTGGCCTATTCAAATCTACCATTGTATCCCTCCATTGTCTTTTTCATCTCCTCCATTATGCCCTTCAGTTCCATAAGTTCTGCCATTTGTTCTTTCAAGTTTATGAATTCTTCTTTATTGTCATTCAGTGTCTTCCTTATATCTTTCCTCTCTTTTGCCATATCTTCCCTCAGATCACTGAGTCAATTTTTGAATTGATTTAGGGGATTTTTTTGAATGTCTTTAATTAGTTCTTCCTTCACTTCATTGAATTGATTTAGCATTAGTTGTCTCAACTCCTGTATCTTGATTTAACTCTTAGTTTGTTTCTTTGGCTGCTGCATATTTTCATGTTTCCTAGTATGGCTCATTATCTTAAGCTGTCTACGCATCTGATTTTCTTGATTAATTTATCCTAGAGCTCATTTTCCCTCTTTTACCTAGGGTTTTCTTGTTGGTTGGCTTTATTCTCTAACCTTTGGTGTTCAGTTCAGCTTATTCTAGACTTCTACCTTAGGGTCTATTTAGTTGATCAGTGTTTTTTGCTTCTTGTTTTTCTGTTTCTTGCCCTGCATCTATGTAGCCTTTTTGTGAGAGAACCTCCTCAGATATGGTAAACCCCAGTCTGGTTTTCCCAGTCCATAGAGGCCCAGGTCTCAGCAGGAGTTTATGGAGTTTCCCTGAGAATGAGACACTCGAGAGAGGCCTTTAGACTCTGTGCTTTTCCTATCCTGTCCAGCAGGTGGCACTTGTCAACCCACAGCTCCCCTCCAGTGAAAGAAGGTGTGGAACATTTAGTTCTCCCAGTTACCCTCATCCTGTCAGGTGCATGGCTGACTGAATTTGGTTTCTGAATTCCAGCTCCTGGGGTCTGCATTCCCCAAAGGAGGGCTGCCCCTTGAGCTGGACCATGCCTTTTCTTGAAGGAGTTATGCCTTTTAGGGAATTGTCTCCCCCACTAGACTTTTTGCTTTGTGTCTCAGAGCTATCTTAGCTCTGTTCTTGCCTGGGCCTAAAAGGCCAATTTCAAGTCTTTGTGGCTTTCTGTGATAAGCTACCTAGAACAGTTATTTAAAAACACACAGAGAAAAAGATAAAAAAAACAAAACAAAAAGGAAAAGAAAGGTCCTGTGTAGACTATTTAAAGAAAGTGCTTTCATCTTATTATCTCTTCCTATTGGATCCTTACTCTGAGACACCTTTAATTCTGCCCTTGCAGTTCTGATGGATTATTGAAATGCAAAAAGATAATGAGTTGGAAAGCAATTGAGGAGTAAACAAGAAACAAGAAAAACTGGCTTTTCAGGGAAGGATGCTGGTTTCCCGGGTTTACATATGTGCCTGATTCTATATGAGATTAGCCCTTCTCCATATTGTGTTCAACCCCAACTCCAAAAGTCTCTGTTTTTTGTTGTTTGTTTGTTTCTGCTTTTGCTAGCCCTGTCTCCTCTCTGCTGGGCTGACTGCTCCCAGGTTCTCCAGTGTCTGGTCTCAGTTTATCTATGGTTGGCATTTTTGTTCAGCAGTTTGAGTTTGCCAGTTTTGCAACTGGGGCTGGGTTGAGCCTCCCTCCTGCTTCCCAGGGCTAATGGCCCCTCTTCCCTTAGGAAACCAGCCACAAAACAGTCTGCCATGCCTGGCATGGGGAGATGTGGTACCCCTGGCTGTGAGAACTTACAGGTTTCACTGATCTCAGCTGCTCCATGTGCTGGAGACTGTTGTATGATATGTGACGGAACACAGATTTCACTGAGGTGTCTGTTCCACACAGTTCCTGGCTATCTACCAGCAGCCCCAGAGGAGTAACTAAAACTGACACCTCACCACTCCATCATCTTGCCTCACCTCCCTGTTATATGCTTTTAAGTCAGTGTGAGACGTCCGTCTTCATTTTTCTTTCTCCAGATATTTTTAGCTATTTGGATCTCCTTGCTCTATGAAATAAATTTGATTATTTGTTTTTCTTTCTGCAAAGTAAGTGGTTGGGATTTTGATAGGTGTTGCATTGAATCTATAAATCAATTTGGATAGAACTGATATCTTAACTATATTTAGTCTTCCAATCCATGAACACTGTATGTCCTTCCATTTATTTAGGTTTTCCTTGATTTCTTTTAGCAATGTTTTGTAGTATCCTATGTATAGGTCCTTTACATCCTAGGTTAAATTTATTCCTAGATATTTGATTCTTTTCTTTGCTATTATAAATGCATTTTTTCTTTATTTCCTCCCATATTGCTCATTACTAGTGTATAGAAACACTACTGATTTTTCCTTGTTGATATTGTATGCTACCACTTTGCTGAACTCATTTATTAGCTCTAGTAGCTTTTTTGTAGATTTTTGTGAAATGTCTATATACAGTATCATGTCATCTGCAAACAGTGAATATTTTATTTTTTCCTTTCCAATTGGATGAGCTTTATTCTTTATATTGCCTAATAGTTCTAGCTAAAGCCTCCAGCAAGATGTTGCATGACAATGGTGACAGTGGGCATCCTTTTATTATTCCTGATCTTACAGGGAAAGCTTGCAGTCTTTCCTCACTGAGAATGATGTTAGTTGTGTGTTTTCCATAACCCTTTATCATACTGAAGAAGTTTCCTTCTATTCCTGTCTTTAGAAATATTTTCATCAGGAAAGGATGATGGATTTTGTCAAATACATTTCTACATCAATTGAATAATCACATAGTCTTTTCCCTTCAATTTATTGATGTGGTATTTCATATTAATTGATTTTCTTGTGTTGGACCACCCTTGTATACTTGGGATAAAACCCAGTTGATCATAGTGTATAATTATTTTAATATGCTGTTGGATTCAATTTGCAAGTATCTTTTTGAAGATTTTTGCATTTATATTTATTAGAGAGATTGGTCTGTAATTATTCTTTTCTTATAGTATCTTTGACTGGTATTAGGGTGATGTTTGCTTCATAAAATGTGTTATGTAGCTTCCCACCTCTTCAATTTTTTGGAAGACTTTGAGCAGTATTGGTACTGATTCTTTCTTGAATGCTTGGTAGAATTCACATGTGAAGCCATCTGGTCTTGGACATTTTTTTTTCCTTGGGGGTTTTTTGATGACTGTTTCAACCTCTTTACTTGTGATTGGTTTGTTGAGGTCTTCTATTTCTTCCTGAGTCAGTGTTGGGTGTTCATGCATTTCTAGGAAGTTATCAATTTTGCCTAAGTTGTCTAGTTTTTTGGCATACAGTTGCTCATAGTATCTTCTTACTATCTGTTTCATTTCTGCAGGGTCAGTAGTAATGTCCCCCCTTCCATTTCTTATTTTATTTGCAATCTCTCTCTTTCTTTCTTTATCAGTCTGGTAAAGTGTCCATCAATTTTATTGGTTTTCTCAATGAGCCAACTTCCAGTTTTATTGATTCTGTCTATTGCTTTTTCTTCTTAATTTCATTTACTTCTGCTCTAATCTTGTCTTTTGTTTCCTTCTTGGGGTTAGTTTACTGTTCTTTTTCTAGTTCCTCCATGTATGCATTTAAGTCCTTGTTTTTTGCTCTTTCTTTTTTAATATGTGTATTTAGGGCAATAACTTTCCCTCTCAGTACTGCTTTTCCTGCATCCCATAAGTTTGATGATTGTGTTCTCATTTTCATTTGCTTCAAGATACTTATTGATTTCTCTTATAATTTCTTCTTTGACCCATTGGTTGTGTAAGAATGTGTTGTATAGCTTCCATATATTTTTGAATTTTCAAGTCCTCTGCCTGTTATTTATTTCCAGCTTCATTCCATTATGATCAGAGAAAGTGTTATGTATAATTTCAATCTTTTCAAATTTATTGAGACCTGCTTTGTGACCCAATGGATGGTCTATCTTAGAGAATGCTCCATGAGCACTTGAGAAGAATGTATATTCTGCTGTTGTGGGGTGCAAAGTTCCATAAATGCTTTTCAAGTCTACTTCATTTACCATATTACTCAAGATCTCTATTTCCTTATTGATACTCTGTTTACATGTTCTATCAATTGATGAGAGTGGTCTATTGAAGTCTCCAGCTGTTATCATAGAGGTGTCCTTTCACATTCAACCTATTTGTGTCCTTGGGTCTAAGGTGAATCTCTTCTAGACAGGATATAGTTGGATCCTGTTTTTCATCTTTTGATTTGGGAATTCAATCTATTAACATTCAAATTATTACTGTAAAGGCAGTATTTTCTTCAAGCATTTTGTCCTTTGGATTTTTCTGTCATATATTATCTTTCCTCTCTTTTAACCCTTCCAGTCACCCTTACTTATAATCTTCATTTTTACACTCTCCTTCAAACCTCTCTCTTCTATCTTTTCTATCAGCTTGCATCACTTCCTTTAGTAGTTTTGTAGAGCAAGTCTCTTGTTCACAAACTCTCTCAGTTTCTGTTTATCTGTTAATATTTTAAATTTCTCCTCATAGTTGAGGGATAATTTTGCTGGATATAGAACTATTAGTTGGCAGTTTTTCTCTTTCAGTACCTTGAATATATCATCCCACTGCCTTCTCATCTCCATGATTTCTGCTATCAAATCTGCACTTAGTCTTATTGAGCTTGCTTTGTATGTGATGAACGAAAGATCTTGCTGCTTTCAGAATTCGCTTTGTCTTTGGCATTTGACAATCTGACTAGTAAGTGTCCTGGAGTAGGTCTATTTAGATCTATCCTATTTGGGGTACATTGCCCTTCTTGGACCTGTAATTTGATGTCTTCCACAAAAGTCCAGAAATGTTTGGCAATTATTTCCTCAACTATTGTGTCTGCACCTCTTTCCTTCTCTTCTCCTTCTGGGACACCCATGAAACATATATTCATGTGCTTCATGCTGTCATTTAATTCCCAGAGACCCTGTTCACATTTTTCCATTCTTTTCCCCATCTGTTTTGTGTGTGTGTGTGTGTGTGTGTGTGTGTGTGTGTGGTTATGATTTCAGAAGTCTTATCCTCTAATTCATTGATCCTTTTTCTGCCTCTTCAAATCTGCTGTTGTATGTTTCCATTGAATTTTTATCTCTTTATTGTGCTTTGCATTCCTATAGGTTCTCTTAGTTTTTTGTTTGTTCATTTTTTGGAATGCTTCTGAGTTCTTCTTTATGGTCACCTAGTGTCTTCTGTATATCCTTCATCTCTTTTGCCACATTTTCCTTCAACTCATTTAACTGATTTAAAAGATTCATTTGAACATCCTTAATTAGTTAATCCAACTCTTGTATCTCATCTGAAGTTTTAGTTTTTTCCTTTGGGCCATATCTTCCTGCCTCTTAGTGTGACTTGTGCTTTTTTTGCTGGTGTCTATGTATTTGATTTTCTTGACTAGTTTATTTTGAAGGTCATTTTGCCTCTCTTGCCTAGGGTTTTCTTGTTAATTGGCTTTGTGTTCTAACTCTTCTTTTACACATGGTTCAACCTATTCCAGACATCTAGCGTAGCTTGTTTTTAACTGTACAGAATTTTTTACCTCTTATTTATCTGATTCTTGTCCTGCATATATGGAATGATTTTTGAGATTGACTTATTTGTGCATTTGTTTTGCCCCAGGAAAAAAGCTTCCTCTTCCCTCTTCTTCCTCAGGGAATGTTTGATCTCTCTCTTTGCTTTTTATTGCCTCTGTATGTTTTTTAACCCTCCTTTCATTATCTCTAATGACTTTTACCTGGATGGCTTATTTTTGGAGGAGAGTCACCTCAGAGAGGATCTACCCTAGTCAGTTTTTTTCAGACAATACCAGTCCAGGACTCACAAAGGGGGTGTAGATCAGTATCAAGTTTCCCTGGGAATGAGGCCCAGCAGGCCTCCTGATCCTGTGCTTTTCTTTCCCGACTGAGTAGATGGTGTTCTTTGGCCCACTGCTCCCTACAGGCTTAAGGTGGACTGTGCCTTTATCATCCAATCCCACCCTTGTCTGAGCATAGTTGAGACAGAGGCTATAGGGAAAGCATATTGAAATAGTTTCTATTTTCCCAGCCCCTGGGATCTGAATTCTCTAAATAACAGCCACTGCCTGCACTGGGTCTTGCCTCCCCCACTTTTCTTTGGGAAGAGCTGCTCTTCAGTCCCTGTTCCTCATAGACCAGAAAAGTTTCAGTGACTCTCAAGCAGCCCCACTTCTGTCCTGCTGGTCCATTGTTTAAGACAAAGGCTAGGCACTGCTTTTTGTAGACTGAAACTGTTTCTGATACCCAAGCCCCTGGGATGTAAATTGTCTGAATGACAACTGCCACCTGCACTTGGCCATTCTCTCCCCTTTTCTTGAGGAAGATCTACCTTTCAGGGAACTACCACCACCATCTGGGTGGTTATTATGCCTCTCAGTCAACCCTATTTCCACTCCTGCCTGGGACAGGGCTGAAAATAGAGACTGCTGAATGCTTTCTTTAATGTGCTGCTTTAAGAAAAGTAACTGTTCTGATAGCTGGATCCCAGAACCCAGGGTTCACAAATCAAGAGCTGGAGTTGGTAATTGGCTCTATCTGCCCCTTTTCTTGGTGCAGTTATCTTTCAGCAAACTGAGCTCAGCCAACTCCAGAAGCCTCTGTCTTTGCATCAGTCCTGCTTCCTCCATAATGGGATCCAGGATGAAACAGAACTCCCAGTTTCTTTCTTGGTTGCATTGTAAATTTATCTGGACTCAGAGCTTTTATCCAGCAGGCTGAATTCATTAATCAAGTCCACAATTGGTGCCTGGCCAAGTTCCCCTCTCCTTTTTTCCTAGGAGAAAGGGCTGCTGTTTTCCACCCAAAAGTAACTCCTGAGTCAGCCTGCCATGCTAGTAGGGTTGCCAGACTGGCTTCCAAAGCACAGGATGATTTCCTTACAGCTATTTGCTGTGATTTACCAGTCTCACTCTTCCATTTGTTCCTGGCTAGTGTACAATGTGCTTCTGGTCTCTGAAGTCCCCCCAAAAGTTGTTTCAGACAATTTTTTGCTATTTATTAACTTCCCTGGAGGACAGTCTAAATCCTAGAACTCCCTATGCTGCCATATTCCTGCTTTGTAAGCTCTGGGTATATTTTTCTTGAAGTTTCTCTTCTTTGGTGTGTAATGGGTTTTTTTTGGATTTGCATATTTACATCTTTAGCCAAGTCTAGGAGGCTTCCTGTCATTATTTTTTTTGAATATTCTTTCTGTTCCTTTCTCTACTTCTTCTCCCTCTGGGATTCCTGTAATGCATATTTTGGTATGCTTGATGTTGTCCCACAGGTCTATTAGGCTATTTTTTTGCATTTTTCTAATTCCTTTTTCTTTCTGGTCCTCAGCCTAACTCATTTCAATTGTCTTGCCTTTGAGATCACTAATTCTTTCTTTTAGCAGCTTCAATCTGCTGTTGAAACCTTCCTCTGCCAGCCCCAATCTGCTGTTGAAACCATTGTAGGAATTTTTCATTTTAGTAATTGTTGTTTTTAACTCCTGTAGTTATATTTGGTTCCTCTTAAAAATTCTATCTCTTCATTGGGATTCTCATATTTTTCATTCTTTGTTTTCCTGATATCCTTTATTTCTTTCCTTGTATTTTCCTTCATCTCCTTGAGCATATTGTGAATGGCTTTTAAAAGTTTTGTTCTGGTATGTCCATAGTCTGGTCTTCTTCATTGTTGTTCTCTGGATTTTGATACTCTTCCTTTGGAAAATCCTTCATTTCCTGTTTCTTTGTTTGCCTTGTCATCTTTTGTTGCACACTGTACATTTTAATACTTTAAAATGTTAACTTGGGGATTTAGAATCCAAGCTATCTGTTTCTTGAGTTTGTATCCAACTAGGGATATGACAGAGATTTCCTTGAATGCCAGGAGCTAACATATCCAACAAACCAATATAATAAACACCTTTCTGTGTCTTTAAAATTGTCTGTGCATTGGCTGGTGCTTTCCTTTGGTACTCATCCATCCTATCAAGAAGGTCAGGCCAAAGTGAATGCAAACTGAAGGGTACTCCCTGTTTTTCATGTCTTGTCCCGAGCTTGTGCTTGCTAGTAGCCTTAGGAGTTCCCCATTTTACAGAAAGTTGAATGCCCCCTCTGCTCTCCAGGAAACAGACTTTCTTCCTCCCCTAGTTGGTCCACTGCAAGACCTAGAGCAAGTAAGCCTTTGTCCCAAATTACCCAATTCAATTATTTCCTATACCACTTTCAGTGTCTGAAGCTGCTTTTGCATGGAGGGCAAATACTGGTTGGGAAGAGGGTCTTGAGATGGAGAGGAATTTCCAAAGTTAGTCTTTCCCAGCCACAAAGAGGCCAGGGACTCACAAAGAGAGCACTGGCTGGCTCCACATTGCCCTAGAAAGGGAGTGATGGTGGGACCAGCAAGGGTGCCAGAATCTTCTCCTATGGCTCTCTATGAAGCTGCATTTTCTTGATTTAGCAATTGTCCCAAAATGCAGCTCTTTAAGGGTTATCCATTGTTTTAAGAAAGGATACTTTTTTAAACTCCCCTCTGCTGCTTCTTCAAAGGGCAGGTTGAAACAAAGGCCACTCTCAAAGTTGGGCCCTCAGTGATCCGAAATAGCTAGTCAAAAACAAGGATAAGTGATTGTACCACACTCCCCTACATCTTGGAAAACTAGGCCTTATATCCCACTCTAACACCAGCAAGCTTCATGAGGGGTTGGGGCCAAGTATCTCACTGCTGTCAGTCACAAGGCTAAGGGATGGCAATAACAGCTGCTGCATGGAGAATGCAATTCACCCATAGTAACCATGATTTAATGGCCTTTTCCTCTTGTTCTTTCATGATTACTGCATAATGTTCTACCAGACTCTGGAGTTTCAAAATAGTTGACAGTCATTTTCTGCCAGTATTTTAGTTTTCTGGTGAAAGGACTGATTCATAGAACCTCTTACTCCACCATCTTCCCATAATCCTCCTCCAGAGTACTATTTTGTAATGCTATTGTAGCCAGAATCTTACAGGATGTTTTTGTTGGGATGTGAGAAACTAAATGAGCGCCTTCTGATTTGATATCAGTTTTGATATTTTGCTAGTATAAATGAGTGTTAACAGATAATTAAACTAATACATAGTATTAGGCAGGGTTCTCCAGGGAAACAGAACCAATAGAAGATATCTAAAAATAGTATGAGATTTTATCAAATTGTCTACACAACTGTGCAGATGGATGAGTCCAAATTCCATAAGACAGATGCAAGCTAGCACTCCAATGGAGGTCTTCAAAGAATTTCCCAGGACAGGCCAGATGGCTAAAGCAGAGATGAAAGTTTTCTCTTCTGACTGCTGAAACTATTACCTCCTCCTTAAAAGCCTTCAACTGATTAGATTAAACATCTCTCATTTTGGAAGAACTCCCTTTAGTTGACTGAGGATGTAATCAGCCACAGATACAATCAACATATTGATGATTTAAGTCTTCAAAATGTCCTCACCAGCAACAAATGGGCCAATGCTTGCTTAACTAGACAAGAGGGCACCATCACCTGGCCAAGGTGACACATGAACCTAACCATCACATACTTCTATTCAACAAAGTTTATGCACATCTCTTAAAAAGAAATATTAACCCCAAGTGACAACAGGAAAAATAAATTGGATTCCATCAAAATTTAAAACAAGTGTGCTTCATAGGACATCATTTAAAAAAGTGAAAAGAAAACCCACAGAATGGAAGAGAAATTTGAAAATGGTATACAATTAGGTATTGTATCCACAAGAAAAAAAGCCCCTTAGAAATCAACCTCAAAAGATAAATGACACAATTTTAAAAATTTTCAAAAGATTTGGTCAGACATTTCTCCAGTGAATGGATACATATGGCCAATAATTACATGAAAAGATATTCAACATAATTAATTACTAGAGAAATGCAGATCAAAACCACAGCATATGTACAGAGTTTCTGTTTGAGGTCAAGTATGGGTAGAATAACAATGTGAATGTAATTAAGACCTGTGAATTATATATTCACTGGAGAACCCCAACTAATATGAGTTTTGGTACTTAAAGTGGTTCTTAAGAGACAGAATCTTAAGTATGAGTTCTCTGAGTTGGTTCTGGGGTTTGTGGAATTGGTTCTCTAGTCTGATTAGATTCAAAAGCACTAGTGACTCTATTTTCAATGATCAAGCCGGCACTGATAGTCCAAGGCATGCATTGGCAATAGAGATACGCAAATTATCACCATTGGATACGGCTACTCAAATGCTTATATTAAATAAGGATTTGGGTGACAGTGTATTTGATACCTTGACAGAATTTTGTGGATTTAAAAAGTATAATGATGTTGATTGGTTGCTCCTAAATAGTTGTTAAAGAAAGGGATGAGTTTAAGGCTTCAGATTCCCAGCTCAAACTACACAAGAGGGCATGAAAGTTTCTCCGTCTGCTCTGAAAGAAGCCCATGTTTCTTGTAGCTGTGGACTAGAGATTTCTGAAAACCAGATCCAGAGTCTCATTGTATGAGTAGCTGAATTACAATGAAGTCAAATTGCAAAGCTTGCAGGTCATTGATGGGAATGGAATGGAATCCTGAAAATTTGCATGGAAATTCATGGTTTGACAATGAGAGTCATGGTATCTTAAAATCCTACATTCTGCTTAGTCTGCTTTGCCAGATAAACTTGTCTTTCCCCACCTGAAGAGATTAACATTGCTGTAAGTGATAAACCTGTAATTGCCTCTCCTGAGGAAGCAGTGCTCACACCTCTATCTGGAGAGATGAACCCTGTTTTACCAGATGAAACTGCAACGGAATGTCCTGAGGTAGTTAGCATGCAAGATACTGCTTATTACTTTCTTGACCCACCCTTACCACACCTGTTTCCTTCCAGGTCTATAAGACTGAAGTCCCAAAAGGCCCCTAAAGTGAGTTACAAAATGTGACCCATGAGGAGATGTGCTACACTACAAAAGGCCTGCATAATTTTTCCAATTTATATAGACAGAAATTGGGAAAATATGGATAGCAATGGATATGAAGGTTGTGGGATAATGGTGGAAGGAACCTAAAATTGGATCAGGCTGATTTTATTGATGGGCCCTGTGCCAGTTTGAATGTATTATGTCCCCCAAAATGCCATTATCTCTGATGAAATCTTGTGTGGCAGACATATTAGTGTTGATTAGATTGTAATTCTTTGAGGGTTTCCATGGAGGTGCGACACACTCAACTGTGGGTGATAACTCTGATTGGATAATTTTCATGGGGGTGTGGCCCCACCCATTCATGGACCTTGATTAGTTCACTGGAGCCCCATAAAAGCTCAGACACAAGGAGTGAGCTTGCTACAGCCAAGAGGGACACTTTTGAAGAATGCACAGAAGCTTAGAGAGTAGCTGCACATGAGAGACAGTTTGAAGATGGCCGTTGAAAGGAGACTGTTGCTCAGGAGAAGCTAAGAGAGGACAAACACCCCAGAAGCAACTAAGAGTGACATTTTGAGGAACTGCAGCCCAGAGAGGAACATCCTGGGAAAAAGGCATTTTGAAACCAGAACTTTGGAGCAGATGTTGTACACATGCCTTCCCAGCTAACAGAGTTTTTCCGGACACCATTGGCCATCCTCCAGTGAAGGTACCCAATTGTTGATGCCTTACCTTGGACACTTTATGGCCTTAAGAGTGTAACTGTGTAACCAAATAAACTCCCTTTATAAAAGCCAATCCATTTCTGGTGTTTTGCATTCTGGCAGCATTAGCAAACTAGGACAGGCCCACTAAGCAGAGATTCTGGATTCAGTGTTGTTGCTTGGTTACAAAAGGCACTGTTCAGGTGGTTGATTAAAACATGGACCAAAAGATGCCCTCAATTATCTGAAGTTTAAATGTCAGAACTGCCCTGGTATAATGTAGATGAGAGAATGTTAGAGTGGATTTATCAAGTAAGACTCACCCACCACAGGAATTTCTATAAGTCACACTTTTCCCCATGGATGTGAGAAAAATATTTATCAGAGCAAGTCATCATCCTTGAAGAGTTCCATGGTTCCTCTTCTCTGTAGATCAGTTATTACTGGGCTGCTAAATGCAGCAACTGAACCTGGATCCTTAAACACAATGCAGATAATAAGATCCTGGGTTGGCAGGAGTGAAGTTGCAGCACTTAATCACCAAAGAAAAGGTGGGTGTGACTACCTTAATGGACAGTAGAGTCAAAGAATAGTCTGATTCTTAGAGACCCATGGTGTTGGCTAGTTGACTATGGGTACAGAGAAGTGAAATAGATTGGAAGTTTACTGAATTCTTACTTGATAACTATAAGTAGAAGAGTCAAGTGAACAAAAGTCTAATTTGAATCATGAAAAACCGAGAGTCATGGCCCCTTAATCAATTCCCAAACCTGAGACAATTTACAGACTCAGAACCACTTGAATGAAGGGAAGTCCAGATCCCCTTGGAAAAAGACCCTGCTACACTCCCCAAAATTTATACTGTTAATCTTCCTCCCAGCCGTCTCCAAAGGTACCTATGACCTTTTAATAGGGTTACTGTGCATGGGAAAAGGGAAATGATCAGATGTTTTGTGGATTATTAGACACTTGTTCTTAATTGACATTCATTCTAGGAGACCTGAAACATCACTGTGGTCCACCAGAATAGAGGTTTATGGAGGTCAGGTGATCAGTGGAGTTTTAGCTCAGCGTATTTCACAATGGGTCCAATGAATCCCTAAACCTGTTCTGTGATCATAGGTATGTAACCAAGTGAATTGCAAACATATGTGCACAGAAAAACTTGTAGTGGAATGTTCATAACAGCATTATACATGATAAGCAAATAGTGGAAATATCCCAAGTATCCACCAGCTTATGAATGGACAAACAAAACAGAATGTCCATACAATGCAACATTATTCTGCCATAAAATGAATGCAGTACAGATACATGCTACAACCTTGTAAACATTATGCTACATGAAATAAGCCAAACAAAAAAGTCCCCATGTATGATTTTGTATATATTAATTTTCCTGACTAGGCAAATCCACACACAGAAAGTAGGCTAATGTTTTCCAGGAACTGTTTTAAGAGTTGAATGGTGAGTGACTACTGAAAATGTTCTAAAATAAGATAATGGTGCTGTTTGCGTAGTTCTGTAAATATACTACAACCACTGAGTTGTACATGTAAAAGTGTGACATTTATGCTATTTGAATTGCATCTAGAAAAAGCTGTATACACACACACACACACACACACACACACACACATATATATGCATCCATATGGAGTTTAGGGCAGTAGAACCACCTTGCTTTCAGGAAGTTAATTTTCTTTCACAGATTATACATTTCACACACATTATTTATTGAGCATTGCTTGTCATCGTTTCTGTATCAGTCAATGGCTCAGGTAATATTTGTTCTGGGAAATGGAAGAAACCTTACTGAGGACTTAGCTTTGCATTCTATTACATTCAATCAGAGAGATAAGAATTGAGTAAAAACACAGGTAATAATAAAATCCTTATTTCCCACATTCTGTGTTTCCCTGTATGTTTTTATACTTCAGAAATATCATGAGATAGACAGATGGGATGTACAGTATTGGGCTATTTCTGAGTCATCTGAAAATGATAACATCACATCAAAACTTGCAACAATTAATTCTCAGTTGTGCAATCAAATACATTTTTTCACTTTTTTTTTTTTTTTACTTTTCTGAATTTTTCAGATCACTATAAATACAATAGGCATGTATTACTTTGACCATGAGCAGAGCTACAGATGTAGACAAGCAACAAAAATTAAGAAATGATAAATATTTAATAAGCCTTGATCTGTCTTCTCTCCTAAGCTTGATTTTAAAAGATGTATTCATAGAACACAATTTGAGGACTATATAGCCCTCAGTCATATTTCTGGCTTCTCTAATTTGTATCCTTAAACAAAGCATAAGGATATATATATATATATACCTCCTTATATTTTTCATACCTTACACCTCACACCACATTATTTGAGACATTTTCTAAATTGTCCTCACAAAGATAAATTTTCAGTTTATTAACTGTTTAAGTTCATTAAAATTAAATAGGTATTTGAAGTCTCTTACTGAATTTACTTCTTAGTGTTGACTCCTTGTCCCCAATATAGCACAATATGCCCTACATTAATTCAAAAGTGATTTTTTTTTCTTTTAGTCAGAAGTTTTGCTTCCAGTAAATAAAAATGATGTTTTCTAATTTCCAAAATGCAGTTTCTATAATTTTAGGAATATTTACCACATAATAATTTACAGAAATTATATTTATATTTGTGATGGGTAGTATAAAGGAATTTTTAAAACCTAAGGTCAAAACCAAATTCAAACTAGCTAACCACACCACAGGAAGGGTAGGAGTTGAGCACATATTATTGGTCATTGTAGCCAGAGATTAGAACTGGCATGACTTTCTCCTGTGCCAATCTCTGCTTTCTATGCACATTGGCTTTAATGTCCAGGGATGAGGGCAAGGCCACTGCTAATACCAGACTTATATTCCTCCTCCTTCTGATGAGACCAGAAAGAACTTCTTCCCTGGACTTAAAGAAGAAGAAAAAAAAATCAGGAAAGGCCTTTTGCCTTGTTTTGATAGTATGCTTGTCTTTGGACCAACAGTCAGGTCCACAGTGGGTGGACTGTGGAAAAACAAAATACTTTCTATTTAGTACATATGATCAGGGTTTGGGTTAGAGAAGTAGGTCTCTAAGAAGGTGGGGTTGGAGTGTGTGTGTCATGCAGATTAGCCATCATACCAGCTGGGCAGTCACTGAATTGGAGAGTATATTTTCATAGTCTTTGGCTTTCAAATTTCTTTTAATAATTGTTTCCCTTGCATTTGTATATAACTTACCTCAAAAGTGTTATGGTAGGAATGAGTATATCTGGAAAGAAAAGTTACTGTTGCATTGCAGATTGAGAGGGCTTCAGTGAGAAAATGGGGCATAATGTGGGACTTCAAAAATGTGTAGGATTTTGGAGAGTAAAATAGAATTAGGAAATTTCAGGTAGACCAAATGCATGAAAATAGGAGAGTAAGCCCTGTGGCGACTGTTTATCAACAGTGAAGATACTGATTAGGCAACATGTTTGAGTACGTAAAATCAGCTGAGGATGTGGGAAATCAAGGTGATTTCTATGAATTAGTGCAACTGGACTGAAGGCTGCCACTGCCAGGTAAGAAATCAAGACTTGACCCCAAGAAATTATCACTTGAACAATTTCAGAGATTCAGCATATCCTGGGAAACAGGAATTATTTTTAGTTCCTTTAAAGCTTTAAAGGACAAATAACCCTTATCCAGAATTACGTATCATCAAATAAATATTTAGCACTTTCTATGAGGATAACTGCCAAAAGTACTTTGTTGTTACAATGTCATCTTGCCCTGACCCCCCATAAAGGGCTATTTCTTGAGCTATGAAATTAAATAAAACTTTAAGAAAAATCTTGGAGTACAGTAGCATAGTGAGATATATATTTTAATAAATTAAGTAATGGTCTTTAAGGTAACAATATTAGGTAATATTCATTCAAATAAAAGGACTTTGTCCTTGTATGCAAATAAAACAGCCTGGGGCTAGAAACCCATTGTTAAGAGTTTTACTCCCATGGGTACTCTTGCTTTATTTTATTCTTCTATGAATTCTAAGTTAAAATGGCACAGAACAAATGCTTGGCAGTTTGGAGTGCTTTGTCTATTGCTCCTGAAGTACCATCTGGCACAGCAATCTTGACCGCAGAAAGTGCTTAATGACCATCCTGACTGATGGTTATAATGGATATATCTTTGCTACTCTTGCAAGATGTATGAGTAATTCTAACCAGAAGAATGGGAGTCACAAATCTCAACAGAGTGTACAGTTGTTTCCAATTCCTAAGACCTTTTAAGATTGTGAAATTTAGCAAGAAGCAGCAGACTGGTTAAAAAAAGTTAAAATATGTCCTCATACATATTGAAATACTCAATAAACAACAACAAAAAAACACCACTGAGAGCCACTTGCTTGTTCTAAGCAGCCCTACTATATGGCTTTTTTGCAGGAAGCTAAGAGGAACAACTCATTTGCTCATATTTCACGTCCAGAAGCAGCATTGCTCTGAAATTCCAACAGATTGAAGACATATGCCTTCTTAAGTAAGAACATGTCTAACAAATTCTGTGCATGAACTCAGACATTAATATGGGACAAAAATAGAAAGCTATGGAAATTAATGGAGGTGCACAATTGCACAATTGAGACTGTTGGGAACATAGAAATTATGTGTAGATGCTAATTGCTGTTTAGATAACTAACTGCTCATGATTTCTGACTCCTACGTTCCTGATGCCTCAGAGAATTTATAGATGACTTATCATTGCAGTGTGGACTCAGAAGTATTATAATGGGAGGAAATAACTTTTATTTCACATATCTTGCTTGACACATGTAAATCTATTTTGTTTTGGATCTTAAGAAACTAATCAAAGTTAAACCTAACTACAAAAACAAAATACCTTTATTTTTCCCACTTTGTCCTGGGCTGATAATTGTCAGTAATAAAGGAAAACTACCTCTAGTAGCAAGCTGACATTCTTCTAACCACAGATTACACAACAAGGTGGTATTTAAATATGCATGGTGATAATATTAAATTAATACACTAAAATTAGTCAGGTTGCATGAAATAAATGACCTGTTTTATTGCAGATAACATCAGCACTCTATTCTTTCCTTCAAAAAGGGTCTTCTATATTTGACACATACAGGTGCTGTATATGCAAAGATTTCAAAGACAGGCTTTCATATCAAGTAACACACAGTTCAGGAGTTATATAGCCTGAATATTTTCCAATAATGTGAAATAGATGGATATGTGGAATAATCCATCTTCTATGGACAAATCCCACAGTGACCAAAGGTCTAGCTTTGCAAAGAGCTGGCTAGCAAACTTACAGCATGATGTAGCACAATGCTGTAGGCATGATGATCAGACTGCAGGTATGGCCAGGAGGATGGATGGTCTACTGTCATTAGAAAGAACCGTATGTAGATAAGCAAGATACTGCAACATGCTTCTTTGACCTAATTAGCTTTATGGCATATTCAATAAGAGAGCCAGATCTCTCAATGCATGAATTTGTTAAAAATATAATTGTCTTCATTTTACCAGGCTGCTATCACAAGTACCACAAGCTAGTTTTGGCTTAAACAACAGGAATTTTTTGGCTCATGGTTTCAGAGGACCAAAGGCTTTCTTCTTCCCAGGGTCGGTAGCATTCTCACAGGCCAGCAATCCTTGAGCTCCTTGGCTTGAATCCTTGCTCATGGCACATGACTATATCCTCTCTTTTGTCTTCCAGGTTCCGTTGGTTTCTGGCTTCCATCTCCTCCCTGTGATTTTTTCTACATATGTCTGAATTTATTCTGCTTATAAAGGACTCCAATAATCCAGATTAAAGCCCACCCTCATTCAGTTGGTCCTTACCATAACTAAAATAACATCTTTAAGAAGTCCTGTTTGCAATGGGTTCACACCCACAAGGATGGGGATCAAGAACAAGAAAATGAATTGCTGTACATATATCAATCTACCACATGAAAGCGGCAATGATTTAACATTTTCCATCTGTACATCTAATGCACTTATTTAACTATAACAATATTCTCAAAGTACATTGCATTAGGTGAGATTGTGAAAGGTTTATGACGGCACATGATAGTACTATAAATGTCTATGACTCTTTTAAGTTAGTGGTTTAGTTTTTATTTTTATTTCTTCTAGTTATTAGGTGAGTAATATCTCTTTTTGTTAACTATCATCAGAGAACTTCATGTTAAAAGCGAATTTCCCCCACTATAATTTATTGTGCCTTTGGAAGCCAGGGAGTCACTCTTTATAGAAGGAGCTAAAATGCTCCGAAAAAAGCAGACTTAGTAAAGTCAGTTCGACTGTTTACAGATCATTTAATTTTCTTCCCTCATCATATCATGTGTGGTTTGGTTAGCTGAGATTGCCAAATAAGTATGGATTCAGTTAAAAAGCTTCCAATGTAACAAGAGAGGTTGGAATTTAGTACTTCATATATGATGCATGCAGGAAATTTTGTGTTATTACAAAGAATTAATATAAATATTGATAGTTGGAGTTGTCTGCTATTCCCTTTTTCTCCTACATGATTCCAGGAGTAAATAAGGCTTTTTTATCCTCTTAATAGAGTGAATCAGTCACTTCTATACTTCCCATGAAATACTGTCCACAAATGCCATGAATACAGATCATTATAAGTGAGTTAAGTTAAAATGTCAAAATAACAAATTTTGTCTCCAGTTCTATTATAAAGAAATAGAGTCTATTATTGAATATATGGATAGTTCTAACTTTTTTGTAACTAATGGCCCATGCCTAAACGTACCATACTATTAGTTAGCCTGATAGACAGGGTTTAGTTAAGTTTGGATGTATCACTGCTGATCCAACTGCAAAACATGCCATGTTATGTCAGTTTGCTCATTGAAGCTGGAAATGGATCCATCAGAGAAGAGAATTCTAGAGCAGCATTTGAGATGTATTTGTTGCTCCACAATGGATTTTTTTTTATAGTTCTGCAATTGTATTTTTCTTATTTTTTCTTTCTATTGGTAATTTGAAATGCTTATGGCATTTTAGCTGATGTGCCATGAGATGTCATTTTCCAGCATCTGTCATGTAATTGTTTTATGCTTTGAAACATGGATATAAATTACTTGATGGTAAGTTAAATCCTATTATTTGATTTCCTCTGTCTTAATGTGCAATTTAGTCTATTTCCTTGCAGAGAAGTCTGAATAGAAAAGTTATCCCCAATTCTATTCCAGAAACAAACAGTAGTTGCTGCTCCATCTCTGTGTTTCTTTGCAGGGTGGAGAGGGGAATTTGTATGTGTTTCTAAGTGATTACTTATTTCACATTTAAGTGGGTATCTGCTTATTAGAAGTGAAAATAGATTCAAGTGATAAGATTTTTTTTTATTGCCTTACTCATACACAGAGAATGCTCAACAATATCAACACCAGCAGAGGGATACACATTTTCGCTCTTAAATTTCAGCATTTTTGCTCTTGAAACGACCTGGCTAAAGGTTGCACATTTCACACTCTGGTTCATTTTTGTACAGTTTCAGTAACCAGAAGAGCGTTTCCAAAATACTGCAGTCTGCTGCTGACCTATGCCAACCTAATCTAATTGCCTGGCCAGGAGCCCTTTTCTTTGCTCCATTGGTCTTTCCTTCATGCAAAAGGCACAGTTTCCCTCTTTTGCAGTACTAGCATCAAAAGGTGTTGATGGCCTTTGACCTGCCCTGCTAAAATAGCGTTTGTCAAATGCTTTCTTGAAGACAATTAAAGTCATCATTCAAGAGGATAGTTATACCAACTTTATTGTTAATCTCCTGATTCTTTAGAGAATTCTTGAAAGGTGTCAGTTAATTGATATTAAATGTAGCCTTCAAGAAGTTATTGATAAATGTTTCAGTACACTATTTTATTTCAGGTTTTCTAAAGCTCCCAATAGACACATATCAGCTTCCTCCATGTCATTTTTATAGTCATTTATTCTGTTACTTCAAGGGAAATGAATGAATCCATTATTTTTCTTAACTGCCTATGTTAATGCAACTAACTTATCAAATCAACAATAACTTTGTTCAGGATTTACTAATATAAATTCAAAATCTGTCCATGTAGTCAAAGTCATAGCTTAATATCCTTCTTACAGAACATGTAGGAGAGAGAAGAAATAAAATCCATGTCAATATTGTCACACTCTGTCTAAAGTGTTTTTAGAATAGTAAAACTATTGAAAAGTACTTTCTGGAAATGAATTTGGGTTTAATAGCACAAGACTCCAGGGATCCTTTGGTTATCTGATTTAAAATGCTAACCTAAGCAATGTTGAACTGAAAGGTTGAAATAGCTTGGTTATCCATGACATTTTACTGCAGCATTACTGCTGTGGATATATAATAGATTATTAAAATATTTGTTTCCCCAGTGGGAGATTGTCATAAGAGCAGTAATCCTTTAAATCTCCCTTTGGGTATAGTACAAGTAAATTGAGCAACACTTAACCACTGCATAGAGAGGCTGTAGTTGACATTGACATTTCTTGCTTCTCCTTGTCTATTAATTTTATTTTTCACCCAGGTGTATGTTAGAACATACCATATTTTTTTATTAGAGAAGTTGTAGGTTTACAGAAAAATTATGCAGAAAACACAGAGTTCCCATATACCCCCACTCACATGCACAGTTTTTCCTATTGTTAACCCCCTCCATTAGTGTGGACCTTTGTTGCAATTGCTGAAAAATATTATTGTAACTGTACTGTTAACTATAGTTGATAGTTTGCATTAGGGTTCACTTTGTGTTGTACAAGTACTGTGTTGTTTTTAAAATTTTTATTCTAATAATATATTAAAGTCTAAAATTTTCCCTTTTAACCACATTCAAATATATAATTCATTGGTGTTAATTATTTTCACAATGTTGTGCTACCAGCACCACCATCCAATACCAAATTTTTTCCATCTCCTGAACAAGAAACTGTGTACTAAGTAAGCAATAACTCTCATTCTATGCCCACCCTGACTCCTGGTAACCAGTATTCAAGTTTCTGACTCTATGAATTTACATATACTAATTATTTCATATCAGTGATAACATATGGTACTTGTCCTTTTGTGTCTGGCTCATTTCCCTCAGCATGATATCTTCAAGGTTCATCCATGTTGTCACATGTATCAGGACTTCATTCATTTTCATGGCTGAATAATATTCCATTTGTATGTATATACTGCATTTTATTTATGCATTCAACTGTTGAAGGACACTTGGGCAGCTCTCATCCTTTGGCTGTTATGAAAAATGCTGCTATGAACATCAGTGTGCAAATATCTGTTTGAGTCCCTGCTTTCAATTTTTGGTGTAGGTAGCTAGAAGTAGGATTGCCAGGTATCTGGTAATTTTATACTTAACTTTCTGAGGAAATGACAAACTGCTTTCTGTAGCAGCTGCACCATTTTATTTTGCAACCAGTATGAACAAGGATTCCTATTTCTCCACATCTTCTCTAGCACTTGTTATTTTCCATTTCTTAAAAACTGATAGTCATTCAAGTGGCTATGAAGTGGTATCTCATTGGGGTTTTCATTTGCATTTTCCTAATGCCTAGTTATGTTAAGCATTTTTTTCATGTCCTTTTTGGCCACTTGTATATCTTCTTTGGACAAATGTCTATTCAAGTCTTCTGACTATTTTTAAATTGGGTTGTTTTTCTTTTTGTTGTCAAGTTAAAGGATTTCTTTATACATTCTGGACATTAAACCCTTATTGGTATGAGGTTTCCAAATATTTTCTCTCATTATGTTGACTGTCTTTTAACTTTCATGATGAAGTCTTTTGATGTACAAAAATTTTTAATTTTGATGAAGTTCCATTTATCTTTTTTTGTTGTTGTTGTTCATGCTTTTAGTGTCAAGTCTAAGAAACAATTGCCTGATACAAGGTCCTAAAAATGCTTCCCTATGTTTTATTCTTGTAGTTTTCTACTCCAGGTCCTTATATTTAGATCCTTAGTCAATTGTTAGTTAATATTTGTATATGATGTGAGGTAGGGGCCCACCTTCATACTTTTGCTTATGAATAGCTAGTTTTTAAAGAACCATTAGTTGAAAAGACTATTCTTTCCCCATTGAGTGGACTTGCCACCCTTGTCAAAAATCAGTTGGCCAGAGAGGATGGCAAGATGGTAGCATAGAGAGGAGTGGAATTTAGTTAGTCCCCTGGAACAAAAAATGAGCAACCAGGAACAACTAGTAAATAATTTGGAATAACTGCTGGGAGACAACTGTGACTCTCCACACATCGTACATCAACCTGGATTGGGAGGAATGCCTGAGATCACAGCACAAAATCTGTAAGTAAAACTGCAGAACTGTGCTGTGAGACCCCTACCCCCAAGTCAGGCTTAACTGCAAAACCCACTGTGGTAGAAAGCAGCACTCTCCCAGAAAGTGAATATAGCTCAACCAAGTGCCAACTGGGGTTTTAATTAACAAATGTGAACTGCTGAATACAAGCTACAAACCCGAACAAGCAGACAGAGGCTTTTGTTGATGACTGACCTTAAAGATCCAGAAGACTCATCTGTCCCGGGAGGGGGAGCCCAGAAGACCAAGTGTTACCTTTGGCTGATGAGTGAAACTAGAGGGCCATGCGCTGGCTCTAAAAGGAGGTTTTCTGTCCCTTTATCTTTGATGTAATCTTGTGTGGGCAGACATTATCAGTGTAGATTAGATTGTATTTCTTTGAGTGTTTCCATGGAATGTGCCCCACCCAACTGTGGGTGATAACCCTGATGAGATAATTTCCATGGAGGTGTGGCACCACCCATTCAGGGTGGGCCTTGATCAGTGAGCCAAATAAATGGGCTGACAAACAGAAGGAACTCAGTGCAGCTGTGAGTGATGTTCTGAAGAGGGGCTACAGCCAAGAGAAACACTTTGAAGAAAGCACAGGAGCTGCAGATGAGAGACAGTTTGAAAATGGCTGTTGAAAGCAGACTCTTGCTCCGGAGAAGCTGAGAGAGGACAAATATTCCAAGTACAACTAAGAGTGATATTTTTTGAGGAACTGCAGCCTAGAGAGGAATGTCCTGGGAGAAAGCCATTTTGAAACCAGAACTTTGGAGCAGACACCAGCCACGTGCCTTCCCAGCTAACAGAGGTTTTCCAGACACCATTGGTCACTCTTCATTGAAGGTACCTGATTGCTGATGTGTTACCTTGGACACTTTATGGCCTTAAGACTGTAACTGTGCAACCAAATAAACCCCCTTTTATAAAAGCCAATCCACATCTGGTGTTTGGCATTCCAGCAGCATTAGCAAACTAGAACAGTGTGTATCTTCCCTAAGGGTAAGGAGGTGGGGCCCATATTTCTCTTCAGAACCAGACACCAGAGCCTGGGGGAAAATAGCCAAAAGAGAAACTGAAAGGGCCACAACTCTACACTAGTCAGGAGCAACAGGCTGAGAGGTGCCACCTGCTGGGCAGGTTAGGAAAAGCACAGTGACTGGAGACTTCATGGAAAAGTCTGTCATTCCTCTAAGATACACCCTGAATATAACCCCATTCTGAGACCTGAACCCGTTCTGGTCTGGGAAAATCTGACTGGGGTAACCAAGGAAACCAGATGCCTAGAAAACAGAAAACTACAATCTATACTAGGAAAAATGAACATATGGCTCAGTCAAGGGGACAAACTTAAACCTCAAGATACAGTTGAGATATTGTTTCACTTTATAAATGTCTGTCAAGTCTAGTTCATTTATCATACAATTCAACATCTCAGATTTTTAGTGATCCTCTGTCTAGATGTTCTATCCATTGATGAGAGTGGTGTATTGAAGTCTCCAACTATTATTGTAGAGGTATCTAATTCTCCTTTCAGTGATCGCAGTGTTTGCCTCATGCATTTTGGGGCATTCTGGTTTGGTGCATAAATATTTATGACTGTTATGTTTTCTTGATGAATTGACCCTTTTATAAATATATAGTGTCCTTCTTTGTCTCTTTTAATTGTTTCGCTTTTGAAGCCTAACTTGTCTGATATTAATATAGCTACTCCCACTTTTTTCTGGCTGTTGTTTGCATGAAATATCTTTTTCCACCCTTTCACTTTCAGTCTATGTTTGTCCTTGTGTCTAAAGTGAGTTTCTTGTAGACAGCATATAGATGGGTCCTGTTTTTTAATCCATTCTGCCAGTCTGTGTCTTTTTATTGGGGAGTTTAATCCATTTACATTTAGTGTTATTACTGTAAGGGCAGTACTTTCCACTACCATTTTGTTTTTTGGAATTTATATGTCACATCTTATTTTTTCCTCTCCTTTTACCTTTCCTGATAATCTTCATTTCTGCACTCTTCTCCAACTCTCTCTCTTCTGTCTTTTCCTATCAGCCTGTAGCACTCCCTTTAGTATTTCTTGTAGTGCCGGTCTCTTATTCACAAATTCTCTCAGTGTCTGTTTGTCTGAAAATGTTTTAATCTCTCCCTCATTTTTGAAGGAAAGTTTTGCTGGATATAGAATTCTTGGTTGGCAGTTTTTCTCTTTCAGTATCTTAAATATATCATGCCACTGTCTTCTTGCCTCCATGGTTTCTGCAGAGAAATCTGTACATAGTCTTATCGACCTTCCCTTGTATGTGATGGATCGCTTTTCTCTTGCTGCTTTCAGAATCCTCTCTTTGTCTTTGACATTGGACAATCTGACCAGTAAGTGTCTTCGAGTAGGTCTATTGGGATCTATTCTATTTGGGGTATGTTGTACTTCTTGAATCTCTAATTTTCTGTCTTTTATAAGAGTTGGGAAATTTTCAGTGAATATGTCTTCTATTGCTCTTTCTGCCCCTTTTCCCCTCTCTTCTCCTTCTGGGATACCCATAACACGTATATTTGTGCGTTTCATGTTGTCACTCAGCTCCCTAAGACCCTGCTCATATTTTTCCATTTTTTTCACCATCTGTTCTTTTGTGTGTATGAATTCAAATGACCTGTCTTCCAGTTCACTGATCGTTTCTTCTGCCTGTTCAAATCTACTGTTGTGTCCATCCATTGTGTTTTTCATCTCCTCCATTGTGGCCTTCATTCCCATGAGTTCTGCCATTTGTTTTTTTAAGTTTATGAATTCTTCTTTATGGTCAGCCAGTGTCTTTATATCCTTCAGCTCTTTTGCTATATCTTCCTTCATTTCATCAAATTTATTTAGCATTAGTTGCCTCCATTCCTGTGTCTCAGCTGAGCTATTAGTTTGTTCCTTTGGCTGGTCCATGTTTTCATGTTTCCTGGTATGGCTTGTTATCTTAAGTTGTCTAGGCATCTGATTCTCTTGATTAGTTTATTTTGGAGCTTGTTTTATGTCTTTTACCTAGTGGTTTTCTTGTTGGTTAGCTTTGTTTTCTGGCCTCTGTTATTCAGTTCAACTTATTCTAGACCTCTAACTTAGGTTCTATTTAGTTGATCAGAATTTTTCCCCTCTTGTTTTTTCTGTTTCTTGCTCTGCCTCTATGTAACCTTTTTGTGAGTGGGTCTCCTCAGATATGGTTGACCCTGGTCAGATTTTCTGAGTCTAGTGAGGCCCAAGTCTCATTGGGAGGGTATGGAGTTTTCCTGAGAATGAGACCCTCCTATGAGGCCTTTAGAATTGGTGCTTTTCCTCTCCTGTCCAGCAGGTGGAGCTGGCCAGCCCGCAGCTCCCCCACCAGTGTAAGGAGGTATGGAGCCTTTAGTTCTCCTGGTGACTCTGATCCTGTCAGGGGTGTGGTTGACTGAAGCTGGAATCTGAATTCCCAGAAGGAGGACTGCCAGTTGAGCTGGGCCTCCCTCCACTCTCCCAATCCTCAGACCTCCAGTTGTCTCTCAGGGGCACTATTCCCTTCTCCTCTCTTCTCTTTGGGGCCTCTCCAGGTAGATTCCTTGGTCAGCCTGAGTTGCCAATTAAAGACGGGGGTGGAGGCCTTCAGCAGTGAATACGGAATTCAAAGACACTGTGGGTACTCTGTCTCCCCTCAAGCCCAGCCTAGTCCCTCAACCTGGGATTTCTGATAGAAAATAACCACATATATTAGTTTTAGATTTAAAAAAAAAAAAAAGAAAAGAAATCAAGAAAAAGAAAGAAGGAAAAAAAAAAAAAAAGAGTCTCTTTTACAAGTCTTTCCCCAGCCTGGAAGTTTTGTCAGTGTCAGAATAGAGCATTTAAAGATATGCTTTGGGCTATTGTCTGATAATTACTCTCCAACAGCTTCAGTTCCACCCTTGCTGGGGGCTATTGAAATGCAAAAAGATAAGGGATCCCTGAGAAGCCAGAAGGGACAAAATGTAAGGGGAAAAAAAAATGGCTTTTTTGGAGTCTGGGAATGGGTGCCCGCTTTTACGTGCCCCCACTTCTTGGAGCCCAGCCCTTCTTTAGCACCCCAGCTCCCAAAGTTAGTTAATTAATTTGTTAATTAATTCTGCAGTTGAGGCTGGGTTGAGCCTCCCTTCTTTCCCTCAGCAGATTGCTGTTTTTTGTTTTTTTTTTCCCCCCCTTTCAGGGAGCTGGCAGCAAGACAGTCTGTGAGGTCTGGGTGGGGAGGGGCACCAGACCCCTGGTCCGGGGAACTTACAATGTTCGCTGTGATCTCAGCTTTTCCTCCAGTTCCAAACTTGTGTCCAATGTGTGACTGGTTACTGGAGACCCCGAAAACACTCTTTCATATAGTTCTTGGGTAATTGCCAGCTGCTCTAGGAGAGAGACGAATTTCTGCTCCTCACCACTCTGCCATCTTGCCCCGCCTCTCCTGTTTCACTTTAATGAAACTATCTATTAAAGATTTTCAAAGAAATATGCTAAATGAAATAAAAAACCAATCAGTGAGTTCAGGGAAGATGTAACAAAAGAGATGAAGGCTATAAAGAAAACACTGGGTGAACATATGGCAGAAATCCAAAGTTTGAAAAACCTACTGGCAGAATCTATCAAAATGAAAAGCACAGCACATGAGATGAAAAACACAATGAAGACATCCAACAGCAGATTTCAAGAGGCAGAAGAAAACATTCAGGAACTGGAGAACAAGACAACTGAAATCCTACACACAGAAGAAGACATGGGGGAAAAAATGGAAAAATATGAGCAAGATCTCAGGGAATTGAATGACAATATGAAACACAGAAATATACATGTCTTGGGTATCCCAGAAGGAGAAGAGAAGGGAAAAGGGGCAGAAGCAATAATAGAGGAATAACCAATGAAAATTTCCCATTTCTTAAGAAAGACATAAAATTACAGATCCAAGAAGCTCAGCATACCCCAATCAGAATATATCTGCATAGACCTATGCCAAGACACTTAATTATCAGATTATCAAATGTCAAAAACAAAGAGGGAATCCTGAAGGCAACAAGAGAAAAGCAATCCATCATATACAAAGGAAGCTTGATAAGACTATGTGTGGGCTTCTCAGTAGAAACCATGGAGGCAAGAAGGAAGTGGTGTGATATATTTAAGATACTGAAAAAGAAAAACTGCCAACCAAGAATCCTATATCCAGCAAAACTGTCCTTCAGATATGAGGGAGAGTTTAAAATATTCTCTGACAAACAGACAATGAGAGAGTTTGTGAACAAGAAACCTGCTCTACAGGAAATACTAAAGGGAGCACTACAGACAGATAGGAAAAGACAGGAGTGAGAGGTTTGGAAGACAATTTTGGGTGATAGTAGCATAACAATGTAAGTACACTGAACAAAGGTGATTGTGAGTATGGTTGCAAGAGGAAGGTTAGGAGCATGTGGGACACCAGAAGGAAAGATAGAGACTGGAACTGTATAACTCATTGAAACCTAGAGTGCTCAACAATTGTGATAAAATGTACAGATATGTTTTTACATGAGGGAGAACAAATGAATGTCAACCTTGCAAGGTGTTAAAAATAGGGTGGTATTGGGGAAAAAATACAATCAATGCCAACTAGAGACTATAGTTAACAGAAACATTGTATTATGCTTCCTTTAATGTAATAAAGGCAATATACCAAAGCTAAATGCATATAAGAGGGGGACATAAGGGAGGGTTATGGGACTCTTGGCATTGGTGATGTTGTCTGGCTCTTTCATTCTACTTTAGGTTAAGTCTATTTTTTGTTGCTTTTTAGCTGTCATTTTTTTCTCTTTATTTTCCTTTATCTTTTGTCTCTCTATCTTCTTTGATTCTTCCTCCTGCTTTGTGGAAGAAACGGAGATGTCCTTATATAGATAGCGGTGATGATGGTAAATACATAAATATATGAGTATATGGGGGAACTATTGATTGTTTACTTAGGTTAGAAAGTATGGTGGATGAACAAAACCATCTTTAAAAAAATGGATTGATGAAGAAACGTTGAGGGCACTACATTGAGTGATATAAGTCAGACACATAAGGACAAATATTGCATGGTCTCCCTGATATGAACTAATTATAACATGTAAACACATAGACATGAAATATAAGTTACCAGGGTATAGAATGAGGTTAAAAAATGGGGAGTGGTTGCTTATGAGCAGAATGTGCAACTAGGTTGAACTTTAATGTTTGGAAATGGACTGAGGTGATGGTAGCACATTATTGTGAGAATAACTAACAGTGCTGAAGGGTGTGTGAATGTGGTGGAAAGGGGAAGCTTAGAGTCACATATGTCACCAGGAGGCAAGTTGGAGGTTAAAATATGGGAATGTATAAAACAGTGAATCTTGTGGTTGGCAATCTCTCTGATTAACTGTATGAATATTAGAAATCTCTTTTATGAACTAGAACAAATGTATGACACTTAAATAGAAGTTAGTAATAGAGGGATATATAGGGAAAAATATATATCTATTGAAAATATTGTACTACAGTCAGCAGTATTTTAACATTCTTTCAACAATAGTAACAAATGTTCTATACCAATACTATGAGTCAATAGTGGAGGGGGGCTGGTTAGGGATATGGGAGGATTTGAGTTTTCTTTTTTTTTTTTTTGTCTTTGTTTCTTTTCTGGAGTAATGAAAATATTTTAATAATTGAAAAAATATAATTTTGGTGGTGGATGTACAGCTGTGTGATGGTACCATGGGCAATTTATTGTGCACTTTGGATCTTTGGATAATTGTATGGTATGTGGACAATCTCAATAAAATTAAATTTAAAAAAATCAATTGGCCATAGTTGTGAGGGTTTATTTCTGAACTTTTTATTCAATTTCCTTGGTGTATTTGTTTCTTTTTGTGCCAGAAACATGCTGCTTTGTTCAGTGTAGCTTTTTAATAAGTTTTAAAATTAGGAAGTGTGAGCCTTCCAACTTTGTTCTTTTTCAACATGGTAATTTATACAGATCATATAAATTTGATGATTGGGTTTTCCACTTCTGCAAAGAAGATTGTTGGAATTTTGATTGGGATTACATTGAATATTTAATTATCTTTGGGTAGATTTGACATGTAAACAATATTTAGTCTTCCAATCCAGGAGTATGGAATGCCCTTCCATTTATTTAGGGCTTATTTGATATCTTTTGCCAATATTTTGTAGTTTTCCATATTTAAGTCCATTATATCCTTGGTTAAATTCATTCCTTGATATTTGATTCTTTATTTGCTCTTGTAAATGATTTTTTTCCTTGATTTCCTTTTCAGATTGTTCATTACTAGTATATAGAAATACTAGTAATTTCTGTGCATTGATCTTTTTTTTAAATTAAATTCAGTTTTATTGAGATATATTCACATACTATGCAAAATCCATGGTGTACAATCAACTGTTCACAGTACCATCATATAGTTATGCATTCATCACCCCAATCTATTTTTTAACATTTTCCTTACACCAGAAATAATAAGAATAAGAATAAAAAATAAAAGTAAAAAAGAATACCCAAATTATCCACCCCATCCCACCCTATTTTTCATTTAGTTTTTGTCCTCATTTTTCCACTCATCCATCCATACACTGTATAAAGGGAGTGCAGTCCACAAGGTTTTCACAGTCACACTGTCACCCATTGTAAGTTACACTGTTATACGATCATCTTCAAGAGTCAAGGCTACTGGGTTGGGGTTTGATAGTTTGAGTTATTTACTTCTAGCTATTCCAATACATTAAAACCTAAAAAGGGTTATATATATAGTGTGTAAGAATGTCCATCAGAGTGACCTCTTGACTCCATCTGAAATCTCTCAGCCACTGAAACTTTATTTTGTTTCATTTCATATCCCCCTTTTGGTCAAGAAGATGTTCTTAAGCTTATGATGCCAGATCCAGATTCATCCTTGGGAGTCATATCCTGCATTGCCAGGGAGATTTACACCCCTGGGAGTCAGGTCCCACATAGGGTGAAGGGCAGTGATTTCATCTGCCGAATTGGCTTAGCTAGGGAGAGAGGGCCACATCTGAGAAACAAATGTGCATTGATCTTGAACCTCACCACTTTGTTGAATTATTTTATTAACTCTAGTAGCTTGGTTCTTCAATTTTCAGGGTTTTCTATGTATAGGATAATGTCATCAGCAAATAGGGCAAGATTTACTTTTTACTTTCCAATTTGGATGTTTTTATTTCTTTTTCTTGCTTAATTGCTCTAGCTAGAACTTCCATTACAAAGTTGAATAACAGTAGTGAAGTGGGTATCTTTGTCCCATGCTGATCTTAAAAGGAATGTTTTCAGTCTCTCACCATTGAGTATGATGTTATCTGATGTTTTTTCATAAATGCCCTTTATTATGTTGAGGAAATTTCCTTCTATTCCTAGTTTTCTCAGTATTTTTATCAAGAATGGGTGCTGGATTTTTTTCAAATGACTTCTATGCATCAACTGAGGTGATCATGTGGTTTTTGTCCTTCAATCAATGGATGTGTTATATTACATTAATTTATTTCCCTATATTGGACCACTCTTGCAAACCTAGGATAAATCCTACTTGAACATGGTATATAATTCTTTCAATTTACTATTGGATTCAGTTTGCTAATAATTTATCAGGATTTTTCCATCCCTATTCATAAGAGATATTGGTCTGTAATTTTCTTTTCTTGTGGTATCTTTATCTGACTTTAGTATTTGGGTGAAGTTGACCTCATAGAATGAATTAAGGAGTATTCCCTCCTCTTGTATTTTTTGGAAGAGTTTGAGTGGGATTGATGTTAATTATTCTTGGAATATTGGGAAAATTTACCAGGGAAGCCATCTGTTCCTGGGTTTTTCTTTTTTGGAAGGCTTGTGCTTGCTAGTGGCCTTAGGGATTCCCTGGTTTACAGGAATTCGAATGCTCCCTTACTTCTTATAAATATACTTTCTTTTCCCTCTAGGGAGCTCAAAGTAGGCAATCCATTGTTCCAGGCAGTTTTGACTTAATTGTTTCCTATATGGCTTTAGTTGTCTGCAAGATGCTTCTGCCTGCAGAGCAAGTTCTGGGAGAGCAAGCCAGAGAGGAGTTTCCTGGTTTATTCTTTTAGGCTACCACCTGATAGACTGGTACCAGTGTGCAGCCACCGTGGTATGTGCCTACTGGTTACTCTGCTACCCCTGTAACAGGGCCAGGAACTCACAATGGGAGTACAGGCTGGAAGCTGCATGGCACTGGGGAGGGTCTGAGGGAGGGACCAGCAAGGGTGCCATGAGCTTCTCCTACCATTACTAAAGCTGTGTTTTCTTGATTCAACACTCATCCAGTTCCTGAAACACTTTAAGTGTTTTCTAGAGTTTTGAGGAAGATATTGCTGCCAGTTTTTGCTATTAGTTCAAAGATTCTGTGGAAAAGGCATCCTGGAACATTTTATGCCACCATCTTGGTCAACCGGAAGTCTCAGTACACACCATTTTTTTTTTTATTGTGTTAGGGCTCGTTTCTGTTCTGTGATAGTTTTTATCTTGGGGGGGGGTAGGGGGAGTCAACCATATTCTTTGTGTATGGATGAAAAGTATATTTCTCATTCTTTTCTGTTAAAGCAAAATGAACCAGCTTTCCATTGCAGAATTGGTTGCTAGCAAAATGAAGCTTACTTGTAGTGATTGGAACACATGTATGCACAAACACACACATGCAAACATATACACCATTTCTTCTGAAGTACTCAAACTTTTCTTATTAAAAAAAGGTCTGCTTATTTTGTTTGTCTTTAACTTTTTTTCATTAGAGAATTTTCAGGTTTACAGAAAAATCATGCAGAAGATATAGAATTCCCATATACCCCCCTCACAGAAACAATTTTCTCTATTAATAACATTTTCCATTAGTGTCATACATTTGTCACAATTCATGAAGCAATGTTCTTATAATCATATATGAACTATAGTCAACAGTTTATATTAGTGTTCACTGTTTGTGTTGCATAGGCCTTCTTAAAAACAATTCTTGTTACATATTCAAACCTGAAATTTCCTCTTTTAACCACATTTAAATATATAATTCCTTGGTGCTAATAATATTTACAATATTTTGCTATCAGCACCATCTATTATCAAAACTTTTCCATCATCATACCAGAAAATCTGTACCAATTAAGCATTAACTCTCCATTCCCTACATCCACATTAGCCCCTGGTAACCTGTATTCTAGGTTCTGATTCTTTGAATTTACCTTTTCTAATTATTTCAATCAATGAGCTCATACAATATTTGTCCTTTCATGTCTGGCTTATTTCACTCAATATGATTGTCATCTTTGAGGTAGAATGTCCCAGTTCTTCATTCCTTTTCAAAGCTGAAAAAAAAACCATTGTATGTATACACTGCATTTTCTTTATCCATTCATTGATTGATGGACACTTGGGTTGCTTCTATCTTTTAAAAATTTTATCATCTCTCTCTCTCTCTCTCTCTCTCCCTCTCCTTCTGAGTAAGTTTAGTGCCATGGCTTTTTCATTCTGGTGAATAATTCCCTGATTGCTGACATTAATTCAGATTGTCAGGGGAATGTGCAACATGGCCACACAGTGTCTTCTCCTAAGAGGCTGAACCTCAACCTAGAAGAAAGACAGAAAGATGTTGATTCTCTTCTCCTTCCTTCTTTTCTACACATATATTATATGGCTATATACCGGAAAAAAAAATAATAAAAGTACAGAAAAGCATATATTTAGGAATTACAGACACATTCATGAAGGCTTACATAAAAATGAGAAAAGAAAAGCAAAAGATAGCATCTATGTAGTCAGTCACACAGATACGTAGGGGTGTGTATGTGTGTATGTGTATGTTTACATATGCACCTACATAATATCTAATTTACACACAATAATCATACCCATTCACATATTACCTACATTAACCAAGCTTGATGGACCATGATCCCTAATTCATTCATTTATCCACCCAAACACTCGTCCATTCAACATTCATTATGCATTTATACTGGATGCCTGCTGTTATTATAGATACTTTTGACCTATTTTTAAAAGTTACTTTTTATAAGTGATGTTATCATTTCTTGGCACATGCCATAAGGGCCAAATGAAGTAGCATAGTAGACTGGATATAATAGGCTATAAGTTTTTTTCCAAAAGAAATAGCCTCTTGGTTATTCATTGATGTTTTTTATGGGTGAGACTTTTTGAAGTAATAGTCTGCCCATTTTTCTCACGTCTAAGACTATAATAAGTAACAATGGGATGGAGAATGAGTACTTTGGATAAAAAAATAAGGTTAAAAATTCCAGATTGCTCTGTAAGTTTGAATAGGGATGCCTGTGCTAGATTTAGAAACCAAAAAAAAAAAAAAAAGCATTAATTTGTGGTGATTAAGAACATGGTACTTATCTTAGATTACCTGGATTGGTTTTAACTTTGGGAAGAGACTAAGTGTTTCTGGACCTCCATCTATACTATCTGCATAATAGGGATGATCATAATAACAAGCTCCACTAAGTTTCAAACTATTGAAGGAGTTCATTCATGTAAATCTCTTAGTATAATATCTGGCCTAGAGCATATACTCAGTAAATATTATTTTTATAGGTATACACACACACACACAAACACACACACACATAAATTCAGTGGCTTCCTACCTCAAAATTACTTTTAGTTTAGTTATTATTTAGGACATAGTAGTCAACTTTAACATTTTTAATGGATCAGGAATATGACAATCTGGTTATCAGTACCAGATTGACCTTGGAATGGTAAATAGTGAATTAAATAGACATAAAGGAAGATTATTAGGAAGATACTATGGTATAATGGTGAATGACACTGAGTATTTATTTTCCACTTACTATTATTACACTTTCATTATAAAATATTTTAAAGAAAGTAAAGATAAGTAGTCACAATAGTTGTTTTATCTTAAAATGACATTCTAATTAAACTCTCAATTAGACTTATCTGGAATCATTTCAGTAAGAAGTTTCCAAGCAAAAGTGTGTGATTAAGAATAGTAACAAGGGAGAGTTTTTCCAATAATTAGGTAGATGAAGTGCACCAATAAAATTCTATATATTCTTTAAGGGTCAACTCAAATATTATCTCCTGACATTTTCTCTAACGACCTTCTTTTAAAATTTTGCTATTTCTTCATCTCTACTTTCATAAAACAGTGTTCAAGTACAGAAATTAATCATATTTTAAAAAGCTTTGTAGCTCTAGCTTCTTAATGGGCTTTGTAGCTCCAAAATTTGAAATTTTCTTTAATTACCTTCATTTAAGAATTTGCTATTTCTTCTTCTCTACCACCATTACACAGTGCTCATTGCTTCTTTTATTGTATTTATAGCTCTTTTTCATATACCTTATCTTTCTGACCTCAAGAACAAAAATTAATCAAGTTTAAACGGGCTTTGTAGCTCCACTCCTAATTCATGCATGTAGTATGGATTTTTTCCTATATTTTTCTATAATGTATTTGGAGATCTAAAACAAAGCAATATAAAATGATGTTAGAATAGGAAAATTCCTACCTATATACAATGCACCAAAATGAGTGAGTGAAACACCCCTCTGATATAAAATTTACAAAGGAAATGGTTGAAAATAAAAGAAAAATAGATTCTTTGCTTCCTGAACCCCTCAGAGATGTAAAGAGTTTATAGAGGAAGGAGAGAATGAAAGACTGCTGCTGTAGAGATGTATTTAGAGAACTGTCATCCCATATCACATCTGTATGGTGGAGGAAAGATGGTGTGGTAGTGTTACTTTCTAACACCCAATTTTGTGAAAGGAGTTTTGGAGAATTCTGAATTGTCTTTCCTCTTCTATGGAAGACAGTTTGGTGCCTGACTAACAGCTAAGAAAACCAAAATGTGTCTTGTGGCCTGACCTGACTAAATGCAACAGTGAGGAAAACTGAAATAGTCATGTTATTTTGTATTAGCCTAGGGTCCTGGAGATTGTTGGACAAAGAGTAAGTTTCTCATGGATAATATACATCAATTAAGGATAGATAGTGTAGTCAACTTTGGTCCTGCCTAATAGGACCCTTTGGAGGGGATAAAGATGCTAAAGAGGAAAAAGATGATTGTCCAGTAATTGAGAAAAATGTCACATACGATGTCCACTCAGATCACTAGAACTGAGGTGAGGTGAGCCTAGCAAAGACCTCTGAAAAAATAGTTATAGTGCAATGAGTCAGGCTAGAGAGAAAGAAGCCCATAGCCTGGTCAGAATTGGCATATCCTTTCTCACCTCTCCATCCTCCTCTGATTTATGTGCTCTAGCAAAATGAACCACAGTTATCAAATGAGAGGTATGTGCCAGGGGAGAGTAGAAGGCAGTAAGATCAACCCTTCTTTGTTACTTTAATTTACAATCTTGAAGGTGACTCAAACTGGATGAGGGGAGAAGATGTGATCCAGAGTCAATTTGTGAATACTAGTAGGACTAGGCATTTTTATGTGCTAGCAACTTCAAGAATGGTAGTGCTCTTCTGTTACCTGAGAATGAGCACAGAAAGCAAGGGGCCACAATTTTCATCCAGGGAAAAGGAAAATCACAACCACTAAATACACCCTAGAGAGATTTAAAAAAAAAAAAAAGATAATACTGAGTTTTGATTTTACCATGAAACGTGCTGGCTCAACAAATTTACTCCCCACCCTATGTGCTCATACGTACTCACCACCCTACTGCCTGTGTCACCTTAGAGTATAAACTCCACAGAGGCACAGAATATTTTAACACACACATGTCACAATAAACCTCACAAATATTTTACACATAAATAAATTGCTGAATATTTGAAGGTACAAAAATCAAGAAAGCTAATCAAGAAATGTGCTGAAAGAATGGCCATGCATAATGATTTGAGAGGCCTGCTTGAGCATTCATGAATATTACTCTTTTTGAGTACTTATTACAGGTCAAGCACTCAGCTAAACATTTTAAAATTATATCTTTAAACACTCATAACAATCCTATGAGGAAGTCTTACTGCCCATATTTTACAAACAGGAAATAATTTCTTATGGAAACTAAATAATCTGACAAATATCTACTGCTGGGATTCAAGTTCATACAGTCCAAGTCTGAGCTACTTTTCCATCTCATGTAAACTTAACTCAGAAACCTACTTCTACAAGCTGTAAGTATATCTTGTATACTTTTCCAATGCCTTGAGATGTTAGAGAAATGGCATTAGTTCCAAGTAGATTGGGTTCTGCAAAGGTAAATACCAGTAATTCTTTAATAGATCCAACATCTCCATCCCTCCACCCCACACCCCCCAAAAAACACACACACACTTTTTAAATTGTCTGGCATTTAATTACAACTTTCCAGAACCTCACTGGCTAGATGTTTCTGTGCCACCTCATGAGATTACAACAGAAGCTAAAACAGTCTTTCCCTCTCTCAGGACGATTTCCCAGGGAATTCAATCTAATCTTCATAGTCTATAATTCTAGATTACAAAACTCAGGAGCTTTGGTAACAAATTATCTATATCCTATATGAACCATTCATTAATAGTTTCTGATAAAAAATTCTGATGAAGAATTTTCCTATATAAAATCTCTGGATAGACTCTTAAAGTCCTTCTCCCATAATCATAACCGCTCTTCTCAAGAGCTAGTGTTAGAGAGCAATTTTATCCATTGTTGTTACCATTTAGTCACTGAGGTTTGCTTGTTGCCCAACTAGCAGAGACCCAGCATCTAACTCCCTTATTTGGTGTGCTCCAGGAGAAATATCATCAGATCTAAGAGTGACTGAACAACATTATAAATGTCTAGGAAGGCCAAGAAATTGACCAGCAATTCCTTGTCTGTGGTTTACATGCATTATACCTGTCAAAATTATATTGTATTTCAAATAATTCTCCTTTTATTTTGGTGATAAGTAACTAAATTATTATTTTATTTTTGGGAAAACTTATAATCACTAGATCTAGGGTAATTTGGCACAATATTTTGAATAGAGATATCTCAAATATAAACAGGGAATATACCAATCTACTTTCATGAAAGTGTGGGTTCCAACATTTTAGGGAGGAAAAGCTGAAATTTTTTATCAGAAATTATTTATGATTATTACAACATAGAAACAAACCAATTCACCAAGATTCTTACAGTTTAGAACCTAGGTTTTTAGAAAAGTTTCTTATGTTGGGTATCTGGGAAATAGACTCTGAAACAGAGATTTGCAAGCACTATATTTATTTAAGAGGATTCTTAGCAACAAAACTTTTGAGAGAGTTAGGAAACAGAATTGGGTAGAGTGAGGCATTGAACTGTGGTACTCACAACAGAGGGCTCTGCTTATCCAATGGAGAACCCTGGAGCTGGGATGGTCCTTCCTAGTTATCTCAAACTGAAGCAAATGTGTCAAGCATTTGGACCTCAGCATGGCATCAACCAATGCTTGTATAAGGGCTGCAACTGGGGAGGAGATAGAACCTCGGCTGAGGCAATTTCCTTCAGCCATGGCAGGGCAAGGCAGTTCCTAGGGTGGATTCAGCTCTGAGTCTTCAGGGATCAACATTTATAGTAGTTAGGGAAATGAATGTTTTAGCTCTGAAGAGGGTGATCTAGGCAGTACAGCAGCCACTATAAGACAGACTGGTTTTATAGGAGGAGCTAAGATGGCAGCATAGAGAGGAGTGGAAGACTGTTAGTTCACCTGGAATAATTCATAAATGACCAAAAAACTAGTAAATAACCTGGAACAACTGCAGGGAGACAAAAGTGACTGTTCACTCATCACACACCAACCTGAATTGGGAGGAATGCCTGAGATCATAGCATGAATCTGTAAGTAAAATCTGTGGACCCGCACTTAGAGCTGAGAGCCCCTCACTCATGGAAGCCTCGCCGTGCTAGAGAGCAGCACTCTCTGAACAAGCGAGTATACTTCAGCCCAGCTCCAACTGGGGTTTTAATGTTAACCGCTCAATACAGACAGTGAATCTCCAACAAGCAGACAGAGGCTTTTGGTGACGACTGACCTTGGGAGAGTCAGCAGACATATCTGTCTCAGGATGGGGAGCCCAGAGGATCGGGTGCAATCTCTGGCTGATGGGTAAATCTGGGAGCTTTCTGTCCCTTTCTCTCTCTGTCAACCTGGGCGGCTCAGTGGAGAAAAGCCTCAGCCTTTTTCAGCCCCCAGCACTTTGCAGTGAAGAAACCCTCAGCCATTTTAAAAATCGCAGCACTCTGACCAGCAGGGTCAGAGAAACAAAGAATCTATTTATATGCAAATAACCTCTCTGGAGTGAGCATAGCTTCCCAAGAGGAAAGGGAGGGGCCCAGCTCTTCTACCTGCCTTACATTCTTACATTTGGAACCAGACCCCAGAGCCTGGGGGTGAGAGCTGCAGGCCACACCCCCTTAGACCAGCCAGTGACAGGCTGACAGGTGCACCTGCTGGGCAGAAAAGCACAGGGTGAGTCAGTCCTCTAAGAAAAACCTTCAGGGAAACCAGATACTGAATATTTCCTCCTTCTGTGATCGGAGCCTGTTCTTTATCTCAGAAAACCTGATTGGGGTGTTGGATGCCTAGACAACAGAAAACTGCAACTTACACTAAGAAAAACAAAGTTATGGCCCAGTCAAAGAAACAAACTTACATTTCAATTGAGATACAGGAATTTAAACAGCTAATGCTAAATCAATTGAAAAAGTTTAGAGAAGATTTGGCAAAAGAGATAAAGGCTATAAAGAAAACACTGGGCATACATAAGGCAGAAATCGAAAGTTCAAAAAAACAATTAGCAGAATCTATGGAAATTAAAGGCACAACACAAGAGATGAAAGACATGGTGGAAACATACAACAGCAGATCTCAAGAGGCAGAAGAAAACACTCAGAAACTGTGGAACAAAACACCTGAAAGCCTACATGCAAAGGAGCAGATGGAGAAAAGAATGAAAAAATATGAGCAATGTCTCTGGGAACTTAAGGATGAAATGAAACACAAGAATGTATGTATCATTGGTGTGCCAGAAGGAGAAGAGAAGGGAAAAGGGGAAGAAGCAATAATAGAGGAAATAATCAATGAAAATTTCCCATCTCTTATGAAAGACATAAAATTACAGATCCAAGAAGTGCAGTGTACTCCAAACAGAATAGATCTGAATAGGCCTATGCCAAGACACTTAATAATCAGATTATCAAACATCAAAGACAAAGAGAGAATCCAGAAAGCAGCAAGAGAAGAGTGATCCATCACATACAAAGGAAGCTTAATAAGACCATGTGCAGATCTCTCAGCAGAAACCATGGAGGCAAGAAGGAGGTGGTATGATATATTTAAGATACTGAAAGAGAAAAACCGCCAACCAAGAATCCTGTATCCAGCAAAACTGTCCTTCAAATATGAGGGAGAGCTCAAAATATTTTCTGACAAACAATGAGAAACTGTGAACAAGAAACCTGCTCTACAGGAAATACTAAAGAGGGCACTACAGACTGATAGGAGAAGACAGGAGTGAGAGTCTGGAACACAATTTTGGGAGATGGTTGCACACCAATGTAAGTACACTGAACAAAGATAACTATGAATATGGGTTGAGAGAGGAAGGTTGAGAGCATGTGAGACACCAGAAGAAAGGAGGAAAGATAAAGACTGGGACAGTGTAACTCGGGAAGTCTAGAGTGTTCAACAATTGTGATAAAATGTACAAACACGTTCTTTCATGAGGCAGAACAAGCAAATGTCAACCTTGCAAAGTGTTAAAAATGGGGAGGCATTGGGGGAGGGATGCAACCAACATAAACTAGAGATTGGAACAGAATCATTGTATTAAGCTTCCTTTAATGTAACAAAGGTGATATACCAAGGTAAATGCAGATAAGGGGGGATAGGAAAGGTGTGTGAGACACTTAACATTGGAGGTGTTGTCTAACTCTTTATTCTACTTTGATTTAAGGTTATCTTTACTTTTGCTGCTTTCTAGTGGTCCTTTTTTTTCCCTCTTTCTTTTTTCTTTTTCTTTTGCCTCTCTACCTTCTTTGACTCTTCCTCCTACTTTGTGGAAGAAATGTAGATGCCCTTATATAGATAGTGGTGAAGGTGGTGAACACATAAATATGTGACTATACAGGGAACCATCAATTATTTACTTAGGATGGAATGTGTGGGATGTGAACAAAACCATCTTAAAAAACAAACAAACAAACAAAAATGGGTTGATGACAAAATCTTGAGGGCAATATACTGAGTGAAATAAGCCAGACACATAAGAACAAATATTGCAGGGTCTCACTGATAGGAACTAATTATAATATGTAAACTCACAGACATGAAATATAAGGTACCAAGATATAGGACGAGGCTAAAGAATGGGGAGCGGTTGCTTAGTATGAGCAGAATGTTCAACGAGGATGAACTTAAATGTTTGGAAATGAACAGAGGTGTCAATAACAAGATATGAGAATAACTAACAGTGCTGTATGGTGCATGAATGAGGTGGAAAGGGGAAGCTTGGAGTCATATATGCAACCAGAAGGAAAGTTGGAGGTCAAAAGATGGGAATGTATAAAACTGAATCCTATGGTGGGCAATGTCCATGATTAACTGTACAAATATTAGAAATCTTTTCCATGAACCAGAACAAATGTATGACAATACAACTAGAAGTTAATAATAGAGAGACATATAGGGAAAAATATATACCTATTGCAAACTATATACTACAGTTAGTAGTATTTCAACGTTCTTTCATAAACAGTAACAAACGTACTATACCAATACTATGAGTCAACAATGGAGGGGGGTTAGTTAGGGATATGGGAGGATTTGACTTTCCTTTTCTTTCTTTCTTTCTTTTTTTTTTTTTTTTTTTCCATCTTTCTCTTTATTTCTTGTCTGGAGTAATGAAAAGTTTCTAAAAATTGAACAAAAATTAAGTGTGGTGATGGATGCACAGCTGTGTGAGGGTACCGGGGGCAACTGATTGTACACTCTTGATCTTTCGATAATTGTATGGTATGTGAACAATCTCAATAAAAAAATTAAAAAAAAAAAGACATACTGGTTTTAGGGCCAACTTTTTTTTTTTTTTTTTTAACTATATTACCAATTACTTATTGTAGCCATTTAAACAGAAGTATCATCCATACAACCATTTTAAGCAATATATCTTCCTGGTAAGGCCTCAAAGATGAACTAGATTCCCATTGTAACTAATCCTGTGAATGCTTTGAAATAAAATGTTAAGAATTGTGTTAATTAGATTTTCAAAGACATCTACCAAAGTTATTGATTTTGGTTTTAGAATAATTTTAGTTAATGCAATCTTTCTGAAAATAATTAATTGTAGTGTTAGTTATCTGATTAGGCCATCTCCTGTGCTTAACAATAAAACCATCACATCAGCAGTGAGAACAGATTATTTACATTTGTAGTCTCAACAGCTGTGATGCATGCAAGTAGTTCATCTGATATTAAATTATCTAATGATCTGGTATCAAACACCATATTTAAAATGCAATCTTCAAGAAAAAGGACCAGGGACCATTCTACTTTACAGTACTCAGTGTATCATTTTTTCATATGTTTAATTCAAACCAATACTCAGTCTTGTAGTAAAAAAAACACAAGTTGTTATTAGTATTTCTTACTAGATATCAATATTGAATTCATATAATTCCACCAGTTCTGAGTCACAGAATCAAGTAAAGCTACAGTTTAATACCATTTCTGAGTGATGCCCCTACCATGTTGAGAGAATAACAATGATTAGTTGCAGAGTAGCCACGATTGAAAAGCACTTGTTCCTTATGATGAATACTGGCCTCAGAAACCTGGGTTTCCAATTTGTGATGGTGGAATATGATGGATCAAAGAATGACAGGCCTATAATTTTAGATGACTGCCCTTTGCAAAACTGGGATTGAAATTCCTTGTTCATCCAGGCAATAACACAATCCTTGGGTTAATTAAGGTACATAAATTGGCAAGAATTCAAGATCATAATATAAAGTGAATATTAAATTATTCTGGTTATAGAAAATTCATAATTTAAAATTTTAAATCATTATATATGAGAAACTATTTCCTCCCTTTTATCAGAAGGGTTACTCTAAATTATAAAATCTAAGATAGCTTTTCTTTTCTTTTAAAATTTGGCAAATATTGGAGTTGCAGATATTAACTGTGACCTGGGATAACACAGTGCCACCAAACATGATATTTCAAGATTTTCCTTTGTTCCCGGACATGCTATTTGGGGAGAGGTTGTACCAGAAATATTTATTGTTATTGACATTTTAGAGATAACATGTTTAACACAGGGTTTAAATTTGATCTGATTTGGGGTAAGTTCTTTTAAATTCCATTGGAAATCTTACCTCACTGGAGTAGAAAATGATTTTTTGCTGCTTTGTTATTTTGTTTCTATACTTTTTTTCTTCTTCTCAACTGTGTTTATCAAGCCCTGAGCAAGAGAAGCAAATCTTATTTTTACCCAATACAAACTTAATTTCATTTTATCTACTTATGAAGCAATGTGAAGGCAAACTTTTTGTTTTTCTGAAGGCAACTGAATAGAGTTTCAATAGATCTCAAATAGCATTCAGCTATGGCCATGCCTGGGATTTTGCTGATAATAAGTTGACAATAATAGAGGAGCTGTTTGACCAGCTGCTCCGATAGGTCTCATCTGGTGTTTGAACCTGATTAAAATATTCTGAGGTTGGTACTGGTCTCAGCTTTGTCAAATGCAGAATATCAATTTCATCCATTTATAGGAGGTATTCAGTTCATGCTTAAATTAACTAATTTATAAATTAGAAAATCAATATATTAATTTGTAGTAAGCATGTGTGGAAAGATACCTGGTTTTACTCATTTTTCCTAGTGAATAGGTTCATGAAGAAATCTAGATTGATGACATAGTAGCATAATTTTAGAAAAAAAAAAAACAAGATATTTATTCATGAGAGCATCTTGAATTGTCTTTTTCAAAACTAGGAATATTTCTGTGTTAATAACTGATGCCCTTTCCTATTCTAGTTTCCAGAAAGGGCTCTTCATTAATTCAACCACATTATACAATATGCCAACCAAATTCAGGTTCAAAGATATTTTTCCTCCTCTCCAAAAATAGGCGAAGGAGAATATCAAATAACCATACAAAACAGGATGATTTTAATAAAAATTTTCCCTTACCAATTCTGTTTATTGTAAGTAGTATCTCCATTTAGAAAAACCCATGCAAAATTTTACAAAAAGTATAAAAATTTATGAAGTAAAACATGCATTACATAATCAGTTCCCTATGAACGAACTTGTTGGCCCCAGTTTTTTAACTTAATTTTTCAATAAAGCTGTAACTAGCAATCTTGTTATAAACCTTAATTGATTTGTGCAAATTTATCTTTAGAACACATTTTTATAGGATGAATTGAAAAGGCAAGGTATATGCCTGCCACTGTCAAATCACACTTCAAACAAGCTATTCTTGACCATGTTTCCACCACAAAATACTGGAGGCATTCCCTCATACCTTCTTCATCATATAGTATTTTCAAAATTTTAGTACTTGCCAATTTGAGTATGTAAAAAGTAGTGCAAAATGGATGTTAATGACATCTCAGTTAAAAAAGAAAACACTAGTACACAGGGCCAATATTTCTTCCTTCTTCCATCCCTCTCTCCCTCTTTTCTTTCCTTCCTTCTCTCCTTTCTTCCTTCCTCCCTCTTCTCCTTCTTCATCATGATCTTACTTTTTTAATTCCCACATACAGTCCAGCATATTATTTAATCAGCATAATTGATGATTCTTGCTTTTGATTTTATAATTCTAATCACAAAAATGATCTATTTAAAGAGTTAGATAAATTAGCCATTATTGGAGATACATTCAAAACTTCTCCTCTGGAATCACCATGTAAACTACAACATTAGTGAGCCTTTGCGCTAAGCTTGGAAAAGCAAAAATGCTGAAGACATGGTATCTGATAGTGATTTCATCTTTTGGGGATAGAATAATAAGTCAATTTCCTTATCGTATCACTCTGTGTATTATGTATATTTAGAGATTCGCATTTTCTTCAGGGATCCCCTGAAGTTGGAGAAAAAGGAAATGATTCCTGTGTCTAAAAATGTATAATTGTCCACTCCTTCTCTGTATGTTTCCTTGTGATGTTGGCTAAGCTAAGAACATCTATGGAGTAAGGAATCTCTGGGAACACTATTTTGTCATTATGGTAACTATTATTTTGTGTAAAATTAGATGAAAAAGGAACAGAGAGGTATTATAAAAATCATGATAAAATTAATTTGAGGTTCTATAAAACCCATTATAAAATTAATTTGAGGTTCTACTTTCCTAAAATTTATTCTGAGGTCTCAAGAGGAATAATCAGTTTCTAACAGTTTAAGCAATTTCTGGTCAGATTAAATAACATTAATTTGGGCACTCTAGTGCCCTCATGAGGTTAATTTATTCAGTATTATAACTTCAGGCTAAATGTTTGTAAATATTTTACTTGAATGTGTAATAAGATGTGATTTTTCCATAACAGACAAATACACTCTTGCCACTTGGCAGAAGCAATAGTAGGAAGTACAATAAAGATGCACATTGGTATTTCACTGATATTTTTTTTCCTCCAGAACCAATTTAGTAGACAAGCAAATAACACGTCTATAGTGCTTGATGGAGAGTTAGAATTAATGCATATGCCTTCTCTAACTGGTAATGCAAACCAGAAATTGAGTCATGCACCTAAGCAATCACTCTTGTTTTAAATTTGCACTCAACTGCAACAATTGACTAGTCCTTAGTGAGACTAATCTCTTAAACTGAGAAGTCTGAAACCAATTCCTCTCAGTAAACAGGTTTGCATTGCCAGGCCAATTCCAGAGAGCTTTACGAAAGGTTTAATGTTTCATGAACTTGCTCAGTTAAAGATACATTACAATGAAACTTTATTTCTTTTCAATAGAAATAGTTTGTTTAACATTATGTTTAACTTTGAAATGTTAGCAAACCTTGCAGAAAAGCAGGTCATGTGCAAATTCTATAGGACTGTTTATTTTGTTCTTGCTATCAGAGAAAGGAAACTAATATTATATAAAGAGCAAAATCTGAGGAAAATGATCCTTAGTATTTACTTCATTCATTAATTAAGTCATTTAATTTGTAAGCCTTTAATAAATGCCTTCTTTGGTGGCTGGTGGGTATATACATTATCTTTTTTGTGGTATTTTTATGGTGTATATATATGCCATAACTTATCAAGATGTACAGGATGTACATTTTAAACATATGCAAAATATTGTATGTCTCAGTAAATATGTGACGATATTTACATTTATTTGATTGTTTTTTGTATACTTTTAAGCAATGAAAACCAACTTTCTAAAAGTAACAAGTTTAATGCATAAACAGATACAATATACCTTTTCTGGGATGAAGCAAGGTTGCCCAAGCAAACTTTTTCTTGTCCCCTTACTTACAGTCCCTGAAACAGCCCTAATGAATCTAGGGTCTTTTGGACCCAGAGTAGAAACCACTGATATATTGTGTTAATCTGCTCATGGAGGAATAATACACAATCTTTTTGTAGAGAGATTTCTAATAATAGATCTTTAAAAGAGTTAAAATTTTGATAGTCAAAGGCATAAATTGCAACTCTGGCCAAATAGTCACTTATAAAAGCCACCATTTTAGTATTTAATGTGTGACTGGCACTAACATCAACATTTTATAATAGTCCATAAATTCTGTAAGACCTCTGTAAAACATGTTTTTTTCTTTGTCCATATTTAGAGATGAAAAACCAAAGTTGTGAGAGGTTATGTGACTTGCCCAGTCATGTGGAAGGTAAATGACAAAGCCAGCATTCAATTCCTGTCTGACTCCTCTAAATTCTCTTCTCTTATGACTTGTATACATCTTAAGAGATTCTAATTTTTAAGACACCAAGATACAGACTCATGGAACAGCAGAGTTGAAATAAACAATTGAAACTATTGTCATTAAACCCTTTTAACAAACAAAATAGAGAAAAAAAGAAGTCTGTTCTATGGTCTTACTTATAATGACAAAGCTATCTTGAGTAGTTCTTTCCACACTGAAACTTTATATAATTATATATGTGTATGCGTGTGTGTGTGTGTGTGTGTGTGTGTGTGTGTGTGTGTGTGTGTGTATTTAGATGCTAGGTTGTTGAAAAGGCTGGAAGGAAGTAAACGACATGGTAGAACTGTAGCCTACAGAATCCTTGGGGATGTGCTCTATAGCTGCTCACTGAATTGTGCCTTGAAGGTCTTCACCTTTCGGTATATACCTTGTATTGCATAATAAGGAAAGAATTGAAACTGTGGAAATGTAACCCATAACAATTTTTGAAATTACCTATACGACTGCTTGTTGAGCTGTACCTTAAGAGATGCCACCTTTCTGCATGTATGTTATATTTTACAATAATGGAAATAGCTGAAGTTTTGGAAATGTGTCCCACGACATTCTTTGTAATTTGCTAACTACTTGTGAAATTGTACTTTGAAAGTTATCACTGCTATGTATATATGTTAAAGTTCACAAAAAAATAATAAAAATAAAAAAGGAATGAAGTTCCAATACATATCACAATATGGATGAACCTTGAAAACATCATGTTGAGTAAAATAAGCCAGACACAAAAGAACAAAATTGTCTGATCCCACTGATATGAAATTATTGGAATAAGCAAATTCATGGAGTCAGAATCTAATATATAGGTTACCAGAACATGGGAGTGGAGGTAGGGAATAGGGAGTTAAGGCATAAAATGTACAGAATTTCTGTTTGGAATGATGGAAATGTTTTGGTATTGGATGGTGGTGAAGGTAGCACAACATTGTGAATATAATTAACAGAACTGGGATATATATCTCAATGTGGTTAAAGGGGAAATCTTAGGTTGCATATATGATATTGGAAAAAAAATCCATGAAATTACCCAAACAGTGAACCCTGAGTTAAACCCCAGACTATAGTTAATAGTGTGATATTTAAAATATGTTTTTATAAATTGTAACCAATGTACCACAACAATGCAAGGTGTTAATAATAGGGTTGTATATGAGAATCTTGTATTTTATGCAGGATTGTTCTGTAAACCCACAAATTCTCTAATAAAAAACTTTTTAAAACATGTTCATCATACATTCTCTAATATTTCTATAAGTGACATCCTTATTCATATTTTAGTCCATATTTTGTCTATCATATTAAATAGTGAAATATATGCAGAAATATACTCATGCACAAACACACACACACAAACTCTTATATACACAGTCACACCCACTCGTATACACAAGTATACATGCAAACACACATGTACCAACTGCTTGCTAACAAATACAAGTATCAGTATTACTTCTATTTAGTGTTTTAAGTTGTCACCAGGTATAGTATCTTTAATTTTTATTTAATCACTGGGGCAAACACATTTTCAAAAGAGAAATAAATGAGCTATTCAGAATAACTTCTTATGTATTTTACTCAAAACTAAATAACATTCTGTTTTACAGCTTAACCAACTCAATGTAGAAATGCAGTCTCTAAAGAAAGATATAGAGCAATATAAATAGCTAAAGAGAATTTTTAGAGTACATGCTGATAAAGCAGTTCAAAATATTGATCTCAAAAAGCAAATGGAACAACACATTGATCTAGGAAGAAGGAAAGGCAGGTGAGGACAAGAGAACAGGAGGAGCTATTAGTCCTGGTAAGGAAGTAGGATATGTCTTGCAGAGAGAATCAAAGGAAGACTTTGAAAAGATGAAAGTGCAGAGATATTTTAAGTGAAACAAGGGGAATTCTGATCAAATAATCTCACTTTCAGTATAAGGAGAGGACAATAACAGCAGTTGAAGTTTTGAGGAAGTCTTGGAGGTGGGAAAAGCACTAAACTGAAGGGAGTCTAACAGTCTAAACAGCTAGAGTCTAAATGGTAAGGATTTGAAAAAATCACCCTATCTCACTGGGACTCAGTTTTATGATATGTCATAAAAAAGTTGGAACATATCATGTTCTAGTTATAGAACTGGCTGCAAAGTGACTTTTTAGTACATACACACACACACACACACACACAAACCTGTATCCAACCCCCAAGGGTTATCTTAGCCAATAGCCACTGGGTCAAACAATTCTAAGGTTGCTTCCAATTCTAAATCACCAGTGTGTTTCCCAACCTAAGTTCTATTTGAACATTACTAAATCAAGGAGTATCTCAGGCTTCTTTGATCACAATGGAATATAATAAACTAAATAAGAAAATAAGTAAATTGTACTGTGGCTTTCATCCTGGGTACGTTATCCTGGTGAATGGCGCCACCATCTACCAAATCACCAGGTTCACAAGCCTGACATTTGTTCTACCCCCCTTCCTTTCTTTTATTTCTCTTTCTGTGTCATCACCAATTACATATAATAGGTGACAAATTTCTGATGATTCTACCCACTTACCTCTCATCTGCCCTGCTCCAAATCCACAAAGCTAATGCCCAGTTCATGCACTTGCCATCTCTCATGTAGCCTAGTGTGATAACACTCTCCTTCCTCTGTCTGCATCCATTCTCACACTCTACCTCATCCTCTGTACTTCCAAGAGATCTTTCTAAAAGTCAAACTGGACCTCAAAAACATTAGCATAAAAACCTTTACTATTTCCTATTTTCTAGACTTGGGCTGCCCAATATGGTAATGACAAGTCACATGCAGCTACCGAGCACTCAAAATGTTATAAATACAAACTGAGAAGTGCTGTAATTATGAAATACACACCATATTTCAAGAACTTGTATGAATTAAAACAGCAGATTATCCCATTAATATTTTTATTTTCATACAAAATGAAATAATATTTTGGGCATATTGGGCTAAATGAATATGTTATTAAAATTAATTTCACATATTACTGCTTGCTTTTTTAATGTGGCTACTAGAAAATTTAAACTTACAGATGTAGTTGCATAACGTTTCTATTGGACAGTCTTCCACAAAGCTGGCAACACAATTTGGAGGAGCAAATGAAAACTGAAAATTCAGGGTTTCTTGTTCAAAACACAAGATAAAAGTTCTGTTAAAGGTGCTAAAATGTAAAACTTTTTCTTTTCCTCTGTAGTCTTCCTCTAGATCTGCCATGATGTTTTTTGTTTATTCATTTTGTTTTGTTTTTAGTTTTTTATTTAATGTTTAGTTTGCTATTAATGTCAGCATTGGCAAGTTCCTTTCAAGTGCACTCTTGGGCAAGTGCAAACCTTTATAGGATCCCCCATGACTCAGAAAGTGCTGGAACAAGTGTGTTCCCCCAGCTGTGGGTTCCTACTCTCAAATGTACAGGCTGTACACCCTTGAAGCTAGGCCTGCTCTTTTCGAGTAGTCACCTATGCCAGTGTTCTTCAAATTGTGGATTGTAACTCTTTGGTTCATCGAAAAATAAATTCATTTCTTCAGTATCTGCATTTCAATGGAAGAGCATAAAATAGAATGTATCAGAACAGGATTGGGTAGTAAATAAAATAGTAGAGCACATACTAACTAATGATTATAAACATTATTTGGTAACATTTTTGTTCCAGTTGTTTGCATGTGCTTACTAAATGATATAATAAAATGTATTTTCTGTGAGTTGTAGTAAAAAAAGTTTGAAAAACACTTCAGTAGACATATTGAGACCTTTATAAGGTTGTTTTTTTTTTCCACACTCCTACTCTAAAACCCTTAACTGTTGGCCATAGTTTAGTTTCCTAAATAAATAACACTCCATGAGCTATACTGCACAGTATAATTTCTGCTGATGCTTTTTTTTTTCTTCTATGTCCTAGTCAACCATGGCAAAGCAGTACTCATTTTTTTACTCAATTAAAATATCATCCTCTCTGTGAGCCTTTCCAGACACTCTCCTTCCTACAGCCTCTTCATCCCCTATCTCCCATTGGCTGTTGTAAACTGGCCTTTTGGTACATCCTCAGTAGTTGAAGGAAGGTGATAGTCCCTAATAACCTGAAAGCTGCTATGATGCAAGTGATCTCTTTGACCCACTTATGTCACAGTCAGACATTTATTAGTGAGCAGACACCAAACATTTCAGAAAACCTGTTCTGTAGGCTCAGGATGTCTTGGCTTCAGGTGCTTTCAAAAAACTTTTCATGAAAGATTTCCTAAGGTAAATGCAATTGTATTTCAGGGACAGGTTTTGGAAATCAAACCACTTTTGTACCAGGTCCTTGTGGCAACCAACCCTGGAGAACTGATCATATCAGACACAAACAAGTCCAACCAGATTCTTCTGTCCATGAATACTGAGGTGGTGGAGGATCTTGAAAGTATTTTTAGCCTGTCAATATATGCTAAATATTACCAATTTCTCTGAAGAAAGTCAATTTCTAATATTCACTAATCATCCATTAATTTTACAAACGAAAATCCAATTGTACTTACGTTAAATGGACTTTAGCTAAATATGCCAAATTCTGTAGATAATGATAGTTATAACTGAGGTGGGTAGCAGTGGTCTGTGGGAGTGATCTTTCTGGTTAAAGTTATTCTGGACTTTAAACTCTTGACTAAGGCAACCTTCCCTAAACTGTAATTTAAACTATCATGTACATAATATCACACTCTCCATGGCAAAACTACTTGAGAGTTAATTAATTACAGACATCATAAGACTGGAAAGAATATAATCAAGTGCCTTGGCTGTTGGAAGTGGATCATGATATGTTTTAAAATTAATTCATGTCACAGACACACATGTACTGATAGATATGAAAGTCCAAAATTTGGGAGGATTCTGTTAATTACCTTCCAAATATATACATGATTTAAAGATCACAAAAATTATTTTATTCAGAATAAAACTTTTACTCTATCTCCATGAACATTAAAGTGTTCCTTCTTCTGTGATCCCTTCAGCACTCATTGTAAGTGGAAAAGAATGTTAGAATGGGATACATTTCTCCTTACTTTAGAATAAGTTTTCAACAGTAGACAGGTTACAATACCGAGGTGAGTGTGAATGAACATACCACCCTTATGTGAAGAGTTACAAAGTTTTCCAGAACCTCTTACACAACGCAGGGACTCAGAAGAAATGTTAGGGAAATATACAGGAGTCAGAGAAAGGGACAGAAGAGTGATTTGTAACAAGGGCTGTTACCCTAATCAAAGTCCCACCACCTCCTTCTAGGTGTAGGGAGAAATTACTACTTCATAATCCTAAACATAGTAAAATCTATTGAAAAGCAGAGTCCCTCAGAGAGCTTAAAAAGCATTCCTTCTCACTGGGATTCACCAAAGTTAGGTTATGTGCCTGGACCATAAATGTGAAAACACAAGTAGGCAGTGTAGTGGAAACTTCTAGAGCCCAAGAGAAGGGCTGACCAAGTGTTTGGAGGTGAAGCCAAGGAGTAAAGGCTGCTGCATTGGAATTAGCCTGCTTGCAGAGAGTTTGTCAGGGAAAGAGATGGGTGAATGCTTCCTGTGGGCCAGATGTGACCATGAGAGAAAAATCCATGTGCGATAAGTCATAGCGTGTCCTGTCCAATAAGGTCATGGCTAGCGGAGTGGCAGAGGAGAAGATGTTAGCAAAAGAGCCTCAAAGCATAACACTCGATGTCCAGCAGCTGTGGGAAGACTTCCAGATGATCACCAAAAGTAGAAATCATTTGGCCCAGGTCAAAAGAATTGCTAGAGAAAAAGCCGAGCAACAAACTCTTGAAGAGCACAAGAATGGCTAAGAAGAGTTTGCTTTCTCACCATCCAGGACCAGTCAAGGAGGCCATTTTATTTTTATTTTTTATTTATTTATTTTTTTTAGATATAATAAGTTTTATTCATCTGGTGGTACTTGATGGTCACAGGGCACCATACAACAAATTTTAAAAATACAATATGAAAAAAATCAAACAGCCAAAGAGATCTATTCCATTGGAGGGCAATGGCCCACAGAAAAACCAACAAAAGCCCACAGAAAAACCTACCCTCGGTCCCCTTAAGAACATTAATTTCTTCCTGTTTAAAGTTTGGCTTTAAGAAACACCAGAAGAAAGTGCAAAAGAAAAAGTCTTTGAAAGAAGACAGTTAAAAGTCCACATAGCGTCTTTCACGTAAGTATATCACAAAATGCTTTCCTTATTCAATAAGCATATAATTCAAATATCTGTGAGACTCTATTTGGTCCCAATTTTTAAGGTCATAGCCTTCAGTATTGCCGTCACCTCTCTATCCTAAATTATTTGCATCAGTAAAAAGTCACTTAAGGTGTAGTACTCTCCTTTGTTCCACTCTGCCACTATAAAAAAGCCATTTTCCAAAAATAGCTGTGGTCCAAGCAAACTAAAGCGATTCAACTACCAGAATTGAAAATATAACTAAAATTTCCCAAATTTTGGCTTTGAAATTTAATTATGTTCCTCAATTCTCATGATCAGGTAATTAAAGAGGGTCACTTGACCTCAACTATAGAGAACAGCAAGATTTAAAGTTACATGGAATCTACTATTATGAAAACTTCTAAGAACAGAGAGATGGTTTTGGAATTGGAATTTGTTTAAATTTTCTGCACACTGACAGATGTTGTCAGAAAGTTATGTTAAAGAAGGAATAAAAAGTTACACATTCTGAGTGGAGAGTCAACTACTGTCCAAAGTCAATTTTCTAGAAGTCAGCCAATTAGTTTACCATCTAAGCTACCAAAACAGAGCTCCAAGTATTAATAGTACGAAACACAAACTTCCTCGTTCCAGTATAAGCGATTTACTTACAGTGGGAGCCTCGTGTGCTAACACTGAAGCACAATCTCATTTTCCACTGGAGTTCACAGAAGTACTAACATAGGGAGACAAAACAAAACACCTATGAATAAAAGACTAAAACTAAGAAATTTTTGGCCATAAAATTTAGAAAAGCTGAAATATACCTAAATACCAAGTACTGCTTTAATCTTTGATTCCTCTAGAATTAAATGGTATTTCAGTTTATGCTCAACATTCATAGATTAATTTATTTAATTACTATATGCAAAACGAATCAAACCTAGCCATTTTAGCTGCTGCTATTGTGTAATACCACAGTACTTAAGTGGTATGTGACTACTCCCCCTTTTCCATTACACTGCATTTGTCAAGGGTAAGGAGCAAGTCATAGGCACCTTTGCATTCCCTGCACCTAAGCACAGTGGCTTGCATACAGTGGGTGCTCAGCTGGTATTTGTTGAATGCATGGTTGAGTATTGGCTTATGACATGGGAAAGTGCCCAAAGATTGTCTTCTTATTCTATGAGTATTACCTAGGTAGCCTCACTCCACTAAGTAGAAACCAGCTATGAAGCACCTTGCCCAATTTCTAAACGCACCCTTGTCAAGAGTTGAACACGACTTGAATCATTTCATTTGTAATCAAACATGTTTGTAAAGCATTTTGAGAAATCAAGGATGAAAGTCCCTATAAGTGCAAAATAATATTTTCAAGACAGTTCAGCAAAAATGCTATTTTTCTATGATGACGGAACGGCTGTGCTAGTTTGTGGTAAATGGTCCCAAGGCTAATCTTCTCATTGCCATTATTAACAGAACAACGGGTTTCTATTACTTTTGACAAAGACGTCATCACTTCATGTAGTTAGCATTCTTTTTAACTACTTTCTATAAACCAAGTAACAGAAAATGAAATTAAGCCACTTATTCTACACAAACCAATACTTTGTTCCTCAGTTTACAAGTCATGTTCAAAAAACACACACAAATTAGCATTTTGTACACAAAGGTTTATTTCTCAATTAAACATTCCCTTTAAACACAAGGAATGAATTCTAAATCTTCATAAAGATGAATTAAAAATGAAATCCCTCCAATATAGTGTTTGTAATCACTGTATTCCTGGTCACTACTGGCATTTACTGTTTAACATCAAAAACAAAGACAGGTTTTTAAAAATCATGCTACTGGATTTCTAGCTCTTCCTCTATGACCAGTACTATACTGATCTGCAATGTTTAAAAGTTTACATCACCAAATCGAAGCAAGTTTAAGGTGTGAAACAGCTGTGCATTAAACACAAAACAAATTATAAGATATAGTCAAGTTCATAACGAATATAGGTATTCTTATCATCATTGTAGATTCGCGAGTAATGTGCTATGAGAGCATCCTGTGAACCAATGTAGATAGAGTCGTAAATTTTCCAATACACATCTCTGACTTTCCTGGATGGGTGAAACAGACCCTGTAAACAATACTGCAACATTCTACATGGTCCAATTGCAACTCTCAGGCCCTCTAGGGCTCCCATAACTGCCTGAATCACATGTGGAGATGTCTCAAACACATTGGGCCACACATAGTTCAGCAAGTGATTCAGTGAATCTTCACAACCAAATCCATAAACCCCAAGTGACATGTGCTGCACCACCGCACTAGCTGTCTGTCTGTGTACAAGGTCCCTATCCATTAAAGCATCTTCAAGTAATGGTGTTACAGCATAAATGCAGTCCTTTCCCATTTCACCAATATATTCAAACAAGAAGGAAAGTCATTTTAACACTCCATTTTGAACATTCAATTCAGGAACTCTGTATTCATTCATTAAGGCAGGGAGTACTGTGAAAGGTGAACACGTTTCGGCAACAATGGCTATTGCTACAGTGGTACAAACTCTGTTCTGCCTTTCCTGAACTTTGAGGTTGTTTAAAAGTGTAGCCAATACATCATGAGGGCCAATGGCCTTTGCAATATAACCAAATGTGTTGACTGTGGCTCTACAGATAGCTTTTTTGTGAGCTTTTATGAGCTCTAAAAGCTCAAAGCAAATCCTCATCCACTCTCTTGCAGACACATATTCAGCTCCCCTGTCAGCAATATGTCCAACAAGATCAATACAATTTTCTTGTACTTTTTCATGCCTGTTCTTTAAGATGGGAGTGAGTCTAGGCAACAGATCTTTAATTGGTGGGGTCATCTTATCCATACCTATCACATTTACAATGGCCTTCAGAGCCCCAAGAATGCTGCCCAGTACTTCAGGGTACTCTTCACCCAAATACTCATACAAAACAACACCCAAGTGCCCCATCAATTTTTCCTCCTGACAAGTCTTCATGACAACAGCAGTTCGGGAGATCAAGTCAGCTGCCTGTTGCCTAACTTTTGCTGATTTGTTATTTAAGCGCCACAAAACTGTACCACAGATCTGAGGCAAGTATGGTTTGACTCGTTTGCCAAGAGCATTAACCACTGTGCCAAAGCCATTCAACATTACTGAGTCCTCTGTAGTCTGTTCTTGGAAAGCATAAAGAATACCATCAATCAGTTGTTCCTCAAGTTTACAATCAATATCTGCTGCTCCTAAATTGCCCATAATTTTCTCAATAGTCTCCATCACAATCTTTCTGTACTGTTCAGCTTCATCTTTCAGATCATCCACAATTCTGGATGTAATCTCTGCTGCTCCCACTTTGTTTGCCAACTGCACAGTAGTATCAACTAACTGTCGATAATTTCTTCTATCCAAAGTCATTCTGTGTTGCCAAAAATGTTTAAAAAAAGGAGGAAGAATCTCTGTTTTAATGTAGTTTGCTTCTACACCATCTGTTCCACAACACTGATTTACCACCTTCAACACAATTTTCTTCATTTCTTCATCAGGAGACTGGAATTCTCGAATAAGAATTAACATCACTTCTCTAGTATAATAGTTGGCGTACTCTGCATCCATGAGAGGAATAAGATAACCAATAGCCTTTAAGAAAGCGGCCAGGCCCTTTCCTCTGTGTTGGCGGATACCCTTCCACAAAGGCTTTAACACAGAATCAAAAGATTCAATACCATAAGGAGTTGCTGCTTCAGCCAAGGCAGCAATAGCCAAAGCACTAATGGTCCGAACTTCCTGCTGCTCATCCACAAGACCATGCTCAATGATTTCAACTAAACTTCTGAGATGTGGCAAGATGGCACAGCCGATAAGAATAGCTATTTGCTGTACAATCTTAATACCAGTGTGTCTTGCTTGCCAGGACTTCTTGCTTTTGCATACAGCTTTTAAGAAGGGCAATAAAGAAGGAATGCCCAGGGCAGAGGCTACAACAGCAAAAGCTCTAGCTGTTGTGTTACGGACATACTCATCCATGTTATCTATATCAGGTCTCATGGTAGAGATCATAGTAGCCAGACCAGCTGCCTTTGCCAAATTAGAAATAATCTCTCGGCATTCCACTCTAGCATAGTAATCTTCATCAATCAACAGTGGTTCAATGACCACAAGGATCTTGTGTACATATGGACGAACTAGGTCATCAAGTTTGTATAATATTCTATCAATAACTTTCACAAGTAAATGACGTTCTTGATCCTCAAGTGTAGGAGACATCAGTAAAGGAAGAATCTGATTAAACAAAGGACCAGCTCCAAATTCACGAGCTTTATCAGTAATTTGACGCAATGCAGCCTTTCTCATCGGAGGTGTTCCATTCTTAATTTTTAAAAGCAACTTCATTATTTTTCTCTCTTTTTGCTCTTCTGGACTAAGTGTTGATTCATCAACATCAACCAATAGTTTATCAAAGTACTGAATATCATCAGGTTTTAAAAATGGAAGATTTCCAGATGGTTGATCATTAACACTTTTCATAGTTCTATCTTCAGTCTGCATGTGGAAACCAGTCATACCGCCCAAAGGTGTTGGAATTGCTGTTAGCTTTCGAGCTGGAGTTCGAATAGGAACATAACCAGCAGGAGGGGGAAGTACCTTATATCCTTCTGGGAACATAGCATCTAATTCTTCATCAGAAAGTGGGCGATTTCTCTCATCAATTTCTCTCCCACCGCCAAGCCTAAAGCTGTTCAGGAGTCATACTCATTATGTGACCTGGGGTAGGGGTAGCCATGTTCATGGCTGGTGTGCCAATTGGTGTTTTTCCAGGAGTCAGAACAGGAGTGCTTCCACCCATCTAACTAGCCGGTGTTTCATCCCAACGTGACTTTCTTTTACTGGCTCCAGGAGTTGGTGTTTCACCAATTGAATCTCCACCTCGATCTGTGCGAGGAGTCTCTGCCCATCCACTACCATGTCCAGGAGTATCTCTCTCTGTTTTGGGGGTCTCATCCCATCTGTTTTTACGGGCACTAGAAGTTGTGCCTCCGTGGCCTGGTGTCGCATGACCTGGTGTATCGCCTCGACCAGGAATAGCAGCTCCTGCTGGTGTATGGCTAGGTGTAGGATCCCATATTTTTGAGCCTGGGGTTGCTCCAGGAGTCTCACTTCCCTTTGCATGACCTGGTGTCTCATCCCATCTTAAGGAAGGGGTATGCCCTGGAGTTTCTGCCTGATCCCAACTTGATAGCTTTTTGGGAGTGGCACCAGGAGTCTGATCAGCTGTTTGATCCCAACGCCGTTTTTGTTTTGATGGAGGCTGGGATGCTGCTGCTCCATTGACGACTTTTAGTTCTTCAGCTTTAGCTTTTTCTGCTAGCTGTTGCCTAATTTCTCTCTCTTCTTTAGTCAAATGCTGCTCTCGCATTACATCCATGTAAGTCCTAGCATTCATTTTAGGATCAGGGGTCTTCCCTCCATCTGCAAAAGAATCAAGACACTCTGGGGAAATTATCATGGTCCGCCTGTGCTTTTTGTATTCATCTTTGCGGTCTGCAATCTTTGGAGGTCGGTGCTCAGCAAATGGATCATACTGTTCTGTTGACTGTGGTGTATCATTAAGCAATGCCACAGGGGCATGATATTCTGGCTTCTTCTGACCAAGCAAACTTGTAGATGATGAGTAGTCATCGTCATCATCTTCAAGTTCAGTTGCAGCAATTGATGTCACATATCCAGCAAATCTGCTATCACTTCCACCATAAATTTCCTGGTCATAATAACCTGTAGAATCAAGGCCCACTCCTTGAGCTTCACCAAGAGCTGCCTTCTTGCCTTGAATTTCTTGAATCTGTGCTTCAATATCTTCGTGAGTCTTAGCGATCTTCGCCATTTTGTCCACTCCAACACACAGACGGAACTGGGGCTCCCAATAACTTGGGGCCATTTTAAATATCTACAAGGTCTGAGAGTGTGAATAGCCACAAAGGAATTGTCTTATCATTGTCTTATCTCCTAACTTCTCCTCTATCCTGCAGTTGTGAACCTGATATGGAGCATGCTGGACAATAATGAACTTGGAAGAAGTTAGGAGTAAAAACGTAAAGAAAAAGTCTTCCCTGACTACAGACAAACACAAGCCCACAGTGAGAAAAGAGAGATTTACCATTCTTCATCTGACTCAGACACATTTTTTACTCTATGAACACACTTTAAATACATCTTTGGCTCATGAATTGCTTTAATAAAGTTAACATTAATGTAGTAACGTTAACCCTACTTCTTCTGCCTTAGGTCAATAAGAATTCAACAGTAGAATGACTTTGCTTTTCCAAACCCCTGTTACTGTTACTTTCCTAGTCTTTTTCTCTTAATTGCTATGGCAAACATGGGGAGGAGAGATGATGCTTTCATCTCACATCAAGGGGGAACCTGCTGCAAGAAGTGTAGTTAACAGAGTTAACAGACAGCCTCCAGCTGCTGCACTTTTGGTATCCACCACAGCATTCACACTGAGGCCAGACCTTCTCCAGATGTTTCCAGATGACTGACAATAGTTAGAAACTAGAATCATGGAATTTCTGCCCAAAGCAGGATTCCTCTAACAGACATTCCTAGATCTGGAGTTCCACAAAACCTGGCTAAGTCTTTTTAAAGCACCGCCAAACCTAAGTTTCTTTCTTTCTACTCAATCTTATTCCTTTCAACTTTTCATTCACAAGTGTCAGAACTGCATCATGATCTCTGGCTGCACAATGTTGCTGTTTAATGTTAGAAAAGATTTTAGACAATTTTCCTATTTTTGTGGTGGGGTATCAATATGTAAATGTTAAAAACTAGTATTTTATTTACTTATATCTCTATTTTTAACTCAAATTATTTAAATTTTCTATAGTCTCCACATGATTGAGATGTCATGGTTACTGCAATGTAAGTAGAGACTGAAATATCTGGTCATGTCTTCAATATCACACACACATGGAATACAATTGTACAATTATACACATATTTATGTACATATGTAGATGTGTGTATATCTATCTATCTATCTATCTATCATGGCCTTTATATATATATGAATGTGCTTAACACTGAATTTTAATGTCCACTTCACAAGTATAATAAACGAAGATTAAATAGATGAGGCATATAAAAACCACTGTTTCCATAACATAAATGGTCTTTATCTTGACTGTGTTGCCTGTGCAATCTCTTCTAGACTGTTGGAAAGAGAGTGATGCTTTAAATTCATGTTAATGGGAAAATTCAATTCCTAATTTCATTTATAAATTGTATTTATTTAGTTCACATCAGTATGATCTTTCCTTTATGTTCATTATGACTATTTAAAAGCAGCAATTTTATTGTCAACCATCCTACATGTGTTATAATGTCTTTGGCCCTGTTTAAATTGGTATCTCCAAAGGCCCTCTACATTAGTCCTGTTACAATAAGTCTATATTTTTACCTTGTTTTGTATGCTCTATAAATCAGGCTCCCCAATTTTTCATTGCCAAGGATTTTGGTCAATTTTCACAATTATCCCATAAAGACTAAACAGGAGAGTGAAGTTACAGGAAACAATATTCTTGACCAGTTAAAAATAAATGAATGACTTATTTTAGAGGTCAGTAAAATGGGTATCTTGACACCCAAATCTCTATATCCCCTGTTTTTACTAATCCAACATGTTTTCATGCTGCTGTGTAGCCAAAGTCTTTGTTCAAAATAAGCTGAGAGGAGAATGTTCATTAAAAAGTAAAATTCTCCTTTGAGGACTATAATCTTTGTTACCACCCCCAAATTGCATATTTTACTCAAAACATCTAAAGTCAGAAGACTACTGTGTAGTATTATTATCCTCAATGAACTAACAAGGTGGAAAAGACAACTATTGCCAATGAAACTTGTCTCCTTCTTATGAATTACCCCTTGCATCTCCATCCACAACTCTGAGAGATTGTCAGCCCCCACATATATTATTGCCTCTGCCAGCATTGAATAACAGTGACACACAGAATGACATTTCCAGGCTGACATTATTTCCTTACTCACAAATGCCCTAGTTTCTGGAAGAGAAGGGGCAATGCATAAGAAATGCAGTTCAAAGTAGCTCAGTGAAGTTTTAAATTACAAATAGAAATGACAAGAAAATAAATAAAGATTTCTGGCATTTTTATATGATCATTGAAAGATGGGTGAAATCAAGGCATGTTGTTTGAAAAAATAAGAACATTATATCAAAAATATTCCACATGGCTCCTAAGATCTTTAGTGGCATCGGGATCATGTTTTTTAAATTCTCTGACTTAAAAAGTTGACCATAGGTCTCTGATTTGTTTTTCTTTCTGTGGTGGAGTAGAGTAAAATAAGGAACTAACATTTCCATCACTGAGATTTTCAGGGCTTCTACCAGCCTGCTTACTTGAATTATTATGAGCTTTATAAATTACCTTAATAATCCATACTATGTTCAGTCTAAGTGGTTACCTCATGTGGCATTTCTGGAGTGGCTTCTCTTGCTCAGTTTTTATTCTCTGTTCTTTCAGATTTAAACAAAGATTGTGCAAGGGCTAGTGTCCAAATAATGGTACTAACCAGATGTAAGAGGTTTCTAGACTTGACTTGAACTCTTTGTCATATATGAATGCAAACAATAAATTTAGCTGCCATCATCTGAGTTCTCAGCTTTAGGCGATGGGCTAATGGTAACAATTCTATGTTTGCATATAAGAAATCGTTAACAATGTTCCCAATGTAATTGATAAATATTTACAAATTATCTCTATAAAGAAACATTTCAAGGAATTATTTGTGTTAAGCCTTGCTAGGCCCCCCTATATTTAGTAACTCACACAAATCTAACTTTTATCTGTTTTGTCACTAAGCCGAGCTCATTAAAAGAAAAAAAAAAATCAAACACAGCTTTATTCCTAACTCAACATGGTGGCCATTTTCCCTCCTTCCAGAAACCAAAATAAAATATTTGTAAATGAATAACAAGTATACACCAATAAGAGAAAACGAAAAGAGACAACAGCAAAGGAAAAGTTCTGATCATATTTGGAAGATGGATTATGATAGAAAAGTGCTATCTCCCTTGACAGTCAGGTGAAGTTACACCCTAATGCCAGGAAAGAAGGCAGTATTTAAGAATATAGAAGCACAAGGAGAAAGACAGGGTCAGGCCCAAGACTGAAACAAAAGAAAAAAGTGGAAAAAGTATTGGTTAAAGGTTTATGTGGGAATAGTACCCCAGTTGCCCTAACTCCAGCTTGGTAGAGAACTGAAAGGCAAACTGAGAAAGGCGAGCTGAAGAGACAGAGCTTGCCATCCTTACCAGCATCCAGCTCATGAAGAAGGAATGTGGCCATCACCATCTCTGCTCACAGCTGCAGAACAGTAGCTCAGAGGTTTTTTCCTAGGAGGAAAGATAGGCTTTACAGAACAGAGAGCTCTGAGCTCTGAAACTCTCCCTAAGGGTACTTATTTTGTTTAGAATAGAGTGTGAGGAAGTTCAGTCCCAAGGGAACTCTCAAAAACAACAGAGATTTTGGTGGTAAACAAGAGAAGGCTACTAGCTCTATGAGAGCAACAAACTCAATGAAAGTTCAGCTAGTTTACCCCCCCCCAAAAAAAAAAAAAACAACTAGGGAAAGAGATGTCTAAGGAAAGCCTCCTGGTGTCAGAATAAAACTGAAAGAATGGCCTCAAAAACCACCCCTTGCAAAGAGGCTTGTATTTAATTAAATTAAGTCCTGTCCATGCAACATAACTGCAGGAAAGACATATCACCCGTTATGTCATTGGCAGAATTCTCATATTAAAAAAAAAATGGCATTATGTATAGTGAATTGCCAGAAGATTTTACTCACAGATCCGGAGTGACTCAACCTGTGTTAACTCACAATGGAAAGAAATCCCACCTCAGCAATCTTGTTGGAAAAGACCTCAGTGACCAGTCATCTGTTTTATAAAAACAAATATGCACTAAAAATATATCATATGAATTTCATCTAACTGGTAAATCCTTTATTGAAGACTCTGGCCTTATACATTACAATGGAGCTCACACTTGAGAGAAAACATATGAAAACCATCTATGTGGGAAAACTTTCATTCTATATTCTGCCAAAAGTTAGCATGAAAGAACTCACATTGGAGAAAACAATATGAATGGTACCTACATGGGAAAGCATTCATCCATTATTCTATGCTTAGGCAACATGAGACGAGTCATACTGGAGAGAAACCCCATGAATGCCATGTATGTGGGAAAGCCTTTGCTCAGGCTTCTAACATGAGAAAACATGACAGAATTCACACTGGAGAGAAACCATATGAATGCCATCTATGTGGAAAAACCTTCAGTCTTTGTTCTTTTCTTAGACTATATGAGAGAACTCACACTGGAGAGAAACTATACAAATTCCATCTATGTGGGAAAGCCATTGTTCATTGCTTTATCCTGGGAGAACATAAGAAAACTCACAATGGAGAGAATCCATACGAATGCCATCTGTGTGGGAAAGCCTTTAACTGTTGCTCTTTCCTAAGACAACATGAGAGAATTCAAAGTGGAGAGTGACCCTATGAATGTCACTTTTGTGGGAAAGCCTTCACTTACCTGCCTTATAAAACATGAGAAAATTCAATCTGAGGAGATACCATAAGAATATCATCTATGTGGGGAAACCCTAGTTTATTTCTCTAAACTTAGACATCATGACAGAAACCAAACTGGAGAGAAACCCTATGAATGCTATATATGTGAAAGGCTTCAGTCAGTATTCCTACCTTGGATGACATGAGAGGACTCATACTAAAAGTGTTTTTTTATATGGATGAGATTTAAACCCTTGAGTAAACTTTTAAAAATGCTAGAAAACTCACACACTGAAAAAGCACTGTAATCAATCTGGTAGAGCTTTTAGTCATCCTGACTACTGCATCAATCTAAGCCAAATTAAACTGAAGAGGATTAATGTAAATGTTGTCTATATATAAAAGCATTTAGTATATGGTCATACAACATGAAAGAAATCATCATATACATGTAATGAAAGTGGAAGAGTCTAAATCCACTCTTCTCCTTGATAGAGAGACAAGTCATTACCAGAGGATGAAGCCCCTTGAGAGATTGCTGGAAAATGCCAGCTGGAGATGTTAGCCATGGAAAATTATACCAAATCATTTGTTCTTACAGCAATGCTTGTAGGGCAAGTGTGAATTCACATGGTATAAAACATCCACATGTTGATGCTGAGGAACCAACAATCATAAAGTCAATTTAGGAAAATCTTCAGTTATATTTCACATCAAAAAATTCATAGTGTTAAATAAAATCTTTTACATTGACCATTTAGCACTCAATTCAGCAAAGAGTCAAGAATTTTGAACAAGACTTACTTTTGAAATTGCGTATGGTAACAATGTAGAATTGTGAAGTGTCATTGTTATTCTACTGAATAATAAATTTGGTAAGAGGTAAAATGAAGTGAGAAAAATTCCATAGATTAGTAATTGCATATTTGTAAGCAAGAAATAGTGTTGCTGAAAATCCAATAGGTTGGCCATGTTTTAGTTTTGTTTTTATGCAGTTTTAAACAAAAATATTTGAATCAAACAGAAGATAACTAAATGCTAACTCAATCACTTAGAATATAAAGTTATAATCCTTATCTAGTATCTTAGAATTATATATGATCATGGCAAGGATGAAAACATATGGATAAATAAACAAACTTTAGAAGTAGAAAAAGGATAAAATAAACAAACTTTAGAAGCAGAAAAATAAAACATAATTGCTGCCATTAAATGCCTGCTGTTTGGCGAGAGGAGAGGGAAATATTATTACCAAATATAGAATTATACCATGTGATGAGTACTCTAATAAATGTTTCTCAAGGCACTATGGAAAGCTCATACAGTTGCTAAACAACCCAAAAGAGGTGAATTTCAGGCAAATCTTTCTGGAGAAGTTGTTTTTGCACTCACCTGTGAAATGTAAGAGTTATTCAGTAGAAGAAGGGAAAAAAAAGAATTCCATGAAGATGTAACAGCATAGATAATGACATGGAAATATGAACAAATGTAGCACAATTGGAAACATTCAGTACAAAAAGGTATTTAAGCGTATACAGGTGGAGTGGAAAAAGTTGAGACTGTAGAGATGGCAGTAAGCAAATGGAAGGAACTTATTAAATAATTAATATTTTCAAATTAAAGGCAGAATTGAGGAATTTTTAGCAGGGCAGTTCTGTAATTTATAAGGGACAGCCTGTGGAGGACAGATTGGAAAATGTCTACATTGGACACTACGAGAACAACTACAAGTAAACTATCATATTTCAGATAGGCTAGGACATTGGAGAAAAGACCCAAAAGGAAGGGAGAATTCTGAATAATTTAGATTTTTTTTTTTCTGGATTGGGGATGTATTAGTCAGGATTCTCTAGGAAAACAGAACTCAACAGGAGATGTGTGTGTGTGTGTGTGTGTGTGTGTGTGTGTGTGTGTGTGTATAATATAAATATGAGACTTTTTTAAATAGGAGTTGGCTTGTGACTGTGCAGATGAGCAAGTCCAAATTCTGTAGAGCAGGCTGCAAGCCAGAACTCTGATGAAGGCTTTCAATGAATTCCACAGGAGGAGCTGGCAGGCTGAAGTAGAGGTGGAAATTCTCCCTTCTGACTGCTAAAATCATCACTTCTTTTAAAACCAAAAAAAAAAAAAAAAAAAAAAGTGTATTTTAAGAGGAAAATCTAGGCTGACTCTTAATTATCTGTTTGAAACACTAGTTGGTTAAAAGTGTTAGTCAGCAAAATTAAGAGTGGGGCAGATCTGAATTGAATGGAAACCTTTCAGGCAGCTTTTCCATTTTGACGTAATTTTCAGTTGCCTATGGAGCACTAGAGTTGTTCAAAAAGGGTGTCAGGGGTCAGAAAGTCACTAAAAAAGGAATAATTATTAGGAAGCCATCATTGGCTAATAGAAATCAGTGAAAAAATATACATGCCTACAGAAAGTTCAAAAAGAACACAAGAGAAAAACTGGGAAATATCAGCATTTAAGGGGCATGAAGGAAAAAGAGAATGCAAAAGAAATGGATCCCTTAGAGAAACAGAAAAGGGAAAAAACAATATAAAGCAAAATGTAAACAGGAAATAGTGGATTTATAGAAGAGAAAAGAAGACAGACTTTTGAGGGCCTAGGTTTTAAGGATCAATTCTGTTAAATTTTCTAGGGGTCAGGTAATGAAATTAATAAAAATATATTGGATTTGGTAACTAGAAAATTCATTTATAACTTTAAGAAGATATGGAAGGGAGGGAAAAATGATTAACTATTGACTTTTCCATGTGCAAATGATAAAACAGAGTTGAAGGGTACTTTGTGATTATGTGAACTGTGGGCATTTTTATATGGTGAATGAAAAGTGCATAAGGAAGTTGAAGACAAGTGAAAAATGGAAAATCGATGGTGGAAAGGACAACAGAAGGGCTTAGAGGGAAATTGAATCCAGGGTACCTGTGGAAGGGTTACTGTTAATCAGGAGACAGGAATCATTCAATATATGGAAGAAATAAAGTATTTATTGTTTTGATTCTAACATTAATTTACTGTTTTTCAAAATCTAGTCATCTGTAAGTATGAAAAAGCCTGCTGGATTCAGACTTCATCACAACAGTGATCAACATCAGCAGCTGTGAAGGAATACTCAGATTTAATATAGCCTAAACATAGCTAAGTATTTGTATAAATATAAAAGAACAGAAAAATACGTTCTGCATGCAAGGATTTGAATGATTTACCATACTTAAGCAATTCTTTTCAAAACATAGAAAAAAAAAGTGGAATTACTCAAAGAATAAATCCATCCAATTCAGTTCTAAATGATACTTCCAGTGTTAGTAAGCATTAAATTTTAGATTTGGAGCTAAGACCAAATACAATTACAATGTAAGTATTATAAAGCTAAAACAAAATCTAAATGCTATGAAACTCTAAATTACTAGAATGAGAGGAAAAGTAAAAGAAAGTCTTTATTTTTCAGGAAAGGTGGAAAAACAGCAGACAGGATGAGGAATCATTAACAGTGTAAATAAAAATTCTTATTTAACTAAATATATTCATATTATTGATAAACACAATACATTAAAATTCCCTAAAAAGCAAACTTCTGTCTTAAATAATTGTGGGGTTGAAAAGAAATAAAATTTTCCTATCAGAATGCATAGAAAACAATGATGATAAAACAACTTCATATCAGAACTTAAGAAGTTGTACGAAAACTATTCAGTGGAAAAACCCTGTCTTTAACTTCTCACATTACTAAACATGAAATTATGACAAAAAGGATTAAGAATTCAAGATCTCTGTCAATATCTTTCATGATGTTAATAAAGGCAAAATAAGTCATATAATTGCATCCATGATACGACTGGAAATTTTAGGACCATTTTGTTGCTATTTTTTTAACACAAATTGTCAACATTTTTTTGGAATTAATTGTAATTTTTCTTTTTACCTTCTGCTTACTCTTTTTTTATTTTCCATCTTGCTTTTTTGCATTTTCAGTTTTGAAGTAGCTTAAGATATTCTTTCAGAGAATTCTGTTACAAAATAAACTTTCTAAGTCCTTGAAAATATGAAATATTTTATCTCATTATCCCACAAAAATTTAGCTTATAATTACAGTGCCAGCTTAATTTTCCCTCCAAATTTTATAGGCCTTGCTCTTTTGTCAACTGCAATGGGTTTTTATAATTAAAATTGGGTGATATACTTCTGATTATAATCTTGGTACTGACATTACACTAAAATGTGCCTTGATGTGAGTAACTATATATCCAGCCTGGTGGTCACTGGAACTTGTACTCATTAATTTGTCTTTCCTCAGTATTAGCAAATGTTCTTTTGTTATTTCTTATATTATATTCTCCCCCTTTCTCTTCTCTCTCCCCTTATTACTCCTGTTTGATAGATGATAGGACTTTTGGACATATCCTCCACTTTTCATAACTCTTCTCTAGTATATTCATTACAGATGTAATGTACCAATTTCAGAGAGTATTCTCTGACTATCCCATAATAATTTTCCTTTCAGCATTGCCTGTTCAGAAATTCAGTCCCTTATTGTTTTTTTCCACCCTCCTCCTGATTTTAATTTTCAAGATCTCCAACCATTTTCTTACGGATGTGATAATTTCTTTACTCTTCAGAGATGCTGAATCAACAACTCTCATGAGAGAAAAGCACTGTGTGGAAGATACAGACAATAATGACTCCTAAGTGAAAAATGATCCAGAAGAAATGGTCCCTGAATGTGAACAATTTTACTTATTTTCCCTTTTAATTTATGTAAAATATAATATATTTTTAATTCATAATACAAGTTTAACAGTCTAAAATGTTTCTTTCAAAACCAGGAATATAATTTTAAAGTAAAAGAAATCATTGTTTCATAATTTAAAAATCATCATTTCTCTGTTCTACTGGTATATAAAATAGTGGTGAAGCATAGATTCCATGAAATTCTACATTCAAAGATAGTGACATGGTAAGGACAACAAAATACTTAAAAATATGATGTAATGTTTTGAACTTTGTGATTAAATGTATGCTTAATATATGTAATCAGTAACTGGTTGGTTCATACGCAATGTTAATGTCGATAACTCTTCAAAGAGACTTTTATAACTGTGACCTTTTTCATGTCAAGAGGGACATGTTACTCGAAGTATTTCAAAGAGTTAGTTTTAATTAGTACATAATCCTCTTACCTAAGTGAAATCCTTAATCTCTTTATATTACCCAGAAGTCTCTGTTAATAAGCCATTGAATTAAATATGGTAATTAGAACAGAAAATGTCTGTGTTGCATGGGAGTGGTGCTTGGCATGTGTGCAATAGGAGGCTGACATTGAGAAATCCTCTTTTGCTTCTGACCAAAAAGACAATTTGAATTTGGCTGGAACAAAATATATGCTTCACCTATATTTTAAGATATTCCTATTCACTCTGCAAAAGGTAGAAAATTTAATTCTAGGGAGTTTTATTTTTTCTGGTCTGGTCAATAACTATTCAGGCCCATTGTCCACAGAGTATAAATTATCTCCAGGCTACCTGTTTCCTCTTTGAACAAATAAGAGGCAAGATGGAATTATAAACAATAGGATAGGTAAAAAGACCACAAGTGAAAACAGGTGCTGACACTGCATGTGGAAAAGCAATGGTTTTGACACAAGCCAGGTACTTAAAAGGCACTTCCTTCTTCAACTATCATTTCCAAGTTTAGGAAAACCTGACAGATCTCAGCCTCCCTGAAGGAGGCTGAAATCTGTGACTGGAAATTAAATAACTGTAAAAGTTGGGCACTGATTCATAGTCAACTTTAGGAATCACCAACTACAATGAAGTTGCCAAATGTGCCTAGAGGGTGAGATTTAACTGTTCAAAACTTGAGTCTGACAGTCAATAATCCCCTAAACCTGGTAGGGTGGAGTATTTTATTGGATAAACTCATCAGTAGAACAAGGTGTTAAATCTAAGGGGCGATTCCAGATATCCTTCATAAACAGCTCTCTGTGACTTACGGTGTCTCTCCGATAGGTCTAAATTGACTTCACGGTATTCTGTCGTAGGTAAATGTCCTCTGAGATCATTGCTTATCACAGAGAAAATTACTACCGTGCCAATATTCATACAAAAGAGACAGTTTAGACTAAGTGTTTACTCCTCTGTACCTTACTCTGAGATAACCGCTTTTCTCAAGGAAAATGAATCCCTTTCCCATATCTGTACTTAAGTGATGGTTTGGAATGCGTGTTTATTCTTCTATAATGTAAACCATGTTGGTCACTTCTTCCATTCTCTCAGGCTGCATTCTCTCCTGTGCTCAGGTCTCTAGGTGCCCTTCCTATACCCAAGCCACTGACAGGGTCCTGCTCTTATTCTTCATCAACTTTATTTCCTAAAAAAATCCTAGTATGGCACAGGTGTTCTTGCCTACATTCTCTTTAGCTTCTCTCTCACTTTGGAGGCCTTACGTTTCCCTGCCTACTAATATCAGATGTCTTTCCCATACCTGCTTTGTTCTTCAAACTAAAATGAACACTGGACCACTTCAACATGATCTCATCTTTCTGGCTTCTTCCCAGGGACCATTTACATCTGCCAATGTTTGAGCTAGCACCCAATAATGTTTCTTCCTCTAGGCTCTGTCCCTGTTTACTCCCAAACACCAAGGGCCGTACTTTACACTGACAACTTCCACATGAATTTCAAAGTTGACTGTCACTGAGAATGCCAAAGTACCTTTGTTGAGGGTATTAGCAGGAGAAAGAGATGATAAACAAGGTATCCAGGCTTTGTTCATTCTGTTCACTTCATTACCTCGGGCAAGAAAAAAAGATTACTCAGTAAATTGGCAAGAGCAATATACTCAACTTAGAAGACTACAGCACTTCATTTTTCTATAAAAAGTAATTTTTTCTGAGATGATTGCTTTTAGTAGTGGGGTGGCAAACAGCAAAGGCAATTAAGGAAGATAACTGGAACATTAGCAAAAACAGAATAATCTTTGCTCCAGAATAGGATGTAAGTTTGCCATCTTATTGCTTTCACATTCATTTTTTAGGTTGTTTTTCCATCTGTATTGTACTTCTAAAAAAAAATTAACCCTTCTTACTTTGAAATAGTATAACTCACATAGAAGTTGCCTGAATAGTACAGAGAGTTCCTATATACCTTTTATACTGATTTCCCCAATGTAATACCTTTCATATCCAGAGTACAACTATCAAAACCTGGAAATGAACACTGATACAATACTGTTTTCTAAACTGAAAGCATTGTTCAGATTTCACCAGTATTTATATGTACTCTTTAACATTTTCTTTCTTTTTTTTCTGTGTATAGGTCTATGATATTTTATCACATGAATAGATTTCTGTAACTATCACTGCAATAGGAATAGATAATTCAATTACTGAAAGAAACTCCCTTGTGCTATCCCCTTTATCATCACACCCTCACTCTAACACTAATCCTAGCAACCATATACTTGTTCCCATTACTAAAATGTTGTCATTTTGAGGATGTTATATAAAAGGAATCATGCCATATGTAACCATTTGAGATAATTTTTTCTCACTCAGTCTGATGTCTTTGAGATGTACTCCAGTTGTTGTGTGTTTCAACAGTCTATTTTTTTATTGTTGAGTGGTATCCCATTGTATGCACAGTTTGTTTATTCATTTGTTCTTTGAAGGACTTTTAGGTTGTTTCCAGTCTTTGGCTATTACAAATAAAAGTGCATTTGTTCACAGATTTGTAAACCGATGCATGTTTTCTTTTCTCTAGGACAAATATACTGGAGTGAGATTCCTTACTTTGTAAGAAACTGTCAGAGTTTCTCAGAGTGCTGTACTCTTTTACATTCCTAGTTCCGGTTGTTCTGCATCCTTGTCACCACATAATATTGTCAGTAGTGTTTATATTAAACATTCTAATAGTTTTGAAGAGGTATCTTATCATAGGTTTAACATTTCCTTAATGCCTAATGATGTTCATCGTGTTTTCATGTGTTTATTTGCCATCCATGGAGCCCCTTTGAACAAATTATTTTTAGAATAAATTGTTTAGCCAAAATGCCTCAAAGTGCAGTGTCAAATAGAGTTACATATTTATTAGTTCAATGAGTAGATAAATAAACACAAAATTTATAAATCATTCAAAAATGCGATATATCTTGTGGCTCACACTCCCTTTATCCAGTGTGTGGACAGATGAGTAGAAAAATGGGGACAAAAATTAAATGCAAAATAGGGTGGCATTGGGGGGATGAAATGTTGTGGGTATTATATTTTACTTTTATTTTTATTCTTAATTTTATTTTTTGAAGTAAGGAAAATGTTCAAAAATTGATTGTGGTGATGAAGGCACAACTATATGATGGTACTGTGAACAACTGATTGTACACTGTGGATGATTGTATGGTATGTAACTATATCTTAATAAAACTGATTTTTTTTTTTTAAAAAAAGGGTTATAATGCACTTAACCATGCCAGGTAAGAGTATATTTGTGGTTATCAAATCAATGAGAAGCAGAAAAAGCCCTCTTTAGTGTTCTGTTTTTAGGATATATAGAAAAGATGCTACAGCTATTCTGCATTAGTATACATTGTCATGATATTTTCATGTAATCTCAAGTAAACTGAATTTTTCTTTGAATGATAGGTATTTGAATTAAAGTTAATTTCCTTCTTCTTGCTGTTGCTGCTTTTAATTACATTCACTAAGATTCAGATTGTTAGAATTAGAACTCACTGGTGAGTCTGCACATATATCCAATAATTTGGACATAAATAATATGAAACACTTAACATTAAATATGTAATCAAATAATTGCTTATAAGAGACTAAACTTTATTTTTAATCAAATATCCAATACACTAGTTGTTTTGACATTAAATACACTTTGACATAAAAGTCTTTTATATGATATTAAATAAAAAGTTTCCAGTTTTACATACCCATTACCAGGTAGTTACTGTTAAGATTATGGGTGTGTTCCAAACTCTTCATATCAGCTTAGATCTTGATATCTTGTAAATATTATTATATGGAGAAAATCATCCATTAATGAGGTAAAGTTAGATTCTGAAAAAGGAAAATTATATTTATGGGCTTGAGAAGCTAGAATAATTATGCAGATCAGTGAAGAACAGTTTTCATGAGGAAAAGAGCAATTAGATCCAAAAGGAAATAGAGCAAGTTTATCAGATATGAGTGGTCTAGAACCTAAGAGAAAGAAAGGCACTATCCCAGAACCTGGGAAAGTATTATTTTACATAGCAAAACAAAACAAAAAAAGACTGTTGCAGATATGATTAACTTAAGGTTCTTGAGATGGAGAGATTATCCTGCATTATCCAGGTGCACTCAATGTAACCACAGGGATCCTAATGAGAGGGAGGAAGGAGGATCAAAGTCAGAGAAAGGGAAGTCACAAAAGGAGCAGAGGTTGGGTTGTTGTGGTGCCACAAGCCAAAGAATCAGGCAGCTCTCTGAAGCTGAAAAAGGCAAGTATACAGATTCTCCCATAGAGCCTCAGATGAAATGCAATTCTGCTGACCCATTTTAGGCTTCCGACCTCCAGACTGTAAGATATTACATTTGTTTTGTTTTCAGCCACTAAGTTTGTGTAATTTGTTACAGCAGCAATAGGAATCTAACACAGATGGAAAAGAGAATCCTAAGAGAGACTTGAGGTGTGGCCTATTCAGAGAATGAAAGGAGGTTTGGTGTGTTTTGAGTCTCTGGTCCATTAGAAGAAGGAAGGTGTGTCACAGAGACAGGTGAGGTTACTTGGAGTCAGAAGAAAGGTTCTAAGGTGTGTTTAAAAAGCAGAGTTCTGTCTTAGGAAACAATTCTTGCAGTAATGTGCTGGAAACACTGGAGGTCTAAGACCAAGCAGATCTTCATATTCTGTGTAATTTTACTCTATATTAGCTCTTTACAAATGCTTAAAATAGATGAATACAGAGGACAGTTTTAGTTAACTCTAGCAATTCTGTACCATGCTTTTGTCATTGCTCATAATGATTCCTCATTTTCTCATTTTTCAAATAAAAATGAGCATAAGAAATCATTACAATAAGACCAGCAATGTACTGTAATTTCTCCCATGGAGCATACCATACTGTACCTGTCTCTTTGTTATTGAATTTAATCCGATCTGTTAAATATCAGGCCTGTACAGGCTCATATGTCATACTCATTAAAGTCACATTCTTTAAAGAATTTAATCCCGAAGAGAAACACATTACTTAAGATAAGAAATATTTTTAGGCTCTACTGCTGAGACGTAAAAATTCATCATTGAAATGCACAAGGCATAAAATACTTTAAAAAACATTAATTACTGCAGATAAATTTTTGCCTACTCAAATCTTATTTTCATAATTCATTGATCTGGGAAAATGAAGCTGATTTTATAAAAATATAATTAGGTAATTTGCTTATTTGTAATAATAAACAAAATAAGAAATAACATCTCAGTCCCAAATGATGTGAAGGTAAATAGTATCTTTGCTCATTAACTTTGATAGAGAAAAACAAATTAACAGAAACTTGAGATACTATTTCATGCTGACTAAAGTAAAAATATTTTAAAAATATCTAAATTAAGAGTTTCAATGAAGTTAATACTTATATGCAGTATTGAAAGATTTATGCATTGCACAACACTTTTGTAAGACAAAACATCTTACACAGCAAGAGTCATAAGATATTTATTCTCTTTGATATAATAGGCTTATTAATATTATATGAGTAATTCAACAAATTATTCCTCCTCTAAATTTTTCTAAGTAAATAATTCAACAAAAACAAAAAGTATATTACCACAAAGATATTATTTAATATTCCACTGTTAAGTAAAATTTAAAAATTGGAGGTAATTGAATTATCTAACACTTGAGTGATAAATCAGAATGCACTGACCCGGTAAACTATTATACATACTTTGAATATAATAAATATGATGCATGTATAGAAAATGAAAATGGTTTAGTGAAGGTAAAGTGGAAATATCAGAATATTAAGAATACTATAATAGTAAAACTTTGCTTATGTGTAGATTTTAAAATGCCGTAATGAAAATGGAGTCAAGGTGGTACAATTTGTGGGTATTTTTCTCTAAACCATCAGGGAGAAAATATTTTTTAATGTTAATGAAACTTCTTTTAAAATTAAAAAATATATATACAGACAATGAAAAATCCAGATTTATTTTGAAAATTCTGGTTTTAAAAACAAATATTAGTCACTGAAAAAAGTATACAGAAAACTGAACCAAAAGCTACATCTTCAATATCTAAATATATTTTTAATATTTTTTATAACTGGCTTTAATTTTAGGACTAGCTGTATTTAAACTATATCCTGAAATGTTTTTGTATAAAATAAGTGATTCCTCCTGTTTGTGATCATAGGATTGTCCTTGTCCTTATAACCTGCTGACTTTCAGGTAGGATTTCTCCTCTGTTCCATTAATCCTGTCTATTTAATCTATACCACAGAAGTTCATTAGAAATTACATGGAAAGATCTTGGTATCCCAGAAAAGCTGACAGGGTGACTAGGAGCACAGAGAGACCTATGTGATCTGAGATTTAATCTGCATTCAACCACTGGTTTTCTAGACATCATCTATTTATAACAATAAATAATCTTTTATGTTATCTATGCTCCTTATTCCATTTACTGTTTTTATTGAACTGTCCATAAAATTTATAATATGATTAAATAATTGTGTTGACAGGAGGCACAAATGTATTGTTGCTATTTTTTATGTCCATGACTCTAGTGTTTCACTTCTATTATGATGTATACAGTTGAATTTTGGTAAATGGTGTTCATCATATTTGGACATTTTTCTTGCATTCAATTTTACCTAAATTTTTATTTGAGATGGCTGCTGAACTACATAAAATACTTTTTAAGGATTTAATTTTGTGTTTATAACATAATTTATTGATCAATTTTTATAGATATGATCCCTGGAATAAAACGGTTGTGTCTAGCATAAACGCTAGTTGATCATGATGGATTAGTTTCTTTAAACATTTTTGGCTTCAATTTGCTTCTACTCCTTAGCCTTTTCCTCTGTTTTTTGTTCTTCTATAACATTTATCAGCAGTCAAACCATTCTTTATTGTATATCTCCCCCTACAATTAGAATATAGACTCCAAGCAGGCGGACATATTGCCAAATTTTATTCCTTACTCTACCTTGAAATTGTAAAACACTTCCTTGCTCAAAGTAAATGCTTAATAAATATATGTCAAATGAATGAATGAATGAATGAATGAATGGACAAATGGATGGAAAAATGGATTTCCAGACAGTTAAGGTTTTTGTTTATTCATTTGCATGCTGCTGCGTTTCTCACCTCTTGATTCCTGATAAAGTAACCCAATATTAAATGTATCATTTCTGACTCTGAAAATCTTCAGGAGATGTCATGTAGTGCTCAGTGCAGCATGTAGGTGTTGGTGATCAGGGAAGTTTTCACAGGGAAGTGACAATTTAGAAAAGACTTGATGGAGGAGAGGAAGTGCGTATGTAGACCCTTAGGAGAAGCACGCTTAACACCGGGGTCAAGAAATAAATTAAACATAGAATTAGCAAATTTCTAGATATTAAGAATTAAAACTTTTACATAATCTAAGGAATATACATTAATCTAATTTCAAAGCAAATTTTTTCTTAAGAACAATAATACAAAAGATACAAACAAATTGAAAACAAAAGACAAGTCCAATAATATAAAACAAAAAAAGTTAGAGGATGTAATTAATTAAGTTAAACAGTAAAATCCTTGAGAAAGGATTTTGATAGGGATTACGCTGAATTTGCTTCCTGTTTCTTTGAGCCAAGCATTTTTCCCATGGTGAAGGGAAGGAAAAAGTTTTGAGATTCTTTTAGGAACTACAATATAGTTTCCCTTAAAGTAATAGTGAGAACATTTAATTAATTTTAGTGGCTCTTTTAATAAATAACAGTAATTTAAAATGTGGTTTTAGAAAAAAATTCTTAAAATCAGAAACCCCTGTTTGCTTATAATTGTGGATGGGGAATTACTTAAATAGTATATTTAAGTTTCAAATTCTGAATTTATCCTTTATAATCACTACCTTGGAATTAATAGCTGCTAAGTTATTTTAGACTAGAAGTATAAAGTATGGTTTTCCAAAATAAATTTTATTTTCAATTAAAATATTTTGTTTAAACAAACTATGCTACAGGTAGCAATTTTTACATATAAATTACATTTTAATCAGTTTCTATTCCTTAGCATTGAAAAAAAACACACTATAATCCTGTGTAAATTTTAAAACATCTTTTAGAAAACATTTTAAAGATAAGGGAAGAAATGATTTGGGGGGAAAATTATTAACGAGGGTCTTGGATAGCATTATCTCATTGAGTTATCACAATAACATGGCAGTAAGTATATTCACTCCATTTCCACTTGAAGAAACCGTGTCTTAGTAAGGCAAAGTGGTTCTCTCGATGTTATACAGTAACTGTCAGAACTGGAATGATTTAAATTCACTTCTTTGTAGCTGTAAATCTCTTGCTGTTCCCATTGTATTGTACTCTGCTCCCTTCAACAACAGATACTACTTAAGATATAATGACCACAAATTTGCATTTACTAGCATTAAAATCTTTGCATACCAGGAACAATTTTAATATATACAAATAATTTGAATTTGTTGAAATAGTAACCATTTAACTATCTTCTTTATGATATATCATGAATATATTTTAATTATAATGTTCTTTTTCAAAATTTTAAATAATTATCATAACACAAAACACCCCAAAGCTCTTATCAGCCCCTAATTATTCATCCCTAGTATTAGTGTAGTACTGGTAAGGTATTCCTATTACACATAGACTATAATATGTAATGGGTAGTTTTTCCATATACCACTCTGTTGTTAACTCTTTGTACCAGGGTCATACCTTAGTAGTATATCATGCAAATACTTATTTATATTTGTAGTGCTAATCTGTGGGATACATGCCTTTAAACAACCATTTTGGATCATGTTCATCTTCAATGGGGCACTGACACTCATATTTCCATTAATGAATAATCATCACCCCTGTCCATTCCCATACCTTTAAGTTCAGTGTCATTATCATGTCTGTACATATTAAGCTGTCATTCCCCCTTCACTAGCTTCTGTCTGTCTCTAGGTCCCCTATATTCTACATTATACTACACTTATTTTACATTGTTCTGAGAGTTCACATTAGTGGTAACACCCAATATCCCTCCTTTTGTGTCTGACATTTCACTCAGCATTATGTCTCCAAGTATCTTACATGTTGTCGTATGTTTCAGGAACTTGTTCCTTCTTATGCTGCATAGTATTCCATCGTATCATTATAATAAGTTTTGTTTATCCGCTCATCTGTTGAAGGACACTTGGATTGTTTCTATCTCTTGACAATTGTGTACAATTCTGCTATGAACATCAGTGTGCGAATGTCTGTTCATGTCATTGCTTTCAGATCTTCTGGATGTATACTGAGAAGTGAAATTGCTGTATCATAGGGTAACTTGATCGTAGAGTAACTTGATCGTAGGGTAAGTTTAATCTAGTTTTCTGAGGAACTGCCAAACTGTTTGCAGCAGTGGCTGTACCATCATACATTGCCACAGCAATGGATAAGAGTTCCAATTTCTCCACATCCACTCCAGCATTTGTAGTTTCCTGTTTGTTTAATAGCAACCATTCTTGTTGGTGTGAGATCATATCTCATTGTGATTTTGATCTGCATTCCCCTAACAGCTGGTGAAGATGAAGATTTTTTTATGTATTTTTAGGTATTTGTATTTCCTCTTCAGAAAAATGTCTTTTCACATCTTTTGCCCATTTTATAAATGGGCTGTTTATACTATGGTCATTCAGTTGTAGGATTTCTTTATATATGCAGGACATCAATCTCTTGTGAGATACATGGTTTCCAAATATTTTCTCCCATTACATTGGCTGCCTCTTCATCATTTTGACAAGTTCCTCTGAGGTACAGAAGCTTTTGATTTTGAGGAGTTCCTATTTATCTATTTTTTTCTTTTGTTGCTTGTGCTTTGGGTATAAGGTCTAAGAAGATACTTCCTAATACTAGGTCTTGAAGATGTATTCCTATATTATCTTCTAGGATTTTATGGTGCTGCCTCTTATATCGAGGTCTTTGATCCACTTTGAGTTAGTTTTTGTATAGGGTGTGAGGTAGGGGCCTTCTTTCATTCTTTTGGAAAAGGATATCCAGTTCTGCCAGCCCCACTTGTTGAAGAGACTATCCCAGTTCAGTGGATTTGGGGACCTTATCAAAAATCAGTTGACTGTAGATCTGGGGATCCACTTCTGAACTGGAAATTCAATTCCATTGATCAATATGTTTCTCTTTGTGCCAGTACCAAGCTGGTTTGACTACTGTGGCTTTATAATAGGCTTTAAAGCCAGGAAGTGTAAGTCCTCTCACTTCGTTCTTCTTTTTGGGATGTTTTTAGTAATTCAAGGCCCCTTTTGCTTCCAATTAAATTTGATAGCAAGCTTTTTAAGTCTGCAAAGTAAGTTGTTGGTATTTTGATTGGAATTGCATTGAATCTGTAGATCAGTTTGGGTAGAATGGACATCTTAACAATATTTAGCCTTCCTATCCATGAACACAGAATACCCTTTCCACCTCTTTAGGTCCCTTTTTATTCCTTTTAGTAAAGTTATGTAATTTTCTGGGTAGAGGTCTTTTATGTCCTTGGTTAAGTTTATTCCTAGGTACTTGACTTTTTTAGTTGCTATTTTGAATGTAACTTTTTTCTTGAGTGTCTCTTCAGTTAGGTTGTTTCTAGTGTATAGGTCATTTCTAGTGTATAAAAACAGCTTGCTGTAGCAAACAGTTTGCTAATGCTGCCAGAATGCAAAATACGAGGAATGGACTGGATTTTATAAAGGGGGTTTATTTGGTTACAAAGTTAAAGTCTTAAGGCCATAAAGTGTCCAAGGTAAGGCATCAACAATAGGGTACCTTCATTGGAGAAAGGCTATTGGCATCTGGAAAACCTCTGTTATCTGGGAAGACAAGTGGCTGGTGTTTGCTTGCTCCCAGGTTGCATTTCAAAATGGCATTCTCCAAAGTGTCAGCTTTCAATGGCCATCTTCCAAAATGTCTGTCTTAGCTGCAGCACTGAGCTCCTTCTGTCTGAGCATTTATAGGGCTCCAGTGATTTAATTAAGACACATGCTGGATGGGTGGGGCTACACCTCCATGGAAACATTCAATCAGAGGTCACACCCTAATCAAAGGTGTCACTCACAGTTGGGTGGGTCACATCTCCATGGAAACAACCAAAAGGTTCCAACCTAATCAACTCTAATACATCTGCCCCCACAATATTACATCAAAGAACATGGCTTTTTCTGGGGGACGCAATATATATAAACCAGTACACCACCTTTTGTGCATTAATCTTGTATCCTGCCACTTTGCTGAATTTGTTTATTAGCTCAAGTAGCTGTGTTGTCAGCTTAAAGGAAGATCCTGACACCCAAATGGGGTAGTTTTTGAGAAGAATTTAAGTTTTCTTTTATTAACGCATATTTTACATGTAGTAAAATGCATTCTCTTTGGTGTTCAGTTCTATGAATTGTAACAAATACACACAGCAGCATAGCCACCATAAAAATCAAGAAACAGAAGTGTGTCACCATTCTAAAATACTACATTGTGCCCCTTTGTGTTTTACCTCCTCCTTCTACCTCTAACTACTCACAATCAATAATCTATTTTTCATTTGTTTTCTTCATCTACAGTTGTTCCTTTTGCAGAATGCCATATAATTGGAATAATACAGTGTTTTTGTTTCCTTGGCTGCTCAAGCAAACACCATGCGATGGCTTGGCTTAAACAATGAAAATGTATCAGCTCAGAGTTTTGAGGCTAGGAAAAGTCCAAGCCAAGGTGATGCTTCCCCTCTCTTTATGGACATGTGAAATCTAGGGAACAAGTTATGTGCTTCCAATGTGCAATGGAGGGACAGCCATAGGATAGACATTCCCATTCCAAAAGGAAGATGTTGGAAGGAAAACAGGAGTGATGGGTCCCAAACAATCCTGGAACCCAGCAGGGCAAATTCCATTTGCTCTGACAGTCATCCATGGATCAATGTGTTGTGCTTTGGGCCTGAAGGAATGGCAGCCACACCCTTTCCAAGGGCCTGTGCAATGGCCATGATCTCCCTGAACACTGGGGTGAAAGTGTAACCTTCTCTGAGCATTGTTATGGTGGTCAGGCTCTCTCCAAAAGCCAAGACAGAGGCTTCACCATCTCCAAGCACTGGGGGGGGGGGCAACACTCTCCAAAACAATGGGGCACAATGCCTTCCCTCTCCCAAAACAGGGGTGGACCTGCCTTTTTCACACATATGATGGGCATACTCTTGGTCTGAGGAGATGTCATTGGTCCAGACCTCAGTTTCCATGGATCTGCCCTTGAAGTCATTCTTTCTTTAATTTGTCTCTTCTCTGTCCCTTCAGTCCAGGCTGGCAGTTGCACTGCTAATAAAAATTTTGCAAAATCTTGCCAACTTTGCATGTACTTCACAGGGTCCAAAACTTCCAGACCAAAGTACTTTCCATAGATTCTTCCTGGGTAACTGCATTTCTAATCCTGATTTTCACAGAAATAGCCGAATGGTTCCATGTTCAGTTATATTCTCACATGGAGCACTATTCTCCAGTGACTCACTTGCTGGAAGCTCAGGGAGGTCCCTGATAGAGCCTTTTCCAGCCCCAGTCTCAGAGTTCACTATCTGGATAAACTCAGAATTTTCCAAACCATCAATTTCTGTCTTTGTGCTTAAGAGTTCAGTATGCAGCTTATCCTTTTCTTCTCACATTTAACTATAAGCTGCTAATAGAAACCAATCTGCATTTTCCACACTTAACTTTGAAATTTCCTCAGCTAAATAACCAGGCTCTTTGCTTTCAAGTTCTGCCTTCCATCTGACACCAAAATGCAATTTTTCCAAGCTCTCTGCCACTGTAAAACAAGGATTTCTTTTCCTCCAATCCCCAATAATACATTCACCATTTCCTTCTAAGGCCTCCTTGGAAATACCTTTCACAGCCATGTTTCTACCAACAGTCTCTTCAAAGCAATGTGGGTTTTTGTTTGTTTGTTTGTTTGTTTTTGTTTTTGTTTTTGTTTTTGTTTTTGCCTATCCAACAATTCACAGCCCTGCCTGCCTCTACCAATTACCCAATTCCAAAGCCGTTTCCACCTTCTTTTTTTTTTTTTTTGTATTTGTAATAGCAATACCCCACTCTCCTGGTACCAAAATCTGTTTTAGTTTCCTTGGCTTCTCAATAAAATACCATGCAATGAGTTGGTTTTGGCTTTTGAACCAGCGCTTTTGTTTCCACTTGGTATCATAGATTTGAGATTCATCTATGCTCTTGCATGTATCTGTACTTTGTTCCTTTTCATTACTGTGTAAATATATTAACATGTATGTATCATAGTTTGTTTTTTCATTCACCAATTAAAGTTTCTATTCAGTTTTTTGGCACTATTGAATAAAGCTACTATAAAATTTACATAAAGATTTTTGTTTAAACACAAGTTTTCATTTATCTTGGGTAAATACCTAGGAGTAGGATGGCTGGGTTTTATGTTAAGTGTATGTTTAATTTTTTGTTAAACTGTTAGACCATTTTCCAAAGTAGATGTGCCATAAAAGGTATATTTAATATCATTTTATGACTGTATCTGTTAAATAGTAGAATTTTCTGCTATCATTTTTAATTTGCTGTGAAGAACTATGATCTAAAAAAATTCAGTCATTCAGTCTAAATATTTACCATATTAATCAAGTTGATTTCACAGTGTTCAGAATAGTACCTTAATAATAGATATTTAGAGCTATTAATAAATTTGTTAGGTTTTGCTAAAATATTTTAAATGAATGTGTTCTTTAGCACTTTTCTTACTTAAATGAGTAATATGCACTTCAAAAATTTAATTTAATTTTAATATTATAGTAATATTAATGAAATTTCAAATCTTTCAAATAATTAGAATTTATATTAAAAGTTGGAATTAACATTAAGTATAACTTTTAACTTGAAGTAATATAACACAGTGCACATTAAGTATAATTTTGAACTTGAATGTAACAGAGTGCAGAGCTTACTGTGCAGAGCAAATTTAGCAACATTACCTTGATGTCAGGTCTTTCAAAGCAACATTTTATTTTCTGGTGGCCATTCCAAGGGCTGTTTCACATTCATGACAATTTTTTTTTCTAGAAAATTCTAAAATATGGAACACAAATTAGGAGTTCTAAATGGAAATACTCAACCTCTTCAGATGGAGTTACTATTCCCTAATAAATCTAAATTCAGTATATGCCATTATCAGTAGAAGAGTCTCGTGAGAATCAGCTGAGGTTCACTACTTGACTATCATCTCCACATGGTTAGTCTAAAGAGTCTTGCTGAACTTGAAGAATACTGTGTCTGTAACAGCTAACTCAAGTGTACCTCCTCCTTTACAACTCCCCACAACCAACCTCTCTGTCTTAAGGCTAGAAAAATCCAAGTTGTTTCATTATATATTTGAATGTTCCTTCTATCTTGATTAACTCTTCTTTCTTTACTCACTCCTTAAATTATAATATACTTCAAAATTTTAGTATTACTCATATTCTCTTTCTCTAAACTCCAAACAATTTAAAATCTAATGCTTTTCCATCTTCCCTTTATTTAATGATGACCTCCTTTCAGATGAGTCCATGTTTCTAACCTAACAATTCTTCTGTGCTTCTGCTTATAGGACATATCTATTGTTTGCTCATAGACATCAACAAATAACAGCCCAAACTGAGCATTTCATCTAATCTTATGAAAGAAGATTTTTTCTCCAGAAACTTATTAAAATTCACTCATTTGCCCAGGCTTAAAATATTTATATACCTAGCTTTTTACCTTTCCCTTCAATCTACTCAATCATTATCCCATCAGTTTCAAATCCTGTAGTTTCCATCTCAGTGATGCTTATCATTTCTAATCCCTTCTATCTTCTTTCAGAAATACCCCTGTAGTTCAAATCCTCATGTCTGTTTCCTTGAATATTCAGTGTTTTTGTTTTTTTTTTTTAAACTGGTCTTTCTCCAGCTTTTCTCCATTATTATTCACTTTATGTAATTCTCCAAAATAAATGCTCATTTTACTCAGTAACATTTTAACAACTATACTGGTTCCATGTTGATATCCAAGATAGGAATAAATTCCATCATCTGCCTTCATGATATTATCTCAGTCTTTCTTTCAAGTTTTAACATCCTCTCTTGATTTTCAAAGTTGACTTAAAAAAAAATAAGTAAACAATGCAAAAAAATATCATGCGAACAGAACAACTTGTTTCAAAGAGTACATCGTGATCAGGACTTTTCTTTAGAAAAAATAATCAAGAAAAGAGAATGAATTCAAATGAAAAGTGAACACATTAGTTCTTTCTAGAGCACCTTTCCACAGCACTAGGATCCTTTTAAAGACACTTGTCTCCGATTAGAACAAAAAAAATCAGATCAGGAAGTACCTGTTGCATTCAGAATTCCACTTCATATATCGGTGTCAGTGAGAGCATATTGGTGGAAAAGCAGAATAGGGCATTCTAACAAAGGAATGCTCTAACAAAAGAAAAAAAATCATTTAATTTAGAGATTAGTTTTTTTTAAACTAAACAAAATAGAGAAAACTTGAAAACTATATAAAAATTCATAGCAATAACTGAAATAATGTAAAGTTCAGTAGTAATAAAATCCATTATAAGTACCTAAATTGTTCTGATAAGGTAAGTCATTCTGTATCATTGTTGTCATTACCTGTAGTCAACATATAAAATTCTAGTTCTAGCTGTAGTTAGGTTTTTACTAGATTCAATTCAAGACTATTATTTTACTAAGTAGTTTTAGAATGAAATTTATTTTAATTAATTCATTTGAGTGTGTTTATTTTTAGCATATGTGAATTGTAAATATCAGACAATAGCATTCAATAATTTGTAAGTAAAAATTGGGGTGGGAAGTTTGGGAGAATAGGCCAGGACTTGGAATATGGAGCTGTTAATAAATAGTGGCCCTCACTGTTGATACTGACATTACCCTTTTATTGAACTTTTCTACTCTTGCATGCTACCACATGAGAATGAATGCCTGAATCAGAATGAAGAGAAGGGATAGAGGAAGAACAATAAAAAAAAAAAAAACTATCTTAAAATATGAAAATGTTGTGGAGGATAATGCTTGACAGTATGGCCACATATGGCATTGAAAATGTCATTGTCCTGTTCCTGATTCCATGAAGAAAACACCTATGAGAGCTAGACAGAGCTTTGATAGGAAGGAAACTTAGTGTATTCCACTATCCTATGCTTTGGGGTATCCTACGTTTAATATCTACTAATAAGATGATTAGACTATTTAGTGATGAGTACTGATTATTTCCTTCTAAATAAACATGACTTGCATAGGAGGGTTGGAATGGTGAAATAGAGTTACGTCTCTGTACATCCTGTAAATCAAAAGGAATTTCTGAACCATGCCAATGAAATGTTTAAACAGAGAGAGTAAACCTTTACATTTCTTTGTTTGAACATAATTATTAAAGTAAAATGTATACTATTATGATATTGTCTTGATCTATAATTATAATTCTAAAGAAACATTGGCTTTGGAGGGTCTCAAAGGCCAGATTACATTATGCACTGGATTAAGGATATTGGAAAATGTGATAGAAAAGTCTCCCCACAATAAGAAGCTACATTTTATAGACTAAGAAAATATGGTAAATGGTTATGTTCCTCAAAATTGTCCAAAGGTGGTGGTTGGGGGAACGAGAAGGTTAGTTATAAGATAGCTTCTGTTCTCATAGGATAGCTTTTGATAGGATCTGTACAGATTTTGAAAGGTTCTCAAACAGTTGAAGGGTTAATTACTTTTCCTTGCCTGGAAAAGGCACTGACAAGCACCTTTGAAATGGAAAATTGGAAGAAGAAAACATTTTCGCTACCATGTGGAAATTCAGGTTGTTGATCATTTAAAATATCTATTTCAGTTACCATAAGCCTTCAAAATAAAAACGAAGATTATCTAAAGGGAGGATAGTGTCCTCTCATGATTCTTGATGTATTATGGTAAACATATCTAAATTTTAAATACTAGATTTTTTGCTGAGATGTGCTTTTTTTCTGAAAATATTTGCTTATGAATATTCCTTAAGGTTATCAACAAAAACAATTGAACTATTTGATAAAGGAACAGCATTATACTTGCATAAAATTCAGGTAATCTGAGAGTAAAGAAAGATGAAGACTGTTTTGTGAGATAGGAATTTGGATACTATAAGCTGTATAATATAAAATGTAAATTCTGGCCCCTGTTCTCATAAAGTTTCATCTGGATATGGGCATGAACCTCATACATTAAAGAAAAAGAAACCTTCTAATACATTAAAGAAAAATATATAATTATATCCTCCATATCTTTGTATATGTTGGAAGTCTTAGAGAAATTCAGAAGAGTAAAAATATCATTGAACTACCACAGCTGGGAGGGTTTGTGGACGAGGTGCTTCTTAACACTTATCAATATTCACATAAAAGCTTTATAGAAAACAAAATTGAAAGGATAGATTTCCCAGATTTAAATTCTAATAAAATTTGGTATGTATAAACATGTATAGAAATATGATATATGTATAAATATGATTATTTATATTTTTTCTGCATATTTTGGTTTTAAAACATTTATGTTGGCTAAGGTAGGTTCAATTTGTCATCATGTTTACTTTCTTTTTCTTCTGCCCCTTTCCTTCTCCTTCTTCCTTATTTTCCTCTCCTCCTCTTCAGTTTGAGAACAAACTTTCTCATCAATCCATCATTAAAATCCTTATTTATTTTTTTTCCTGAAAGAGTGTGGAGTTGTTGATTTAGTAGTTTTAACTGGTAAAACCTTTTCTAGCCTGGATAGTTTCTTAATAACTTTTTCCAGGACATAATTGTCTCAAATACTGATGCTATTCTATAAACCAATCAAGCTGCTTCCACTGACAGCAGCAAACTTTATTATCGAACCTGGAGACACCAAGATAGGCTACTAAAATGAATGCCACACACAGATAAACTTTGCATTGTCATTAGTGTGTCCGCAATATTTCCAACTGAATAAGCATTATAGATACGAAGAAAAGTCAGCACAAAGCTACAATAAGTTGTAGGGGCAGGAAGCCAAATTTTCATTTTACATAATTCAATATGACTTTTTTCAAAAATTCTATAAACTGTCATGTTATTCAGATTCTTGAATCATTTTCTCTGCTTGATTGTTTTCAATCAAGATACTTTATCCTATTTTTAAACTTGAAATATAGATTTTTTGGAAAAAAATTGCTATTTGGGGTTTCCTCTCTCCAAATTATATCTTTGGAAAAAATTCTGCATATGGCACTAAATGTTGGAAGGAGTAGGGGTAAGGGAGGGAAAAAATTAATTACAAAACCACTTACAACCGCCTTAAAGTGATGCACGGCATACTTTAAGATGCATTTACAAGAGGTTTATGCTATACATTAAGTAGAAACACAGCTTTAGAACAGGGTGATAATAGTAATATACTTTATCACTCACATGAGCACCTTTTAAATTATGGAATTGTAAATGAAATAAGATCGTTTGAACATTTTGTGAGTATAACTTAGCTATGTTCTTGAAAAATTAAATGAACTCCATTTTATTTAACAGATGACCAAAGTGAAATTTTAAGTGACTACTTTGTTGCTATAACCACCATTATATTATATTATATATATATATATATATATATATCTTTATGTAATTTATATTTAATGCCTACGTATTTCTTTTTATTTCAATGAAAGTTTACCCCAAGTACTGTTAAATATGGATTCTTGATATAATTTTATTCTTTATGGCTAATGTATACATTCTCATTGGAATAATATACACAAAATATCATGTAGGATTTAAACCCTGATTGTTTAGTTTCTTTTAATTTAGGCTAGCTGTACCTTTTAAGTAACAGGTATTTGTCACCTTTTTTTACATAGTTATCCCATTTTATTGATCCATGTTGTTAATATTATGATTTCCCAACTAACTATTGAAGGACTTGACAACAACAAAAATATGCAGACTTCATCTATGTAGAATTCTCCATTCCAAAAATGTCTGTAGAATATATTATGAATTTACTTTCACTTACAAAATAAAAACAGCTAAAAAATTGCTTTAAAAAATGTCGTAATAAATCTCAAATCCTGAAAGTTAAAATTCATGTGACAGCATCTCTGTAAAGAGATTTCATTTTCCTTATTGTAATAATATGAATCACAATTATTCTATTATATTCCCTAAAATATATTAAATAAAATACTATCTGTAGGAAAGAGCATTTCTCAAATTTGGGACATCAGTATCTAAATCACCCGGGCATTTGTCTAATTTTCAGAATGATTAGTCCTAGTCCAGACTTTATAAACAGTCATATACACTTAGAAATGTGTATTTTCTGTCAAATAAAATGAAAAATTATATACATTCCAGACCTAAAACTATCAATTTATTATCTGGCCCTCACCCTTACAACAGTATCCTCAAATTTCTGGTCCCAGAAACACAGTCCCTCTGATTCTTGCTACTGGAACTCCCTGTCAATATCTACTTGGATTTTTTTCCCAATTATGTGCTGCTTAAACATATGGACTGAATCTTATGGTAAAGATGTGTTTTTTGAGTGCTGTTCTCTTTAAAACCTGGAGTCCTGGATTCAGATGAATGTTCATTTCCAGAATTGATAAAGAAATCCTGTGCTTGCTGTGTGTTTTGATAACCACCTCTAAGGAAGTACAAGAACTTCAAGCCTAATCCAGTCCTTCTTACTGGGAGATCTGCCCCTTCTCATCGTCATTAGTGTGTTTGGAGGTATCTCACATCAACTTGCCTTTCTTCAAGCATAGCAGCATGTTTCATATATAAAGGTGAAAGCACAATGACTGAAACGAGTTCCCACTCATTGCTGCCTGGAGCCACAGACCCTACAAAGAGTGTTGCTTATAAAACAAGCCTTAAGAAAAGAAAACCTACACTGAATTTGCCAGGAGGATGCTCAGGCAGGGAGTATGTTGTCCTCGGGATACCCAAGGAAGAAAGAAGAGCAAAGGCTTGAAGAAAAGAATGGTATTGAGAAATGAGATCTGATTTGAAGTTTCTTTCTTGCTTCATGAAACAGTTCTCCTCTTTTTGTTTGTTTTTGGTCTTTAAAGAAGACTATTTTTTATTTAAAAGTGATATTTTAGTTAGAAGGAAAGTGGGGAAGGAGGAATTATTATCTAGACAATGGTACCCATCCCGTGGAAGATTTTTGATTTCTGTATTCTTTTCATCATAAAGATCTGTGCCACTTAGAGAGCAGAAGATTGGAGAGAGGAATGAGAAATTCTGCTCTGTACATATTTATAAGACACCATATAAAGAGCATTTTTGGAATACGAGACATAAAGACTGCTGCGTGAGGGTCTGTGTGACTATGCCAGAGAGAGTTCAGGGCAGCATCATCAGGAACTGAGAGTCATGTGATCAATTTATAAACAACATCAGTAATGCAAGAAAAGTTCTCTGCTTTTGTATTCTTATTGAATAAAACAGTCACAATGTGCCACAGGAGTATTAGGTCATGGTTATTATCAGCTAAACTTGAATGGAGTTGTTATTATCTAGAAATGAATAATTATTGCTGTTGCTGACTATGATTGGGACTAGGGAGAAAAAGATTAATTTACCATCACAAAATCAAATCAGCTAATAGTGCACCGATCTCAGACATTAGAGAGAATTGATAAGTCAGAATGGTGCTGGGATGGCTCCTGTGCTTGAGTTATCTCCCCAGGAAAAAAAGGTGAAAGCAAGTGGAAAGAAGGAGAGCCCATAGCCAGGTTAGGCTGGAAACAAAGGCCCCTACGAGTCCCTTAGCACGGCCCTGTGTTCCATGAGCAACAGCCTTGTAACAACAAAGAACTTCGTCCTTTACTGTTTCAGAGATTATAGTGAGAGCTGGATTACCCTACGTACAGGACAAGGAGAGGATTAAATGCTGATAGTGATGTGTCCTGCCCCCTACCCCAAAATTGCCCATTCTCCAGCCCCAAGATTTGCAGAAAGTCCTACTCCACCTGAAAATTCAATGGTGAATTACATTTTTGGTGAAAGAGGAAAGGGGAGGTTTAGAATGGAAACATGACATTGAGGACATGAAAGAATGTGCAAGAAATGGGGACACTGGATATTGGTTATCTCTCAGTCAGGATCTATTAAGATTAACCAGGAGGATGTATAGGAAAACAAAAGCAAATAAATCATCAGCTTGTGATCATCCATGTGAGCACCAGCTCCTGATTTTTCCAGGTTTGGGGAGTGAGACTCTCTGGGGTGAAAAGGGAATTTGGTTAACTAAAAGTTGGGGAGGAGGGAAATAAGTGTTTAATAAGCTTTTCTGTGGATTATGCATTTCCACCCCCAAGAAAAAATACAAGTAAAGTATCTGCAGTATACTTGTTCTCACTGAGCTTTCTTCACTGTGATAGTGCCCCCTAACTAAATCCCACAGGTTTCTGGGTTCATATACTTTATATATTTTCAGTTTATTTTTCCCTAATAAGTTAGTTGCTCTCAATATTTTTGCACAGCAACTACATAAATAATATTGTACACCAACATCTAATTGAAACTCTATATGTCAGAAATTTTCAAAAAAGGAGGAGCTGGAGAAGGTGATTAAGAATGCCTACACATAAACAACTCTGTTCCTTAAGTTGTTCTACCTAAGATTTTAGAGTTGGTGGTAGTAAATACTCTAAAAAATCTCAATGTGATTCTGATATACCCTGTTGCAGGATGAGTGGGAGGGACAAGCTTACTGTCAGGGAAAACTTCGTTCCAGAATTGCTTTGGGAAATTAATAACTTAGAAAACCATAAACCTTAAATAAAGCTTAGAATTTGTTTTTTTTAAATATCCTTATCCTACACTGTTCAATGTATTATCCATAAGTCATATGTAGTTCTTCCAAGTTGAAAGATATTCTAGGCATAAATGCACGTTGGATTCCAAAGAGGTACAAAAATTATCTCATCAACAATTTTCATATTGATTACATGTTGAATGATACTATTTTGGAGATATTGTTTTAAATTAAAAAAAATTTTCATGTGTTTTTTTAACTTTTATAAATTTGGGTACTAGAAAATTTAAAATTACTATTGTGGTTCATATAATATATTTCTACTGGACTGCACCATTGTAACCTAGTAAGAGTTTTACTGAAATGGTCAATTTATCCATGGTTCATTTATGATATTGTAATTAAAGTCATTTGAATGGAATACAAGAAAATCATTTCCATTTTTTTTTATTTCTGCTCAATAACAATGCTAAAGTGAGTTTACAATTCCACATACCCTTCAATGTATAAACATAAGCTTGCTCATCTTTACATGGGTAGCTTTATATTTGTTCATACTTTTTAAAGTAAAGTCTAACCCCCAAGGGATAACAGGATAAGAGAAACTGTAAGTGAAAAGTGGCTTCCCAAATTTTAGAGTTAGTAAAGTTACTTATTGAGGGCAGAACAAATAATGTGTAATGCATTTTTTCAGGAATTATTGTTTCCATGGTTTCTTGTGTCACTTAAAGTCTCCTGAGTAAGCTAAATACAAATCATGCGAGAAATTGACTAGATAGAATATTTTCCACTCAGAGGTTTGGATTTCAGATCTTTGATGAAAACCATGTTTGGGCTTTGTAGCTGCAAGAACACCCTCTGAGATTCATTCATGGGGATAACAAATACTAATACCTTGAACAAGAGGAAAAGGAATACAAAAGAGCACAAAACCACAGACAAACTTTTTTATTTTTATTTTTAAAAGGTAGGCCTACCTAAGTAATATGTAGTATTTTAAAAATTATATTTAAAATAATTTCATATGTATTTGTTTATAAAGATCTTTCCATATGTATAAATCAGGATACGTTCACATTGTGCTTGCTAATAACAATGTTACTAATAAAAGTGAAAATTGAGAAATGTTTGAAAAGGAAAATTATAATCTAATATGTATATAAAAGGGAAATTTTATTTTATGGTAAATTTAGGTCCAGATATTAAGCCTCTACTATTTTAAGCATCTCATTTGATATCCAAAGTTGTTAAAAGTACAGGTACCCTACGTAGATTTATGAATACATTAAGAACCAACAATTCATTTAAAGAAAAAGGAGGTTATCCTCATCTTGTGCAGACCATCAAATCCCACTACTAAGATTAGATTGATCCCCAGTGTACAGTGTGCTTTTTAGTGTTTTGTTCATCAGTTTAAATTGCCTCCAGAGATGATTCATCTACCATTTATTTTGAAAAATTACTCCACTTTCTATTTGTTGTCATCTTGTGAACTTTGTCATCACATAGATGCTAGATTTTTTTTCTCTATTACAACTATTCTTAACCCTAATAACAACTGAGGTGAAAAGTCTCTAATAAAGCGAAATCTTATTTATGGTAGTAACTTGATATCTTAAGGCTGTGTTAAGTGTTTGCAATGAAGCTTACAGCAATTCAAATTGATTTAGTTTTCTACAGCTGATTAAATTCTTTTTTTCTAATATTGAATTTATATCACAAAAGATAATAAATATGATTGTATCCAAAAGCTAAACACCCTTAACCTGTAGACTCTGGACTAACTCCAGTTATTTAGAGTCAGAATTGAATTGGATTGAGTGACTCAGCAGTCTTTGCAGTTGCTGATGGAAGTTTCTGATACTAGTACAGTTGGTATCAGAAGCTGTTGTGGAAGCTGTAGAGCTTTTTGATGAACTACACAATCAGCAATAAAAACCTTCCAACAGCAAAAAAGTCCAGGGCCAGATGGCTTCACTAGAGAATTTTAACAAACATTCAAAGAATTAACATCAGTCCTGCTCAAATTCTTCCAAAATATTGAAGTTTTAACACTTCCTAAGTCATTCTATGAGGCCAGCATCACTCCAATACCAAAGCCAGATAAAGATATCCCGAGAAAAGTACAGACCAATATCCCTTATGAATACAGATGCAAAAATCCTCCACAATACACTAAAAATCAAATCCAGTTGCATGTTAAAAGTATTATGTATCATGATTAAATGGGATTTATCTCAGGAATGCAAAGGTGGCTAAATATAACAAAATCATTCAATGTAATTGTGCCGGTTTGAGTGTATTGTGTCCCCCAAATGCCATTATCTTTGTGGTCTTGTGTGGGGCAGGCATTTTGGTGATGGTTGGATTTGCTTGGAGTGTGCTCCACCCAGCTGTGGGCGATGATTCTGATGGGGTGTTCCCATGGAGGCGTGGCCCCACCCATTCAGGGTGGGCCTTTATCGGTGGGGCTATATAAATGAGCTGACTCGGGGGGAGGAAAGAGAGTGCAGCTGGGAGTGATGTTTTGAAGAGAAGCAAGCTTGCTAGAAAGGAACGTCCTGGGAGAAAGCCGTTTTGAGGCCGGAGCTTTGGAGCAGACGCCAGCTGCCTTCCCAGCTAGCAGAGGTTTTCCAGACGCCACTGGCCGTCCTCCGGTGAAGGTACCCGATTGTTGAGGTGTTACCTTGGATGCTTTGTGGCCTTAAGACTGTAACTGTGTAGTGAAATAAACCCCCGTTTTATAAAAGCCTGTCCATCTCTGGTGTTTTGCATTCTGCAGCATTAGCAAACTAGAACAGTAATACGTAAAAGTAATAGAATGAATGAAAAAGAAGCATGGCCATCTCAATTAACACAGAAAAGGCTTTTGATCAAATACAGCACCCTTTCTTTTTCTTTTTTTAATGTAAGTTTATTAAGATGTGTTCACACACCACACAATCCATCCAAAGTATAAAATCATTGGTTCACAGTATCATCATATAGTTGTGCATTCATCACCATGATCATTTTTTTAGAACATTTGCATTACTCAAGAAAAAGAAATAAAAAAAAAAAAAAGAAACCCCCAACATCCCATACCCCTTATCCCCCCTATCATTGACTCCTAGCATAGGTATGGTATATTTGCTACCTTTGATGAAAGAATATTTAGATATTATTGTTAGCTATAGATCATAGTTTGCAATAGGTGCATTTTTTCCCACATACCACTCTATTATTGCCTCCTTGTAATAGTTTTATACATTTGTTCTAGTTTGTGGAGGACATTTTTTATATTTGTTCTGCTAATCACAGTTATGATCCACCACAAGATGTACTGAGTTATACAGCCCCATGTTTTAACCTCTGACTTTTCTTCTAGTGAAATACATGACTCTAAACTTGCCCTATCAACCACATTCACACCCAGTTGAGCACTGTTAATGATGCTCACAATAACATGTGACCATCACCTCTATCCGTTTCCACTCATTTAAATTCAATCTAGTTAAAAATTCTGCACATTCCAAGGACCTGCTCCCCATTATCTAGCCTCATTCTATCTCCTGCTAAACTATATTCTAGAGTTTATGTCTATGAGTTTACATTTTATAATTAGTTCATTTAGTGAGATCATACAGTATTTGTCCTTTTGTGTCTGAATTATTTTACTCAACATAATGTCCACAAGTTTCATCCATGTTATCACATGCTTCAGGACTTCATTCCTTCTTACTGCTGAATAAAATCCCATCGTATTCCATTATAATTTTTGAAAGACAATTTAAAAGTAGTTATCAAAATTAGATGCATTTATTTTCCCAATTATACTTCTCCTATGAATCACCATACAGTTTCTCAAGTGTTCATATACAGTTGCTCTTCCCATTTCAGAATTTATGACTGACAAAAATGGAAATAAAAAATAGATATCAATTTAAAACCTCTGAAATAAGTTATAGAATGCCCATTCTATTATTCAGTAGTCAATAGGATGTTTAAGGCATAAATATGTACAGAGTTGTAAAAATTATTATAATGAGGAAAACATATAAAGAATAGACCTGGAAGATTCATAAGAAACTTTAACAGTGGTTCCATTTCATGTCAGTTGGGATAAGTAAAAAAGAAGAAAAGAATTGTTCTTCCTGAAATAATTTTCACTTTGAATTATTTGCCTTACAGTATTTTATATTATAATTAATTATATTAAAATAAATAGTGTAAAACAGCATTGTAAGAAATTATTTGAAATGTACTTTTGTGGTACTTTTAATATTTTAATATCAGCTTTCTCATTTTAAACTACTTAACCTTCCAAAATAAAAGCCCATAGATGAAAAGTTGAAAATGAAATATTTGGGAATAGATATTTATACACTATAATTCAGTGATATTAGTCATTCTTTATCCGTCTTTTAAAATAGATCATTAACTCATCTCCAAAGGAATGTAAAGGTATGTTGTTCAAAACAATTGTAAACTACACTTATTCCACAAAAGAAATTCTAATAAAAGGACTGCTTGTTTCTTCTGTCCCCAGTGAAAAAATAAGTTTCTGCAGTGAATGTTTTGTTTGTTAAAAGACAGTGAAGTCTAGTGGAGAGAATCCTACATTTGAGGTCAGAAGGCCAGTGCCCTTTAAATATTTAGACCAGTTGTTTAACATCTCTAACTCACAATTCCAACAGCATTTAAATGACCATAATCATACCTTCTGGCTCATCATCATGAATATTGATAACTGCCCTAAAATCTTAGCCACTGGATCCTCCAACAATAAAAGGACCTTACTGGAAAAACAAGACAAAACAGTGGAATTTGAATAAAGTCTGTCCTTTAGTTAACAGTATGGAACCAATGCTAATTTCTTAGCTATGGCAATTGTCTTATAGTCAAGCAAGATGTTAATCTGAAGGAAAGCTAGGTGAAAGGTAAACTGAAACTTTCTGTACTATTTTTGCAATTCTTCCGGAAATCTAAAATTATTTCAAATTAAAAATGTTTTTAAAAAACATTAATTTTCCAGGCTGATGTCATAAATAGCACACATTAAAGAACAGGAATTTATTGGCTCACGGTTTCAGAGGCCAGAAGTCCAAATCAAGGTGTTAGCTAGAAGGCTGGTTTCCTTCTAGGGTCAGTAGTGTTCTGATTTACCAGCAATCCTTGAGCAACTCCTCTTTCTAGTCACATGGTGAGAGCCTCTCCTTTCTCTTCCTGCTGCCGCTGACTTCCAGCTTCTGGCTCCTCCCTGGGACTTTTTCTGTCTGAATTCCTTCTGCTTATAAAAGTCTCCAGTATCCTGGATCAAAATCTGTAAAAGAAAAAAAAAAAAAATGCATCAGACGTTTTAAAACAGGCAAGCATCACTTGATGCAAGAGGCTGCTATAGCAGAGCAGATTGAGTAGAACTCAACTCTTTGGAAAAAAAAAACAGCTAGTTTTTTAAGGGCTAGGAGTGGTTTGGAGGAAAAGCACTAGATGATGGGAAGGGGGTGGGCTTGATCACTGGAGTGGGTGAGTGATTTACTGAGGTTGTAGTTGGAGTGGTTTGGTTCCGCCAAGATGGGTGAGGGACTAACTGAGGTTGCGATTAAAGTCATTTGATTCAGAACGTTTTTCTTTGTGGAAATTAGGCTTCCTAGAGCCTTGAAGGCTGAGGGAAAAGAGAAGAGAGAGAAGGAACTGCCTAATTGCAATTCTCTCAGGCATCTGGTTAGCATAAGGGAAAGGGAAGAGGGAAATGGGGTGAAATGATATTTAGAATAGTAGGATTTGAAATTGTCTTTTTCTTTTTTCCCTGCAGTCCATATTGTATTTCTCTGAAGTCCTGCAGCTCCGAGATGAGTGGCTAGGTAGTCAGGACAGGGAGGGAGGAGGTAGGGGCTAAGCCTGGCAGCTTGGCCAAGAGGAAAATAGTCTTGGTCAAGTCCAACCGCATTCAGTTGGGCCACACCTGAACTTAAGATAATAACTTCAGGAGATCCCATTGTAAATAGGGAAATAGGAATATGGATTAAGATTAAGAACATGTCTAAATTGGGTTACATAATTCAATCTACTACACCTGCTATTGAATAATGGGCTTGATATTTTTATAGTGTTTTTAAAGACAGCAAGAAAATGTACTTTTATCAGAACAGAATGAGAAGGTCATATATATTTGATACCCATTTCCCCTCTCCCCTTCAAACCCACTGCACAACATCCCTGAAAACAGAAACTACCGTTGTTTATAAACAATTACTAACAAAACATCTGATGTTGCCTTTTGACTTAAAGGTTTTACTTTATGAATAATGAAAAAGAAAAACTGAACCCTGATTCCCAACCCCCCCCCCCCACACACAAAATGTAATAAAGGCAATCCCCTGAACATCATGGGTTTGAAGTCAATTTTAGGGTCAGCCAGCTCAGCAGCCACATGAGCCAGCTGAGCCGCAGTGAGAGCCTCCACTGTCCACCGTGATCACTCTGCTGAGCGTGGAGCCTTCCGCGGGACCCTTTGCAGTCAAAGCCCCAGCATCAAGCCTGGGGCTGCTTCTTTCCTGGAACCTCCATGCCAGAATCCAGACACAGCATTTCCCATCTAATTTTTTTTCTTTTTCTTCTTTCCCCCTTGCTTCTGATAACAGCTATTTGATAGGGTACTTAATTAGTCAAAGGCAAAGAGAAACCTCAGTGAATGATGGAATAACTTTAGTAAAGCATCTTTTAATTAGGCTGAGAAATATTTTACTGCTCAAGAGATGTACAACCATAATATACATACAAACAGTGTAGAAAAATGAACAGGCTTCAATGTGCTTTTCTCCATATGTAAGGGAAAAATTGTTTTGCCATGATGCTTGTTTAATGTAGTGACAGATTTGTTTTTACCCTATAGCTAAAAATACCCTGACTCCATTTCTGCTAAAATTTTAAATCATTCAGAAAATAGAAGTAAGAGTTAACATTTTTTAGGTGTGTACTGCATGCATGCCAGGCTCTCTTTTATGTACTTTACAGGCATTATCTCTTTGAATCCTCAAAGGACATTATGAGATGGGGTCCTAGTATTTCCCCAGTTTACAGGAGAAAACGGAAACACTGAAGAAAATGAACTTGTCCAAGGAAGTGGTGAAGTAAAAATTAAATTCAAGCAATCTAACTCCCAAGTTACTCTCCTAATTGTTCTATATCACCCACCTTCTTTCATATTAATAAGGACCTTTTGGTAGTCTCAATTTTTTTTTTTGTTACAAAAGAGCACACATGTAACTTTTATTATAAAAATGTGTGAATTTGTCTTCTTAGTCTTACATGCAAATAAACTTTTTAACTTGAACCTATGTACAAGATCAGCTGTATTATTATTTATATAAAAATAAAGCTATAGGAAATTTTGAGAGAAATATAAATACATACAAAGTTTTGCATGAAACCTTTGAATGGTTTTGAACTTTTAACAATGAAGGACGTATTTAAAATGTATTTTAGAGCATAAGTAACCAACTTGCAGTTAGATATGTGTAATGCCACATTATTCTAAATGAAAAAAATGACCAAACTTTCTACAATTTGAATAGTTTGAAGGAAATAAGAAGCTCTGGAACTGTTTCATAATTGGCCACGGAATGACAGAACTTTGGTCAAAAACTATTTCTATATTACTTGCCCCTCTGAGATTATTTCCTGCCTCAAAAGGAAGATGAGATGCAGCCTGATGTCATATTTCTACAACATACAGACAGTCCTATGAACAACTAGTTAAAATATGTCAACCTAAATTCCCACCACTGTTCCCACCTCCCTTTGTTCCCATCTCATAAAACTCCCTTAATTCTCAGATCAGAGAGACAGATTTGAGACTTGCCTTCTGTCTTCTTGCCAGTTGACTTCACAATAAAACTCTTTTCTCAAAATCCTGGTGTCATGGTATTGGCTTCTGTGCACTTCATGCAATGAGTCCATTTCTCAGTAACAAAAATGACAGGCAGCTCCCATATTGAAGGGAAACTGGCCCGAGGTATAAAGTAAAGAGAACACTTGCAAATTGGTTCCAAAGACATACATTCATATAGACATTATCACTAAAAAAATAGTCATAGCAGAAAGTAACCTAGACAGCATTAGATGTTCTATGAAACCTCAAGCCATTAGATAAGATTAATTGTACTACTATTTCCCTAATAGTCAGGAAGTTCATAATTTGCATGCAGAATCCCCAGACAATTATTTGTTAAATATGTTCCTCAGATTCTCATTTCTAAAAACCTATCACAGACCCATACTCATGAGATAGGAAAGGAAAAATAAAATATCAATCTGTCCAGTAAGTTAGTGTCACCGTTTTATAGATTAGGCAACTAAACCAATTTTTAGGTAAGATCTCAAAAGACGCAATGAAGATAAGGACTTGAAGTTTTCTGTTCACTGATGCTGTTGTATTCTTTTCTCAACCAGTTTTAAATTTCTGCTGTTAAGAGCAATGCAGAATTCACATACCATCCATATGTCTTCCTTCTTGTAATTAACTGCAAAATACATGCATTTTTATTTCTATAATCATTTTGATTAAGAGTATTAAAAAAGAAGCAAAACTCAGTACTATTGAATGGCTTAAGATCATTTTGCATTTTTTTGCACATTTCTTTTGAATAGTTAACCATTAATAGATTGACAAATCAAGGAGTGAAATCACAGTCTTCAGAGACACAATCCTTCTAACAGCAACTCCAAGTTGTTATGAAGTCTGCTTAAAATAAGCCATTTGAACCACTCACTTTTTGATTAGTAGAACTCAAAGGGAAAGTTTTAGATATTGTTTCCTTCAAATAGAGACTATCACACCTATAACTTTTCTCTGCTTTTGAGACAATTAATATTTCTTAACTTCTTTTACATCATAACTCCTTTAATGGGTGTATGTACAATGTTAAGAATTACTCCAATCTCCAAGTTTGCTGATGCCAAAATTCCACTTCTCCTGACTTTTCAAATTAATCTATACTGGCCCCATATATTCTTCTTGCTGTTACATCTATTGTAAAAGGTTACCACCACTGATAATAAAATATAAATCAAGTGTCACAACTATGGGAGGCAGGGGTCATTCATTTCAAACTTTTCCAGAGTGTAATAAACACAGAAAGAGAAAATAAAACATCAGCAACAGCAAAAAACAGCTAGTGGCAACATCACATTATTATATTTTCATATAAAAGTGGTGGTCTTCAGACAATGTTATATAAACCCTGGGAATGTAGAAATACAGAGATTTAAGAAATCTATTTTCAGATCCAATTCCTAAATCTTTCCTAAAAATGATCTATTTAAGAACTCTCCATGTTCAAAGTAGGCTCTCTTCCACTTAAAAAAAATAAATGAATTATCTTTACTGTCACCCCACAGAGCCAACGGGTCACTTAAACCTTAAAATTTGGACTTTGAGACCAACGTGCACTAAGAGGATATGAAAGGTTCTCATCGTCTTTCTGGGGGAGAGCAGGGCAGATGATTCCCAAGCAGGTTAAAAAAACAAAGTGGTTTGAGAGATCAGGGAAAGGCTTTCCTGGTGGTTAGGGCCTGGGGCTGGGATGAGGGTTCCCGTGCTCACTTGCTGGGGGACCAGGGCTTTTGTGGTTTATACTTTCCACCAGCACCAAAGGAGGAGACCCCAAGCTTTCTTTGCAGCCTGTCCAGGTGTGGCGCAAAGGAGAAAGATGACTGGTGGGGTACGAAAGCTGTCAGCAGTCAAACATCAAAAATGAGTCAGAATCTTTATTACACTTACGCATTACAAATTGTACTAGATTTATTGCCCTAGGGTGTAAAATATTCTAGACATTAAAGGCAGAATAGTTCTTTTAATGAATAACTAAAAGGTTCATATCTTTCCATCAGTTTTACATATATCTGTTAAGGGAGATAGAAAGAAGGTCCTGTTCTGAATTTGGAATTCATATGTATGGCAGTAGAGGAACGTGCGAGCAATGAAAATTTTCTCTTAAAGACTTTACATCTTGCATTTGGGGCTACTGACAAAGCGTGAATATTTTGAGAGAGAGACCTGTGAAAGCAAAGAAGAGAGAGCATCAATAAAACATATTGAAATGCATACACACATACACACACACACAGATTTTCACATTTTGAAAAGTAAGTAATTCTTTTCTGCTGTATGCAATACTTGTCTCTAGGATATTTCATTAGCTGGAAAGTAAAATATGTCTGAAAGTCAAAGAAATATAGGTTGGTAATGTTGATACTTTGAAATATAAAATGAATGTTTCTTTGGGCATCTTATATTTTTCTAAGCACTTGGGTAAAACTTTGATATTTAGGCAGTTAAAGGTAATTTTATCAAGCCATATCATGAATAATTTAGTTCAATTATATTCACTAACAATTTTATTTTATAACATGTTTGACATTTTCCACCAAATATTGGTAGAAATCTCTTAACAGCAAAAGATAATGTCCTAATTGCTCGATCCATTAGTTCATAGCCTAAAGAGGGAAAATTTGGTCATTGTTACTAACAAACTTAGTTCACTTATTCCTGATTTTGATACTTGATCTTTTGATATAATTTTCCTATATCACAATAACAGAATTCAATATGTACCTATAGCCAATGAACATATATATTTATTTTAACATACATCTCACTTCAAGAAGTTATTATTTTAGCTAAATATTACATAGCATTGCTACAAATTAGTGATAATTTTTTTTTATTTTATAACTCATTTACGTAGGAAACAAACAATTATCTTTGATCTGTATCATTTTACTTTTTACTCCTTTTAGAACTTTCTCGGAGACACATTCTATATTTTATTTTTTACTGCTTTTTATAATATTCCTCAAAATACAAATTAACATTTTCATTTGGAAAGTGAATCAAGGCATTTTATGACAGAAAGTAATTCTGAATTGGTTCACTGGCTTCACAAGAATTGCTGGTTTTGCCAATTAGATTATAGTATATATTTTCCGGAATTTGAAAGAGCTCTATTAGAAGTACTAAAGTTTTAAACCTCATGACAATAAAATAGTTTTAATGTTTAAATTGTATAAGTAAATTATCATATTTCATTTTTTCAAACCTCTTCTTATATATTCAGTTGAAAAAGTTGCCTCTTAGTGAAAGAGTAACAGCTATAATTAATAGTCCATTGATGAGCCTTGTTAGAAAATTTTGGTATAGTTCTAAGAAATCAAAATAATGAGTGACACTAGGGACTATGTATAAATCTTTTGTAGGTGGAATAATTTTTGATGATGTGAGGTCAGTGAGACTGAAAGAGAACTTAATAAAGTAATCAGTTGACAGCTCATTAAAATAATTTTTGGTAATATCACTGGGTATTTTTGTTCCATAACTCAAAAGAAGTTTAAATAGTTGATGTTTCTATAATAGATCTCTTTCCATAAACATTTATTTATTTATATGAATAACACTTCATTTTATTCATATCTGTAAAAATGAAAGTAAAAATAAGCATATGCTGAATCCTATTTCCTTCTAGCAAAAATAATAAATTTTAGCCAAGATCTATGAACTAATTGAAAATAAGTTTTGTTTATCCCATCTGGATACATCTGTAATAAAATTTTACTTCTTTGTTTAATAATGATTTTTTAAGGTTTATTATATTTACTTTTTTTTTCCTCTTTCAATACTGTTAACACTTATGGTTATAATTAAATCCTTAATTTTAAAATACAGAGTTTTATAATCAGAAGAGATAAAATAACTTATTACATTTTACTTTTTTAAGAATTAGTTGTATCAGACACTGTCACTGTCTCCTTGTCTGCTTGGCCCACCCCAAGGGCCTTCTGCAGCTTGATGGGCAGGTCCTGCAGGGTGGCAGCTTTTACCTCAAGACCTTAGAGCTTGCAGGAGCTTGGTTGACCCAAATTTGGAGATGGCCTTGGAGTACTGCCTCCATGAGGATCCCTCAACCATTGACAGAAGGAGATTTGTTGAATAAATAAGCCAACTTTCTTTCCTTTCAATGAGATAATATTGATGTGTGTACTACACAGTCTTTCACAAGGATTGCAGCAGAATTGACTTACCATATAGCCTTAACAATAACCCACTCATGAACATAACCTTTATTCCCTTCTTTCCTTTCTTTGCCATGCTTCTCCAATCCCTCACCACGGTTCCTGGAAGAGCTCCAAAATGAACTACTTAAAACTCAAATCACTGTCTCAGGGTCTACCAATACTATTATCCAATTTAAAAAAGAAACAAAAAAAGTGACAATTTTATCTTTAAAATATCATAGTGTAATATGCCTTTAGATATAATCTTTTCAACTTAAAATTAATAATATTAATTATATTATAGAAAATTGTAGGAGTCAACTAAAATCTTAAAGGGAGCATAAATTTTCAAAATTATTTTGAAGATATACAAGTAAGAGCACTGTCACATAGAAATATATCTTGTCTGCTTTTGGGGGAAGGCGACAAAACAGGTTGAAAACATACAAAGTAGACACAGGGCAAGAATATTAAAAAGCAGTTTATATAGTGGAGGGAAAAAAAACATATATGTTCTTTAGTTGTAGCTTCTCACTCTCTATTCCTGCCTTTCATTTGGGGGAAGAAGACATTAGAACACAGATTGAGGGACAAAGAGAAAAGAAATGGAAAGGTAATGAAGGAACTGCCAGTTGTGCATTCAGTTTCTGTCACTGCGTCACTACCCACAGGTTCCTTAACTTCTTTAATATGTAGTGTGAAATCCTATCATAGATTTTTAAGGTATATATTTTTAAATGTTAGTTACTGCATTTAATAGTAGGAAGGGAAATTACATACAGGTAACTTTTCATACTTTGACCTGGAAAAATGTAGATAATAATATCTTAGAGATTTGTGGTGAAGATTAAATGAGTAAATTCGTATAAATTACTTGGCCCAGTGCCTAGACAATTTAAGTGCTAAAAATATGATATAAACTGTGGGCAGCCAACTCAGCACCTGGCAGTCGGCCTAGTGGCACGGTCCCTGGGCCTTCAGTACATGTCGCGGTGACCGTTCCGCAAGGCAGAGCACCGAGTGGCACCTATGACTCCTGCCTAAAAGGAACTTGCTTCTTGCTGCTGTTTCTTATATTCTTACTGTCTCTTTTTCCCATTTGGTGTCTTTTGGGCTCTGTGGTGGTGACATGCTCCCACACCTAGCTACATTAATGAGCCAGCAGCTTACCCTGCATTAGCGTCAGCGTAGTGACAATGCCTGCTCCTTTCTTAGAAGACAATAGGTCACCCTTTCTGCTCACTCCCACTGGCCACCTGTCAACTAGGCGGTAATCCCCCTTCCCCAGCTTTGAAAGAGTTAGCTAGAAGAAACAAAAAGGTAATGATTAACAGATTCAAAAACATGAACACAAAAAATAGTTATAGGTTGCTTGGTACCAAATAACAGGAACTGTTATGCCTGTGCCAAAAACACTGTGTCTTGCTACGCTTCAGGGAGTCTGTCCCTGCTGGCCCATTGATCACTGTGTAAGAATAAATAATGTCTGAGATTTAGCCAAACTATTCTAGTATTGCATGCCTGAATGCCAATGCGTATGTTACAGAAAATTATAAAAATAAAGCTCTGATGCTCTGCTTGGTCGGAGATTTCATCTTCGTACCCAGACACGACAAGGTGTCTGTCTTCTTTCTTCGCCGACTCCAGCCCCCCATCAGGACCCTGACCGTTGCTGAGGCCGGCCCTCGGCAATAAACAAACACTCAAAAGATACTCAAGAGAATATGCTTAAACTTTGTTTAACTTCTTGGAGATAACTATCAGAGACCCAGTATTGCAATGGATAAACCTTAGTTCCCAAAGTCATTTCTTGGGTTCTTATGATATTTTCAAAATAAAGTAGTAAATTGAATTCAATTCTAAGCTTCAGAGATTTGGGAAGAAAAACACATTAAACAGAATTTTGTCCTATGTTGCCTTTAGACACCATTGCCAAGTTGCTAAGGATTTAACTCTTTTTTAGCATGTGAAATAATAGAATTTCATAACTTCCCACCAGTTCAAAGTCTTCATCCTTTCCTGTCGTAGTATTATTGCTCCAGCCTAACATATATTACTGCCACTAAGAGGCATGATAGTACTAAGAATGCATTCCCTTACTTCATAAGCTATATTCAAGAATATTTACTATGCCATTTTGAAAAGGTATAGTGTGTGTGTGTGTGTGTGTGTGTGTGTGTGTGTGTGTGTATTAAAAATATCCAGAGATAAAGAATGATTCTTCCCCTTCCCTTCTCTTATCCAATGTCCCCTGACCTTTGGGCCTTTGTTGAAATGCCAAGTAAAAAATTATGGAAAAATACTGAAAATCAACTCTCAAAAGGATATACATTTCAAAAAGCAGATAACTAAAAAATGATAATAAGACTAGAGGTGATAATGACAAAGAAGGAGGGATAGAGAATGAGAAACTCTTTGTTTTATTTTATTTTGAAGAAAAATTTGTTGAGCTTGGCACAGAGAAGGAAGATTGGGGACATCTTCTAGAGGTGACAGAGAGAGAGAGCCATGAAAAGAGGGCTCCCTTTGGTTTTTTTTTCCCTTTAGAGTATGCAAGAAAGATTTATATACATTGCCAGTTAATTTTTTGATATCAAATAATGTGACCCAGAGCAAAGATGGGACCAGGAGGCATGTTCTGTGTGTGTGTGTGTGTGTGTGTGTGTGCACGCGCCATGTGTGTGAGCATGTGTGTATGTGCAAAAGCAGTAAACTCATGAGCATCCTGGAATGTTTGTCTTGTCACTTCATAGTTCCCCCTTCACAACATGTAAGTGTTGTCCAGTGTGCTTTGATAATGCTTTAAATAGAGGAGTTTGCTCCAGTTGATATTATTCTTCTCAACCTGTATTTGTGTTTGTTTTTAAAACTGAGGACTTTTTATATCCAAGGACTCTAAGCCTTAAAAAAAAAAAGTATTACTACCTAATAAATGATCTTCTGTATATTCATTCTTTTTAATGAAATGTGGAGTTTGAATATACAATTATAGAAAACAGTAGAAAAAGAGGTAATAAGTAAATTTTTAAAATGTGTGCAACATTAAAAAAGTTTTTGGGTCATCTAAAACCATGGCCTTTTTAAATGTATACATTAAGCAATATTGCAAAATCATATCTAATTGTTAAATATTAGTAGAAAGCTTCTATATATATAGTGTTAGAGTAATTAATTTCTTATAATATATTTATATTTTTTCAAGACTTTTTAGCTTGTATGTTATTTTGGGAATTCCATGACTCTCAAGTCTTGAATGATAAAATATTATAATGTAATCTATAATTATTATTGGCAAATAATTTTATGATTTTATGGACAAATGACCTCAACAATGTAGTTATTTTTTGACTGAGTTACCCAAATATCATTTCATTTTAAATGCACTTGTATAGAATCTCCTTAAAGGTTTTTTAGGAAGAGTTAGCAAGTTTAACCTACATCCTGACCAAAATTGTACATTGCTAGGATAAGAATTTTCCTTAGCTGATGGTTGCTGAATTTTTCTACACTTCATTCAGCCCAACAACTTCCTATAAACTTTAGCCACCTGACAATGTTTATTGTCCTTTCTTAATGCAAGTTTATATTCTATAAAGGTCTGAACAAAGCTTCCTCAAAATGTCCCTCTAGCTATCTGCAATATATATATATGTATATGTATGTGCATATATATATATATATATATGCATTAAATAAAATTAAAATTCTGTTTTTTTTTTTTTTTAATGATTCACAGTAGATTCCCTTCACATGTTTTTCCTGCTATTTGATGTAGGGAGGTTTCTTTTTAAAGTAAAAACATTATATTTATTTAAAATATCATTTTTCATGTAGTTAGTTCCAGGGATGTGTGTAAGTGATATTTGTTTATATGTGATTTGACTCCTAGACCTGGTTTCAGAGCTGGGTAATACAACATTGGCTATCAGTTTGAGAGTATGTATTGCTCTTAATAAATGTCACAGGGCTTCAATCATATCATTTATTTCTACAGAGGCATAAGTTTTCAACATAATGCAGAATACATTTCTTTCTGGACTGAAACTTTCTAACTTAAAAATACATCAATTAAGAAGTTTGTATGGTAGGCAGAATTCTGAGAGAAACTTTCTAATTTAAAAACAAAACAATTAAAAAGTCTCCATGGTAGGCAGAATCCTGAAATGGCCCCTAAAAGTGTCCTCACCACCACCCCCAACTCACCCCATCTCCATTTCTCCCCCACCCCGCATCCCATCCCCGGCTTGCAATCTGTATAATTCCCTCCCCTTCAATGTGGGCAGAATCTGTAAGTATGATGGAATACTCACTCCCCAGGTTATGCTATAAGCAAACGGTCATGGGATAATCACTACCATGATTATGTTGCGTTATATAAAACTCCATCGCAGCAGACTGGAAGAGTAATAGAAGTCAGAACGATGGTCTCCCCATAGCCGCAAAGAAAACAAAGAGCTCGGTTGTGATCTGCTTAAGGGGCATGTGACAGGGAACTTAGGTGTCCTCTGGAAGCTGAGAATAGTCACTGGCCAAAATCTAGCAAGACGACACAGTTCTTAGTCATACATATGCAAGGAAATGACTTCTGCCAACCCGCAGAATAACTGCTAAAACTCTGACAAGAATTGAAGCGATGTCTGACGTCTTGATTTCAGCCTGGTACCCTAAGCATAGGAGTTAATCAGCGCTTTAATTCTTGTACGTAGAAACTGTCAAGTAATATATGTCTATATGTGTTATTGTGTCACTAATTTTGTGTTAATTAGTTAGGCTGCAATAGTAGACTAATATAATCACGATCCTGTGATGAAGTGGCAACTGAAATACCATTAGATCAGTTATATGATTCAACATGATATTCTTTCCAGAGGCTCATTTTTCAAAAATGTAAATTTAGAAAATACTTATAAGGAAAACAAAAATATCTGATTCACAGGAGTGATATTGAATTCAACATAGGTTTGAATATGTTTTGAATTTTATTTCTCCTTATGGGAGAATAATTGTAAAATAATATGACAGAATAATTACTGAGGTGTTAAATGGGTCATGTTTTCTACAAAATCTGCTCATCACAAAATAATAAAAATTTGCATCTCTGCAACCTCTTACCAACCCTGGGAAATCAATAGGGCTTTATTTCCCCAAAACCCAGCCTTTGTTTAACCCAAGGGAAAATTAAGACAATTTGATTGTTAATCTAAGAACAAGATGAACCTGTCAAGTGGGATAGAATACTCTGGTATCTTGAAAGGCCCAGGAATCTGAACATGGTTTTGCCCAACTTTCTTAGCAAAAAAAGCAGATTGGTCTATTGTGTTTTGGCAATAAAAATGTTTTCGATCAGATGCTAGAAGGTTACGGAATCTCTGGGATCTGGCTGGGAAAGACAGAATTTCAACAGAAACATGGAAATATTAGCCTGCTTGAGACCCTCTCCCTGGTGATGACAGGACTTTGCATCATACAGTCATGTATAGTCCTGTGAAAAGTAGGCACTGGCAGCCTGGCCAAGGGCGACTGGGATGAGGCCCCATACCAAGTTCAGCATGGAGGGAATGGAGCCATCAAAAGAACAGACTCTGCCATTGCCAAAATTTTTCACCATCAGTAGTTGAATAAACATACTGTTATGTGGATATAGTTAGCAAAATTCAATCCCAAATTAAGAGGCTATTGAAGGAATAAGAGCAAATAAATTCTTTTTCTCTTTTTAGTAATGAAATGCCATGTAATTCTGACATTGTTACACAAAATGCAGAGATGGATAATCTAAATTCAAACCATGCATTTGCAAGTTAATTATATAAGACATGCTTATGTTATTTAGCAGAAACTATCACTTGCTACTAGGTTTATAGCTATTATCAATGATATTAATTAATGGCAAGAAGCATATTTTTAAAGTTGCATCAACTGAAAATATTGGCAAAGTGAAGGACAAGATGGTACGTTATAAAGTTTGGTATTAGGATGATACAAGATGTGATTATTAATATCTAGCAGGCTGAAAGAAATTAACAGATGAATGAAGAAGCTCTATCAAAAATATTATAACCTTGTATTCTGACATGCAGCCAATAAAAGTAAAGTACTTTTATGTGGCTAAAGTATACTACTTTGTTCCTGATTTCCAATTAAAGCTCTATGAATAACTTTCTGGCGTTTGTATTGCACACCAAATAAGACCATGGGGAAGCAAACCTTTGATTAATTTTGATATGTATCTTATTATGAATTCATAGGCAATTTTATCTTCCAAATAAAAGAGATCCTTTCAGAATAAAAGATTAAAGTTTAGCAATAAGATGTAATTTCTCCATTTGCAATTATTATTGGGCAGGCACACACTAAATACAGAGCCAAATAGGTTATGTCCCACATGGCTAAGCAAATTTATTGACCATCAATCAAAAGTGGGGTCCTGAGAGTTGTTAGTGCATATCATAGCCAAATTTAACATATGAATGTTTCTTATATCTGATTCATGCTCATTATATAACTATTTATAAATGACAGATATTATAGGAAGAATCAGAGGAAGTTGATAAATTGTAGTATTCAAATAATAGCAATTTATCAACATCCCGATATTGAGAATAAAAGATATCTGATTTTTTGTACTTTTTCCTACCATATATTCTATTTAATCCAAACTCAAGTATTAATGGTAAAAATTCACTTGGATTGTGCCATGTATACAATCTCTGTTCTTTTACATCTTGCCACTTCTTATATGGAAAACACAGTCCATTTTTTTAGCCATTGTGGGACTAAGGTGCTTCATTTACAAAATGGGGACTCTAACACCTAGGGTTCCTAAAGTAATCTCTCAAAATAATAGTTCTTATACATTTTCTTCTTAGTACCCCTTTCTACTAGGACCCCAAAGAACTTTGTTTTATATAGTTATGTGGTTGACTGTATTAAAAATCAAAAGAAAATTCTAAGTTTTTATTTATTAATTGATTTAAAATTAATAACAAATCTACTCCATTTTAACATAAACAAAATATTTTATACAAAGTAATTATGTTTTCCAGAACAAAAGTAAATTTGTGAGAAAAGTGTAATTGTTTTACATTTTTTTTTTCAGATATCCTTAGTATCTGGCTTAATAGAATACAGCTGGATTGTCATATTTGTTTGCATTCAATCTGTTAAAATATGTTGATTGAGTTATAGGAAGAAAATCCAATTGTATAAATAGTGAGTTGGAAAAAGGAGGGGTATTTCAGCTAATTGTAGTTAGTCTTCTTTGATACCAAGTAAGAGTTCTTTAATGGTGAGTTCTAATATGTAAACTAAAAGATTATAAATGTTTTAATATTCTTTTACATTAGAATCCATTAACCAATCATGCTCTTCAAATATATCTTTTGCATAGGCATGATTTTTTAACAACATACATTTGTCACCTGGAAAACATTGGTTCACTGACTTATGGACATATTCCAAATGTGGACACATTTCATTTTACAATATCAAAAAAGCACATGATTTAATATAATCATTTATTTAATTAAAATATTGCTTTAAGTATTCAGAAGCTGTCAAGCTCACAGTGGTGGAAACAAGTCTCCAAAATTCTAATCTTTGCTCTCTGGTTTTCTTATTGGCCATAAATATTGTCGGTTGTTTTCCTGATAGCCTCACTTTGTTCATTTTTGAGGACATAACTTCAAAATATCCAAGCATGGATGATCATAATTCATTTAAAGTCATTCTTCCAAGTAAAAATTGTGTTCCATGAAATAAATGGCTAGATTATCTGGCCACTCAAATAATTTTCCTTGAGGCACTTACCAAATTTTGGTAAAGCAGAAGTGTTTTATGCATATTTGTAGTTTTGTTACACAGAATACTAAAATTTGGTGTACTGAAGGATCAAATTTTTTTCAAAAATAATGATTTTTTTTCTGCTTTGTGAAGGATTTTCTTAAGTGAAACTGACTTTAAAGGATATGGCAGTGTGACTGTTAAGAATGCAATAATCACTAATGCAATTTGATGCCACTGCCTTGCTTTGTGCCATTGCTAACAGTTTTATCCACCATTGCTAACAGTTTTATCCACCATTGCTTTTCACCGTGAGTACACATGCCAACACAGTGAAAAGGCAGATATCTTAGTATTATTATGAAAATAGTTTGACTTTCTTGACCCATTAAAAATGACTTAGGACTCCCCAAGGGACCTATGGATCATACTTTAAGAAACGCTATTTTAAAGAGTGCCTCTGTTGTTTCAGAATCATTGACTTTGGCACAGGAGATTCGATAAGGCTGGGGGGTCTTTTACTTACAGTTTAGCTTCCTTAGTTCCTCTTTACCTCTTCCTCTTCTAGGGCAATCCCCTTGGGACTGGTTCACTTAACTAATTCAGTTCACTCAACTCACCTTATAGCCATCTACAATGAGTTTAGACTGAGTCTAAGAAGACTGAAAAAGTCCTCTAATCTACATTTTTTTTTCTCCTTATGTTACTGTTCCCCTCCTCAAAAGAATCTGAGGTTCAGAAAATACTAATGACCTGAAAAGTTATTGGAATGGAGCTGATGTAAAACTAAGAAAACAAACATACTGTTATTTCAATGTCAAATACATGATGTCTGCTGAGGATTTAATTATGCCCCCCACAAAAGGTATGTTCATGTCCCAACTCCTGTTCCTGTATATGTGAACCCATTTGTAAACTGGACCTTTGGGGATGTTATTTAGTTAAGGTATGCTCAAACTGAATGAGGTTGGGCCTTAAATCAATGACTGAAGCAAAGGAAATTAGACGTGGAAGGAGAAGAGAAAGGAGAGATGCAGTCAAGTGCATGCCATATGATGAAAAAGCCAAAGTACATCAAGTATGCTGGCCAGCCAGAAGATACTGACCCCACGAAAAAGCAAGCCTTCTAGCCTCTGAAACCACCAGCCAGTAAATTCCTATTGTTAAGCCAACCCATTTTAGCAGCCAGGGAACTAATAAAATCCCTAATCACAGTAGCCAAAAATTTTTTTCTGGGCATTGAAAAGTAAGTAAGATTTGACTAAATCTTAGTGAAAGAGTATTCTATGCATTAGGACAATATACGGACAGTCGAAGCAAAGACTCTGTGTTTTTTTCCATTGTATTTGAAGGAAGATAATGCACAAAAAAGAGTGGTAGAAATAAGTTGGTATATAGGGCAGGGTCAGTACCTCATAGAGAATCAGAGAATATACCTGAGCCAATAAAGTAAAACACACTATTTTGTAATATATTTTATTTTTCTCAACAGAGAGAAAACTCAGTATTGTTGCAAGATTTCAGGGAAAATGTCCATATAGAATGAATGGAGGGAAGAAGACCATGGACTCCAGTTATAATTTTTGTTTCATCTTGATTTGCAATGAGAGTAGTTTCCTTAAGACATATTATGCACTCTTCTATAACTGAATAAGTAAAGGTGCTTATTTAGCTTGTTTAACCATGGTCTTCAATATATATCAAGATTTTTCTACTTTAGAGTTTGAATTATGTGCTTTAGTATTATTAATTTATAACTTATAATAAAAATAAATTAGTATTGCACAAAATTTGATGGTTCATGATGTGAATTTAACTGCCAATAATGAAAAGAAGCACTCACCTATCTAATTTCTCTAACTTTAAACATAACAATAAAACTCCACTTTGATCCATAACTGCGCACTCATAAAAACCAGTTTGATAAAAAATTGCTCTTTGAATTCAGTCAAATGACCAGTTATTTTCAGAATAATCTGTTAGCAATCAGTTGTTAATCATGTATTAATTAGCTTTGTACTTAAGATTTTAAAGGAAAAAATGCTTTAAAAGTGTATATAGGGAGCTAAGATGGCAGCATAGAAAGGTATGGAATTCAGTTAGTCCCCTGGAGCAACTAATAAACAACCAGGGACAGTTAGTAAATAATCTAGAACAACGGCTTGGAGACAACTATGACTGTCCACACATTGAATACCAACCTAGATTGGGTGGAAAGGCTGAAATCACAGCATAAAATTTGTAAGTAAAAACTGCAGACCCATACTGGGAGCCCCCTATCCCCATGACAGGCTGAGGTGCAGGAACTTCCTGTGGGAGAAAGCAGCATTCTCTGAGTGAGCAAATATAGCTCAGCCCAGCTCCAAATGGGCTTTTAATTAACACATGTGGACTGCTGAATACAAGCTACAAACAGACAAGCAGCAAAGTACTCTGAGGCCACTCCCAGTGAAGAGGAGGTGGGGCTGATGGAGAGGGAAAAAAATAATTAAAAAAAAAGATAAAATATACAGAGGTTTTTAGAGACTGACCTTAGAGAGCTGGAAAACAACTGTGCCCCAAGAGCTCAATAAGCTTCACCTGAGACCTGAACCTGATCTGATCTGGGAAAATATGATTGGGGTAACCAAGGAAACCAGATGTCTAGACAACAGAAAACTACAATCTATACTAGGAAAAATGAAGATATGGCCCAATTAAATGAACAAACTTACACCTCAATTAAGATACAGTTGAGATATTGTTTCACTTCAATGAAACTATCAAAGATTTTCAAAGAAACATGCTAAATCAAATAAAAAAACAAATCAATGAGTTCAGGGAAGATATGACAAAAAAGATGAAGGATATAAAGAAAACACTGGGTGAACATAAGGTAGAAATTGAAAGTTTGAAAAAACTACTGGCAAAATCTATGGAAATGAAAGACACAACACAAGAGATGAAAAACACAATGGAGACTTACAACAGCAGAGTTCAAGAGGCAGAAGAAAACATGCAGGGACTGGAGAACAAGACACCTGAAATCCTACACACTAAAGAACAGATAGGAAAAAGAATGGAAAAATAGGAGCAATGTCTCAGGGAATTGAATGGCAACATGAAGGATGTGAATGTACATGTCATGCGTGTCCCAGAAGGAGAAGAGAAGGGAAAAGGGACAGAAGCAATAATAAAGGAAATAATCAATAAAAATTTCCCATTTCTTATGAAAGATATAAAATTACAGATCCAAGAAGTGCAGCATACACCAAACAGAATAGATCTGTATAGACCTATGCCAAGACATTTAATAAACAGATTATCAACATCAAAGACAAAGAGAGAATCCTGAAAGCAGCAAGAGAAAAGCAATCCATCACATACAGTGGAAGCTTGATAAGACTATGTGTGGATTTCTCAGTAGAAACCATGGAGGCAAGAAGGAAGTGGTTTGATATATTTAATGTACTGAAAGAGAAAAACTACCAACCAAGAATCCTATATCCTGCAAAACCGTCCTTCAAATGTGAGGGAACGTTTAAAATATTCTCTGACAAACAGATAATGAGAGACTTTGTGAACAAGAAACTGTCTTTACAGGAAATACTAAAGGGAGCACTACAGACAGTTAGGAAAAGACAGGAGTGAGAGGTTTGGAACACAATTTTGGGTGATGGTAGCATAATAATGGAAGTACACTGAACAAAGATGACTGTGAGTATGGTTGCAAGAGGAAAGTTAAGAGCATGTGGGGCACCAGAAGGAAAGAGGAAAGATAAAGACTGGGACTATATAACTCAGTGAAACCTAGAGTTCTCAATAATTGTGATGAAATGTACAAATATGTTTTTAAATGAGGGAGAACAAATGAATGTCAACCGTACAAGGTGTTAAAAATGGGGTGGTATTGGGAAAAAATACAACCAATGCAAACTAGAGACTATAATTAACACAAACATTGCATTATGTTTCCTTTACTATAACAAAGGCAATATAACAAAGCTAAATGCCTATAAGAGAAGGATATAAGGGAGGGGTATGGGACCCTTTTTTGGAACTTATTTTAATTCTATCTTTCCTTTTGTTGCTTTTTAGCTGACTTTTTTTCTTTCTTTTTGTTTTTCTTTTGTCTCTCTACCTTCTTTGACTCTTCCTTCTTCTTTGTAGAAGAAATGGAGATGTCCTTTTATAGATAGTTGTCATGGCAGTGAATGAATCAATATGTGATTATACAGGGAACCATCGATGGTTTACTAAGGATGGAATGTAAGTTGGGTGAACAAAACCATGTTAAAAACAAAAACAAAAACAAAAACAAAAAATGGGATGATGAAGAAACCTTGAGGGCACTATTCTGACTGAAACAAGTCAGGCAGAGAAGGACAAATATTGTATGGTCTCACTGACATGAACTAATTATAATATGTAAACTCACAGATATGAAATATAAGTTACCAGGATATAGAACAAGACTAAAGAATGGGGAGTGGTTGCTTATTATGAACAGAATGTTTAACTATGTTGAACTTAAGTGTTTGGAAATGGACAGTGTTGGTAGCATGTTATTTTGAGAATAACTAACAGTGCTGAATGGTGTTTGGATGTGGTGGAAAGGGGAAGCTTAGTCATGTATGTCACGAGAAGGCAAGTTGGAGGTTAAAAGATTGGAATGTATAAAACAGTGAGTCTTGTGGTGGACAATGTTGTGATTAACTGTACAAATATTAGAAATCTCTTTCCTGAACTAGAACAAATGTATGACACTATAACTAGAAGTTAATTATAGAGGGGTATATAGGGAAAAATATACCTATTACAAACAATATCCTACAGTTAGTAGTATTTTAACAGTCTTTCATCAGCAGTAAGACATGTTCTATACCAATACCATAAGGCAATAATGGAGGGGGGGCATTAGGGGTATGGGAGGATTTGAGTTTTCTTTTTTGTTTGCATTTCTTTTCTGGAATAATGGATGCACAGCTGTATGATGGCACCATGGGCAACTGATTGTGCACATCAGATGATTGTATGGTATGTGAACAATCTCAATAAAATTGAATTTTTTAAAAAAGTGTATCTACAAGGTCAACATTCATATTCACATTACTTTCTAGCAGTTAAGGATTTTGAAAATTAGTATTATCAATTTTCATGCAGAGTAATAGTAATTATTATTTAGCTCCAGATTGGACAAGGCATTTTAAATATATTATATCCTTTTATTCTCAAAACTATTTTGACTATTACCCTCCCTAATTCACTGGTAAGGAGAGTGAGCCTTCAAAATGTGAAGTGTCCTAACCAAGAGGTTATTAGGAGGCACAGCCAGGACTTGATCTTGGATCTGGCTTCTTCAATGTCCAGGTGATTGAGTAAACTATGCTGCCTCTACCGGTCCCTCATGCACATCCCATCAAAATAAAATGAAAGAATTAAAAAGGGCTGGAGTCTATACTTGTACTTTTGCTTTTATTTTCTATGTTTATTTTTTAATATAATTTTCAATGTTATATTATAATATATTTAAGTTTTAGTAAAATTTGAAAGAATGTATTTATTTGTTAAAAAATATAACATTTTTAAAAATGTCACTAAATTCAGGTTTATCTTTAAATAACAGTTATTGTTAAACCACTGAGTAGACTACTGCCACTTTTCTTTTTAAATAACTCTATGCAAATAATTTAATAACTGTTCTTAGAAAATTATTCTAATAATGTTTCAATAAAAGGTAATGTAAATAATTTCCATCTTGATGGCGAAAAAAAAATAGGTCAATATTCTTCAGCATAAACTTTCCAATTTGGGTATTTCTGTAATTGTTCATTCTGAGTCACTTTGCCAGTAACAACACAAGATCATTGCTAGATAAGTCTCATTTTATTTCCAACCACTACACAGACTTCTTAGAAACCCAATAATATCAGCTAACCTGTGAAATACTTACAAAATACCTATATATAAAATACTGATAAAATTAAATAGCTATCAAAAACCAAAGTTACCCTGCCTCTGACTTATTACTAAAGAGTAGATGGGATATTCACAGAAGTAAAATGAGAAGAGGAAATTAAATACAACCTAACTGTATTTCTACAGAAAGTTTCTAGGGCTAATAGTACCTGGCAGAGGTGACACTATTTTCCTCCCATTAGTCAATAGTGCTAACATTCACACATTCACATCTGCTTGGGGCAAGAGACATAGGGTGACTTGAGAGATATTAGGAGGTAATTGTTCTTTCCCTTTCTTAAAACAAAAAAACCCGCAAAAGCCAAATAGCTGAATTTAAGCCATATGCAATGCATTCTTTTAGTTTAAGGCATTGTTCTTACAAAAATGCTTGCTTGACTAATTAAACCACCTTCACTAAAATTTAAATTATCAAGTTTTATTTAATATTATACCTCATTAAGAACAGCCACTTGAAAACAAAGAATGTCACTTCTTTAAGCTTTGTAAGAGAAGGAAGTTGGAAATTAGGCACTGAAGCCCTCTAGGTGTATGAGCCTGTAGCTTCAGAGGAAAGCTATAAGTTAGAGGGTGATGGTGAGATGGTGAGAGACTTGCTGTTGAACTAGTTGTTACATATGAAGGGTGCCTAAATTCTTCTATCTCTACCAAGTAGGGGGCTTGACTACTCAGAATTTTAAAAATTATATTATGTCTAAGTGCTTGACATTTTGCAGAGTCAAAACTGAATAACTAACAATGACTTGTTTCTGAGAATAATAACTAAGCTGATACATGAGTTTAATAATTTATTATAAATTCTGTAAATGCAATATACCAGTTTTGGTATATACTGAAAATGGAAACTGTATCTAGCATAGTGCTAAGTATGCTCAAGTATCTCATTTAATAATATCAAAACCCATTAAGATTTTATCAATTCCCCCTTTAACAGACAAGGACACATACCCAAGTGAGTTTAGTTTATTTTTAAGGTCAAGGAGCAGATTAGTTGCAGAGCTGAGATCTAGGCCAACATCCATCTGATTTCAGTGTTTTCTCTTCTTCCCTTTATTTTATTCTGAAATTGTTTTTTCATTAAGATGCTCATCCTTCACTCACACAGTTTTAATAACAAGGTGATTAAAAGAATTCTAGCTGATTATATTTACAGTAATTAGAAAGTTGCAATGCAATAATATTCTATGAGTTTGAAGCATTTACATTTGAATAATATTAGAAATACTAGCTTTAAGGACTTGCCTAATTTATTTATATGAGAAGGCAAGCTAAGTGGTAATAATAAGTGGGCTATAGTATACTAATTTGGTTTATGACAAGACAGCAAAACTTTTCTGATATTTGAACCTCTTCTAAAATGTGCTCTCAACTTTTGTAAGTCTATTTTTAATGCAATTTAATTTAGATATATTGACATACCAGATAATCATCCAAAGTGTACAATCAGTGGTTCATGGTATCATCATATAATTGTGGATTCATCACCACAATCAATTTTTGAACATTTTCATTACTCAAAAAATAAAATAAAATAAAAAAGAACATCCAAAACATCCCATACCTCTTATCCCCCCTATTATTTATTCATTTTTTGTCTTTATTTTCTTACTCATCTGTCCATACACTGGATAGGGAGTGTCAGTCTCAAGGTTTTCACAATTACATGATCACACTGTAAAAGCTATATAGTTATACAATCATCCTCAAGAATCAAGGCTACTGGATTGCAGTTCAATAGTTTCAGGTATTTCCTTCTAGCTGTTCTAATACACTAGAAACTAAAAAGAAATATCTATATAATGCATAAGAATAACCTCCAGAATGAACTCTTGACTCTATTTGAAATTTCTCAGCCACTGAAATTTTATTTTCTTTCATTTCTCTTTCCCTTTTTGATCCAAGAAGGCTTTCTGAATTCCACAATGCCAGGGGCAGGTTCATTCCTGGAGGCAAGTTGCACATTATCAAGGAGATTTGCATCCCTGGGTGTCATGCCCAAAGACTAAATATGGTTAAGATGTCAATGCTACCAAAATTGATTTTTAGAGTCAATGTAATACCATTAAAATGTAAGTCTATTTTAATGTGCTGTTGGGGATGAGGTAAGATTGGGCAGAGTCCACAGTAGAGAGGCACATTTGAATGAGCCCAGGTCACAATACAGAGCTAGATTCTTCTGTGACTGCCCTGTAAAAATGAATACAATTTCATAGAGAGGAAAGCAGTTGAGCAGTGAAATGTTTTAGGGCTTTGATTTTGGATTCTGTTTCAACATGGGCCATTTAAAGTTGTGTGGCCTTGAGTTCGTCTGTAAACCTCAGTGAATTTCAGTATTCTTGTTCTTACCTGTCAAACAGAAGAGTGATGCCTCTCCACACACATACACACATCAGGAGGTGTTATGCAGACCTGAGATAAATACAGTAAAGCCTGCATGATACTGACAGTATGTCCTTAGTATTGCTCCTTAATAGTCAATAGTAAAGTAGTATTGCTGCTACTGCTTGTTATCATTCAGAGCTGCTGGAGGTTTAAGATTTCCTTTTACTCATTTTACTACACTGGAAAATCTAATATTCCATATACTCCATATACTCTATTTACTAACAAGTATGTGTTTGTGTATATGTTTATGCAAATGTGTCTGTGTGTGTGTGTGTGTGTGTGTGTGTGTGTGTGTGTAAGAGAGAGAGGGATGGAGGGAGAGAAAAGGAAAGAGGGAAAGAAGAAAATGGAGATAGAGGACAAGAGCAAAAATTGAGAAAGGGAGGAAAACTTATTAGTATAAATAAGACTTAATAAGATTAAGGGGGGTCAGTCATTTTTTTTAATAAAGCAAAATTTAATGCAATTGTTTGCATTTTTCACCTAGAATCTTGTTATTACTGTTAAGGGAGAGACTGATGATCTGAAAAAGGAAATTAATTTATTAGATTTTTATTCTCCAACCTGCTATATTTGTATAAATGAAATTCTTTAAATTTAGGAGAATGAATAGACTACTCATATTAATTAGGTGAAAATTAGGGGTTAATTCAGAAATATTGCAGGCTGAAAAATTTACAGAAATATGGATGTCTTAATGTGTTTAAAGGAAGGCAGAGCAAACACACTGTTTGCATAAAGGATATCATGTAAATTAACTTTTATCAATAATGGTCAAGGGTTGTTTATTTTAAACTGTAAAATGCAGTCCAATTATCTATCCACACATTTGCAGAAGTGTCTGGTTAAATTAGGGAACTTAGTATGATTGTGCAGCTATTGACAGAGATTAGGAGTAGTCCTGGCACAGTTGCATTGGCCTCTTTCCCAGTGGTCTTCTTGGAAAGAGTTGCTTTGGTCTCCCACACGTTTGTTGTCCAATCAACCACCAGGCATCTGTTGTAACAGATGGACTCTGCTGTGTACCTGCAAGAGTCGACAACAAATGCAATCAGTGCTTTTTCCACTTCTGCATGAATTTTGTCATGCTTTAATAGTGAGAGGAGCTTTTGTTCATCCTGGGAATATTTATTGAGCATCTAATATTTGGAAGGCTGTGGTGGTTACAAAGGTAAATACAGACATGAGTTATGACCTGAAGCAACTTCAGTCTATGATAAATGATTTGCACAACTTTAGATTCAAATTGTATTTCTGATGCTTTCCTCATTAGGTTTTCTACTATTTTAATAATCCAGTTACTTTATGCCATACTACATTTATTTTTATGTGATGTTTCTTCTTTTATTTCTTCATATATTCTTTTATTTATACCTTATTTTATGGGCTTGCTCTGTTTTATCAAATATCCTAATCCCCATGCCTAATTGATCCTCCAGATTTTATTTCTTCTCCTGGGGTTATTATCAGGGCTTGGAGTTTCTTAAACATTCTACACTACCTCAAGTACTTCTTTTCAAAATGCACATGCTATAAAACCCATCCACCCTCCCAACACCCACAAGAGTTTTTGATTGAGTAGGCACAGGGTGTCCTATCCCTCTCTGTCCATAGTGCTAATTACTTAATCAGTAACCAAAATAAATAAATAAATAAATAAATAATGGCCTCAAGTCTACAATACTATCCCATTTCCTTGAACTTGACTGATGCTTTCTGTGATGGAAGCATCAGTAAAAATTGCCCCACAATTTTGGTAGTAACCTTTCAAATATTTATGGCATGGAGGGCGGAGGAACATACTCTATATGGGGTTCTTATACACTATGCATAAAAGTGACTGGACAAGAAAGAATTTGTTTATAGGGCAACAGTTTATTATCCCTGGATATCTTTTCACTCCTCTCTAAAGAAAACAATACCCTGGGTAAAGGACTTGTACACAGACAACTACAAAACACTGCTAAAAGAAATTAAAGAATACCTAAATAAATGGAAGAACATTCTGGATTCATGGATGGGAAGGCTACATATCACTAAGATATCAATATTATCCAAAGCAATCTATAGATTCAGTGCAATCTCAATAGGAATTCCAACAGCCTTCTTTGAAAAAATGGAAAAGGCAATCCTCAAATTTATATGAAAGGGTAAGGAGTCCAAAATAGAGAAATCCATCTTGAAAAAGAAGTAGGAAATTGGAGGACTCACACTTCCCAATCTTTAAATTTATTACAAAGCAACAGTAATCAAAACAGCATAGTATTGCCACAAGGACAGACATACAGACCAATGGATTAGAATTGAGAGCTCACAAATCAACCATCACATTTATGGCCAACTGATTTTTGACAAAGTGGCAAAGACCACTCAACTGAGAAACAATAGTCTCTTCAACAAATGTTGTTGGGAAAACTGGATCTCCATTTGAGAAAAGTAAAGAAAAGAAAAGAAAAGAAATTGGACCCCTACTTCAATAATATACAAAATTCAACTAAAAGTTGATCAGAATCCTTAATATAAGAGCCAAAATTTCAAACTCCTAGAAGAAAACATAGGGAAGCATCTTCAGGACCTTGAATTAGTAATGGTTTCTTAGACTTTACACCCAAACACAAGCAAAAAGAAAATTAGATAAATGGGATCTCATCAAAATTAAAAGCTTTTGTACCTCAAAGGACTTTTCATGAAAGTAAAACAACAGCCTACACAATGGGAGAAAATATTTGCAAATCACTTATTGGATAAGGGTTTAATATCCAGAATATTTAAAGAAATTCTTCAACTTAACAACAAAAATAAAAATAACCTAATTAGAAATGGGCAAAACACTTGAATAGACATATCTCCAAAGAATATATACAAATGGCCAAAAAAAAAAAAAAAAAAAAACCACATGAAAACATGCTCAATATCATTAGCCACCGGGGAAGTGCAAGTCAAAACCATGAGATACCATTTCACACCCATCAGAATGACTGCTTTTAAAAAAAAAATGGAAAATAGCAAGTGTTGGAGAGGATATGGAGAAATAGGTACACTCATTCATTGTTGATGACAATGTGAAATAGTTTAACTGCTGTGGAAGACAGTTTGGTGGTTCTCCAGAAAGCTAAGTATAGAATTACCATATGAATCTGCAATCCCACTAGTAGGTATATACCCAAAAGAACTGAAATCAGAGACTCAAAGAGAAATTTGATGTTCATAGTGTCATTATTCACAATTGCCAAAAGATAGAAGCAACCCAGTGTCATCAAGTGATGACTGGATAACTAAAATGTGGAGTACATGGTTATGCTGAAAACAGACACAGAAAGCCAAAGAACAGAAGTTTATTGAACTAAAGTAGCATGCATGTGGAGCAGAACTAAAAGAAACTTACTCCGCAAAAGGCTGGGTTTGCAGAGGCAGTTTATAAAGGAAGGATGTGGGGGGATGGAGAGAGGTGAGGAAATCTGAATTGTGAGGGGAGCATGGACTACCTGAGCTGTGATGGGGATGTGAGTTGGGTGCTTTTGGTTCGTAGTCCATTAGTTAACAAACTCAAGTTCTGTGGTTATCTAGTGAAGATTAGCAGACTTGCTGACATCAGTTTGACTCATTTATCACAGCAAGGGTATCTTTATTGCACTGCAAGGGATCACTGGCATGTCAGTATGCCTCAGTTGCTTTGTGTTTCTTCTTTGTTTTTTCCTGAGTAAATTGGGAGTTTAAGCAAATCAAGACTGTTAGTAAAGCTATTCACCATTCCAACTTCACATTCCCTCCTTTTAAACATGGGAGTCTTGGGACTCCCTGAAGATCAAGAAGGGTTGGCTTGTTGATTAAGGCTTTGGTAATTTAGGGACACAGGTGAAAAAAAAAATCTGTTTAGTGGCTTTTAGTCATTAAGGCACAAATTCGGTGAGCCATTGAAATATTACTGGGCTAAAGAGAAGCAGGAGCACAAGCATAATTAGATAAAAGATTAGAGAAAATGGGAAAATATTACTATTTTATAATTTACCCCATCTCACTACTCCTACAATCTTTCTGCCACCTCTTCTTTATAAGTCTCTGAGTTTGGGAACAGGAGGGTACAGGTTTACAGTCTGTGACATTGAGAAATGAGGTCACAACTACAATATAAACAGCAATAAGATAGACAAATAATCAATAATGTCAGTGTGCCAACAAAGAGTATAACTCTAATTCAAGCATAGATGAGTGAGCTAAGAGGAAAAGGGTCTATAAATCTTAAACTTTGCATATGTTCTACAGAAGTTTGTAACTGTGCTAAGGTATCTGTGCCATTTGTATGTTCTTAGGTTGCTATATTCAGCAACTATTCTGGTTCAGCTGTCTCAAACAGATGTCATGGATGGCTGGGTCTTGTTCAGCTGTTTTCTAGTGATAGCAATAACATGTTGAACAGAGAGAGAATTGTTATAAGGGGTATTAGAATTAGGCAGTTGCCACTTTGGGAGATGCTGGTAATTAATAGTTATTATCTAATTACTTCAGTTAACTAAAGACAGTGGGAGAATATTTCATGGAGGCCATAACTACTTGAAATTGGTATGAATCTGCATACTCAACAGTCAGTTTGGTTGTGGAATGCTGCTACAGTGGCAGCCCAATCAAAGAGGACATTAGCTGAACTTAGTTGAAGCAGGTAAAGAAGGTTAGGGGCTTAAACACAAATGTTTAATGGGTACTCTCCTGTGAGTAAAGATACTGTAGAACTTTTTATAGGGTTTGGGATATCTGTTGCTGATGGGTGTGTATTAGATTTACAGTACCACACATGCTGTTTTTCCATAGGAGAGACTTTAGTGTCTATTGCATTCTTTTAGGTTCTAACCACATAGCTCTGGCTATTATTTCCCCATTGGACATATTTCTTTCATATTGTAGCACTCTTGGTCCTCTTGAGGACAGAAACATGGGCTCCAGTTTTCACTGGCCTATCTCACAGTGCCCTCTGGCACCATGCAACAGAGCCAGTCTGGAGGCAGTGCTCACTGAGGAGACAAAGCAAATGGGTGCTTTTAGGGATGCAGAGTTACAGGTGTCTGTAGTAGTAAGGTATTTCCATTTGCCTTTGGGGTATGACCTAAAGATGTGGCTGATACTTTCATAGTTTTTGTGGCCATGGAAAATGGTCATGCCAAGAACTCAATGGCAGAGACAACATACGGAGTATCTGGAGTCTGATTTATATATGTAAGCACTTCAGTAAAAACAGAGGTCTAATTTCCTTTTTATATTTCTACTAGGGTTATGTTAGTTAATGAGTATAACATAATTTATATACTTGATGTGCCAGTTTGAGTGTATTGTGTCCCCCAAATGCCATTATCTTTGTGGTCTTGTGTGGGGCAGAAGTTTTGGTGCTGGTTGGATTTGCTTGGAATGTGCCCCACCCAGCTGTGGGAGATGATTCTGATGAGATGTTCCCATGGAGGCATGGCCCCGCCCATTTGGGGTGGGCCTTGATCGGTGGAGCTATATAAATGAGCTAACTTGGGGGGAGAAAAGAGAGTGCAGCTGGGAGTGATGTTTTGAAGAGGAGCAAGCTTGCTAGAAAGGAACGTCCTGGGAGAAAGCTGTTTTGATGCCAGCTGCCTTCCTAGCTAACAGAGGTTTTCCGGAGGCCATTGGCCATCCTCCGGTGAGGGTACCCGATTGCTGATGTGTTACCTTGGACGCTTTGTGGCCTTAAGACTGTAACTGTGTAGTGAAATAAACCCCCGTTTTATAAAAGCCTATCCATCTCTGGTGTTTTGCATTCTCCAGCATTAGCAAACCAGGACACTTGATTTGCTTCTGTTTAAAATCCACGCCCCCCCCTTATTTTTGTTGAAGATGAAGCTCTGATCTGTACCTGACTGCAAGCACTTTTAGTGAAGCATTAGAGTAAAGCAATGTAACTGATATGGGAAGTTGTTTTTTTCTCTGGGAAATAAAACTTCCTTAAAATTATTAAAACTATGACTAGCAATACTACATCATTGTCTGATATCATGCAGATCAATATCAGGACATAACATGGACAGTGAGAACATTGTTAAGCATTTAGGAATTTTATAATCTGTAAATATTCATATGAACAATATTTATCAATGCAGATTTAATTATTAGAAAGTTAGAAAATTCTTTTAAATTTGAAGACATTTCCTGTACAATTCATAATATACTGAATTAACTTAATCATTTTTAGTACTTGTCTTTTTAAAAGAAAAAGTGTAAATCCTCTGTCAGTCTCCATGGGCTTCCTAGAAAACCTCAAAGGCAGTTTGAAATAAAAGAAACTTGTAGGGTTTGAATTTGAGATGAATATTATGCTAACTAGGAATAGGGTTACTGGGAAGCATATTTAGCTTCTTACTTAAAGTTAAGGAAAAGACTCAGTTGTTTTTTAAAGTGAGAAGATTTGATTTTTCTTAAACAACTAAGGACATGATAAAATTAACATATAGTAAAATAAGTTATTCTGATAAAACATGGATTTTCTGATTTTTGCACTAATCATTCAGGAAAAACTTTTTATATCCTCTTGCTAAAAACAGACTAATAATGTAAGTAATTTTTTTACTTCAGTAGAGAGAAAACTAAATTTTGGTATGCATCTATATATTATTTGATACAAAGGCTTTAAAAAACTTCAATGAGTAAGACTCATTAAATCTTACTCAACGTTGACCAAATGAAATAAGTTTTCTTTTCTGTGAACCTTCTACAACTTCCTGTATCTATTTAGGTTTTGTTCTACATCTTCTTTCTTATTCTGTAACAGCCATTCATTTGGAACAAAATTACTCTATTTTGTAATTAATAAAATCACATTCTGTATACTTTATATACTCAAGTTACCAAAAATGATTCTGGAAACTCTTTTCAAGTTAACATCTTACAACATACAATTACCATCAAAATCAAACCTGTTAGAGTCTTCCCTCTGCAGAAACCCTAGGAGGGCCCAACTTTGAAGAGAGACCCACTTAGAAGTCCCAGGGACCATATGCCAATACCAAGGACTTTTGGGTCAGTGGCAGAGATAAACTGTGGTAAGACTGAGCCGAAGGTTTAGACTCATGCAACAGCTTTAAATCTCTAGGAACACCTGGGAGGTTGGATTATTAAAGCCACCCTCCCTCCCTAACTTCTCAGAAACATGCCCAAAATTCAGGGCAGGCAGCACCAACTACACATGCAAACTTGGTTCACCAATAGGACCCCCACAAGATTCAGACCCCCACTAATCACAAAGACAAAACTGGGGAGAACAGAGTTGAGGGGAATAGGTGACTCACAGACACCACATACTCATTGGTTGGAGAAAGTGTACATCACCAAGTTGTATATATGAAAAATTAGAGATAAGTGTTTGAATAAGTCTACATATCCTAAAAGAACCTATCAAGTTAAGCAAATACCAAGAGGCCAAAAACAACATAAAATTTTAAAACATATGAAGAAACCAAATTATATGGATAACCCAAACCCAAACACCCAAATCAAAAGATCAGAGGAGACACAGTACTTGGAGGAATTAATCTAAGAACTAAAGACAAACAATGAGAGCATTGCACGGGATATAGACCCTAGAAGAACCTAAAGAAGAGCATAAAGAAGAAATTGCGGAGGCGGGGCAAGATGGCAGACTGGTGAGCTGTATGTTTTAGTTACTCCTCCAGGAAAGTAGGTAAAAAGCCAGGAACTGCGTGGACTGGACACCACAGAGCAATCTGTCTTTGGGCATACTTCATACAACACTCATGAAAACGTGGAACTGCTGAGATCAGCGAAATTTGTAAGTTTTTGCGGCCAGGGGACCCGCGCCCCTCCCTGCCAGGCTCAGTCCCGGGGGAGGAGGGGCTGTCAGCTCCAGGAAGGAGAAGGGAGAATTGCAGTGGCTGCTCTTACCGGAAACTCATTCTACTGATTCAAACTCCAACCATAGATAGACTGAGGCCAGACACCAGAGACTCTGAGAGCAGCCAGCCCAGCAGAGAGGAGACAGGCATAGAAAAAAAACAACACGAAAAACTCCAAAATAAAAGCAGAGGATTTTTGGAGTTCTGGTGAACACAGAAAGGGGAAGGGCGGAGATCAGGCCTTGAGGCGCATATGCAAATCCCGAAGCAAGGCTGATCTCTCTGCCCTGGGCACCTTTCCTTAATGGCCCTGGTTGCTTTGTCTATTAGCATTTCAATAACCCATTAGATCTCTGAGGAGGGCCGTTTTTTTTTTTTTTGTTTTTTTTTTTTTTTTTTTTTTTTTTTTTTTAAATCCTTTTTGCTTTTTCTAAAACAATTACTCTAAGAAGCTCAATACAGAAAGCTTCAAAGAATTGAAATTTGGGCACGTCAAGTCAAGAGCAGAACTAAGAGAGCTCTGAGACAAAAGGCAATAATCCAGTGGCTGAGAAAATTCACTAAACAACACAACTTCCCAAGAAAAGGGGGGTGTCCGCTCACAGCCACCATCCTGGTGGACAGGAAACACTCCTGCCCATCGCCAGCCCCATAGCCCAGAGCTGCCCCAGACAACCCACTGTGACGGAAGTGCTTCAAATAACAGGCACACACCACAACACTGGGCGTGGACATTAGCCTTCCCTGCAACCTCAGCTGAATGTCCCAGAGCTGGGAAGGGGGAGCAGTGTGAATTAACAGAGCCCCATTCAGCCATCATTTGAGCAGACTGGGAGCCTCCCAACACAGCCCAGCAGCCCAGAACTGCCCTGGGGGGACGGCACTCACCTGCGACATAGCACAGTCATCCCTCAACAGAGGACCCGGGGTGCACAGCCTGGAAGAGGGGCCCACTTGCAAGTCTCAGGAGCCATACGCCAATACCAAAGACTTGTGGGTCAGTGGCAGAGACAAACTGTGGCAGGACTGAACTGAAGGATTAGACTATTGCAGTAGCTTTAAAACTCTAGGATCATCAGGGAGATTTGATTGTTAGGGCCACCCCCCCTCCCCGACTGCCCAGAAACACGCCCCACATACAGGGCAGGCAACACCAACTACACACGCAAGCTTGGGACACCAATTGGGCCCCACAAGACTCACTCCCCCACTCACCAAAAAGGCTAAGCAGGGGAGATCTGTCTTGTGGAGAACAGGTGGCTCGTGGACGCCACCTGCTGGTTAGTTAGAGAAAGTGTACTCCACGAAGCTGTAGATCTGATAAATTAGAGATAAGGACTTCAACTGGTCTACAAACCCTAAAAGAACCCTATCAAGGTCAGCAAATGCCACGAGGCCAAAAACAACAGAAAATTATAAAGCATATGAAAAAAACCAGACGATATGGATAACCCAAGCCCAAGCACCCAAATCAAAAGACCAGAAGAGACACACCTAGAGCAGCTACTCAAAGAACTAAAGATGAACAATGAGACCCTAGTACGGGATATGAAGGAAATCAAGAAGACCCTAGAAGAGCATAAAGAAGACATTGCAAGACTAAATAAAAAAATGGATGATCTTATGGAAATTAAAGAAACTGTTGACCAAATTAAAAAGATTCTGGACACTCATAGTACAAGACTAGAGGAAGTTGAACAACGAATCAGTGACCTGGAAGATGACAGAATGGAAAATGAAAACATAAAAGAAAGAATGGGGAAAAAAATTGAAAAACTCGAAATGGACCTCAGGGATATGATAGATAATATGAAGCGTCCGAATATAAGACTCATTGGTGTCCCAGAAGGGGAAGAAAAGGGTAAAGGTCTAGGAAGAGTATTCAAAGAAATTGTTGGGGAAAACTTCCCAAATCTTCTAAACAACATAAATACACAAATCATAAATGCTCAGCGAACTCCAAATAGAATAAATCCAAAAAAACCCACTCCGAGACATATACTGATCACACTGTCAAACATAGAAGAGAAGGAGCAAGTTCTGAAAGCAGCAAGAGAAAAGCAATTCACCACATACAAAGGAAACAGCATAAGACTAAGTAGTGACTACTCAGCAGCCACCATGGAGGCGAGAAGGCAGTGGCACGATATATTTAAAATTCTGAGTGAGAGGAATTTCCAGCCAAGAATACTTTATCCAGCAAAGCTCTCCTTCAAATTTGAGGGAGAGCTTAAATTTTTCACAGACAAAGAAATGCTGAGAGAATTTGCTAACAAGAGACCTGCCCTACTGGAGATACTAAAGGGAGCCCTACAGACAGAGAAACAAAGACAGGACAGAGAGACTTGGAGAAAGGTTAAGTACTAAAGAGATTCGGTATGGGTACAATAAAGGATATTAATAGAGAGAGGGAAAAATATGGCAAACATAATCCAAAGGATAAGATGGCCGATTCAAGAAATGCCTTCACGGTTTTAACGTTGAATGTAAATGGATTAAACTCCCCAATTAAAAGATATAGATTCGCAGAATGGATCAAAAAAAATGAACCATCAATATGTTGCATACAAGAGACTCATCTTAGACACAGGGACACAAAGAAACTGAAAGTGAAAGGATGGAAAAAAATATTTCATGCAAGCTACAGCCAAAAGAAAGCAGGTGTAGCAATTTTAATCTCAGATAAAATAGACTTCAAATGCAGGGATGTTTTGAGAGACAAAGAAGGCCACTACATACTAATAAAAGGGGCAATTCAGCAAGAAGAAATAACAATCGTAAATGTCTATGCACCCAATCAAGGTGCCACAAAATACATGAGAGAAACATTGGCAAAACTAAAGGAAGCAATTGATGTTTCCACAATAATTGTGGGAGACTTCAACACATCACTCTCTCCTATAGATAGATCAACCAGACAGAAGACCAATAAGGAAATTGAAAACCTAAACAATCTGATAAATGAATTAGATTTAACAGACATCTACAGGACATTACATCCCAAATCAACAGGATAAGAACTGACACCAATCTTACTCAAACTCTTTCAAAACATTGAAAAAAATGGAACACTACCTAACTCATTTTATGAAGCTAACATCAATCTAATACCAAAACCAGGCAAAGATGCTACAAAAAAGGAAAACTACCGGCCAATCTCCCTAATGAATATAGATGCAAAAAATCCTCAACAAAATACTTGCAAATCGAATCCAAAGACACATTAAAAAAATCATACACCATGACCAAGTGGGGTTCATTCCAGGCATGCAAGGATGGTTCAACATAAGAAAAACAATCAATGTATTACAACACATTAAAAACTCGAAAGGGAAAAATCAATTGATCATCTCAATAGATGCTGAAAAAGCATTTGACAAAATCCAACATCCCTTTTTGATAAAAACACTTCAAAAGGTAGGAATTGAAGGAAACTTCCTCAACATGATAAAGAGCATATATGAAAAACCCACAGCCAGCATAGTACTCAATGGTGAGAGACTGAAAGCCTTCCCTCTAAGATCAGGAACAAGACAAGGATGCCCGCTGTCACCACTGTTATTCAACATTGTGCTGGAAGTGCTAGCCAGGGCAATCCGGCAAGACAAAGAAATAAAAGGCATCCAAATTGGAAAAGAAGAAGTAAAACTGTCATTGTTTGCAGATGATATGATCTTATATCTAGAAAACCCTGAGAAATCAACGATACACCTACTAGAGCTAATAAACAAATTTAGCAAAGTAGCGGGATACAAGATTAATGCACATAAGTCAGTAATGTTTCTATATGCTAGAAATGAACAAACTGAAGAGACACTCAAGAAAAAGATCCCATTTTCAATAGCAACTAAAAAAATCAAGTACCTAGGAATAAACTTAACCAAAGATGTAAAAGACCTATACAAAGAAAACTACATAACTCTACTAAAAGAAATAGAAGGGGACCTTCAAAGATGGAAAAATATTCCATGTTCATGGATAGGAAGGCTAAATGTCATTAAGATGTCAATTCTACCCAAACTCATCTACAGATTCAATGCAATCCCAATCAAAATTCCAACAACCTACTTTGCAGACTTGGAAAAGCTAGTTATCAAATTTATTTGGAAAGGGAAGATGCCTCGAATTGCTAAAGACACTCTAAAAAAGAAAAACGAAGTGGGAGGACTTACACTCCCTGACTTTGAAGCTTATTATAAAGCCACAGTTGCCAAAACAGCATGGTACTGGCACAAAGATAGACATATAGATCAATGGAATCGAATTGAGAATTCAGAGATAGACCCTCAAATCTATGGCCGACTGATCTTTGATAAGGCCCCCAAAGTCACCGAACTGAGCCATAATGGTCTTTTCAACAAATGGGGCTGGGAGAGTTGGATATCCATATCCAAAAGAATGAAAGAGGACCCCTACCTCACCCCCTACACAAAAATTAACTCAAAATGGACCAAAGATCTCAATATAAAAGAAAGTACCATAAAACTCCTAGAAGATAATGTAGGAAAACATCTTCAAGACCTTGTATTAGGAGGCCACTTCCTAGACTTTACACCCAAAGCACAAGCAACAAAAGAGAAAATAGATAAATGGGAACTCCTCAAGCTTAGAAGTTTCTGCACCTCAAAGGAATTTCTCAAAAAGGTAAAGAGGCAGCCAACTCAATGGGAAAAAATTTTTGGAAACCATGTATCTGACAAAAGACTGATATCTTGCATATACAAAGAAATCCTACAACTCAATGACAATAGTACAGACAGCCCAATTATAAAATGGGCAAAAGATATGAAAAGACAGTTCTCTGAAGAGGAAATACAAATGGCCAAGAAACACATGAAAAAATGTTCAGCTTCACTAGCTATTAGAGAGATGCAAATTAAGACCACAATGAGATACCATCTAACACCGGTTAGAATGGCTGCCATTAAACAAACAGGAAACTACAAATGCTGGAGGGGATGTGGAGAAATTAGAACTCTTATTCATTGTTGGTGGGACTGTATAATGGTTCAGCCACTCTGGAAGTCAGTCTGGCAGTTCCTTAGAAAACTAGAGATAGAGCTACCATTCGATCCAGCGATTGCACTTCTCGGGATATACCCGGAAGATCGGAAAGCAGTGACACGAACAGATATCTGCACGCCAATGTTCATAGCAGCATTATTCACAATTGCCAAGAGATGGAAACAACCCAAATGTCCATCAACAGATGAGTGGATAAATAAAATGTGGTATATACACACGATGGAATACTATGCGGCAGTAAGAAGGAACGATCTGGTGAAACATATGACAACATGGATGAACCTTGAAGACATAATGCTGAGCGAAATAAGCCAGGCACAAAAAGAGAAATATTATATGCTACCACTAATGTGAACTTTGAAAAATGTAAAACAAATGGTTTATAATGTAGAATGTAGGGGAACTAGCAGTAGAGAGCAATTAAGGAAGGGGGAACAATAATCCAAGAAGAACAGATAAGCTATTTAATGTTCTGGGGATGCCCAGAAATGACTATGGTCTGTTAGTTTCTGATGGATGTAGTAGGAACAAGTTCACTGAAATGTTGCTATAGTATGTAACTTTCTTGGGGTAAAGTAGGAACATGTTGGAAGTTAAGCAGTTATCTTAGGTTAGTTGTCTTTTTCTTACTCCCTTGCTATGGTCTCTTTGAAATGTTCTTTTATTGTATGTTTGTTTTCTTTTTAACTTTTTTTTTCATACAGTTGATTTGAAAAAAGAAGGGAAAGTTAAAAAAAAAAAAAAAGAAAAAAGACAAACAAGGAAAAAAAAAAAAAAAAAAAAAAAAAAACGATGTAGTGCCCCCTTGAGGAGCCTGTGGAGAATGCAGGGGTATTCGCCTACCCCACCTCCATGGTTGCTAACATGACCACAGACATAGGGGACTGGTGGTTTGATGGGTTGAGCCCTCTACCATAAGTTTTACCCTTGGGAAGACGGTTGCTGCAAAGGAGAGGCTAGGCCTCCCTGTATTTGTGCCTAAGAGTCTCCTCCAGAATGCCTCTTTGTTGCTCAGATGTGGCCCTCTCTCTCTGGCTAAGCCAACTTGAAAGGTGAAATCACTGCCCTCCCCGCTACGTGGGATCAGACACCCAGGGAAGTGAATCTCCCTGGCAACGTGGAATATGACTCCCGGGGAGGAATGTAGATCCGGCATCGTGGGATGGAGAACATCTTCTTGACCAAAAGGGGGATGTGAAAGGAAATGAAATAAGCTTCAGTGGCAGAGAGATTCCAAAACGAGCCGAGAGATCACTCTGGTGGGCACTCTTACGCACACTTTAGACAACCTTTTTTAGGTTCTAAAGAATTGGGGTAGCTGGTGGTGGATACCTGAAACTATTAAACTACAACCCAGAACCCATGAATCTCGAAGACAGTTGTATAAAAATGTAGCTTATGAGGGGTGACAGTGGGATTGGGAATGCCATAAGGACCAAACTCCACTTTGTCTAGTTTATGGATCGATGTGTAGAAAAGTAGGGGAAGCAAACAAACAGACAAAGGTACCTAGTGTTCTTTTTTACTTCATTTGCTCTTTTTCACTCTAATTATTATTCTTGTTATTTTTGTGTGTGTGCTAATGAAGGTGTCAGGGATTGATTTAGGTGATGAATGTACAACTATGTAATGGTACTGTAAACAATCGAAAGTACAATTTGTTTTGTATGACTGCGTGGTATGTGAATATATCTCAATAAAATTATTATTAAAAAAAAAAAAAAAAAAAAAAGAAGAAGAAATTGCAAGAAAAAGTAAAAAAAATAATAGATGGTCTTATGGAAATAAAAGAAACTGTTGACCAGTTTTACCCTTGGGAAGACGGTTGCTGCAAAGGAGAGGCTAGGCCTCCCTATATTTGTGCCTAAGAGTCTCCTCCTTAATGCCTCTTTGTTGCTCAGATGTGGCCCTCTCTCTCTGGCTAAGCCAACTTGAAAGGTGAAATCACTGCCCTCCCCCCTACGTGGGATCAGACACCCAGGGGAGTGAATCTCCCTGGCAACGTGGAATATGACTCCCGGGGAGGAATGTAGACCCGGCATCGTGGGACGGAGAACATCTTCTTGACCAAAAGGGGGATGTGAAAGGAAATGAAATAAGCTTCAGTGGCAGAGAGATTCCAAAAGGAGCCGAGAGGTCACTCTGGTGGGCACTCTTACGCACACTTTAGACAACCCTTTTTAGGTTCTAAAGAATTGGGGTAGCTGGTGGTGGATACCTGAAACTATCAAACTACAACCCAGAACCCATGAATCTCAAAGACAGTTGTATAAAAATGTAGCTTATGAGGGGTGACAATGGGATTGGGAAAGCCATAAGGACCAATCTCCACTTTGTCTAGTTTATGGATGGATGTGTAGAAAAGTAGGGGAAGGAAACAAACAGACAAATGTACCCAGTGTTCTTTTTTACTTCAATTGCTCTTTTTCACTCTAATTATTATTCTTGTTATTTTTGTGTATGTGCTAATGAAGGTGTCAGGGATTGATTTAGGTGATGAATGTACAACTATGTAATGGTACTGTAAACAATCGAAAGTACAATTTGTTTTGTATGACTGCGTGGTATGTGAATATATCTCAATAAAATGATGATTAAAAAAAATGATGTAAGATTGGAATGGAAATAAATGAAATAGAGAATAAAAAAACGAGAGAATACAAAAAAAAAAAAAAAAAAAAAAAAAAGAAACTGTTGACCAAATTAAAAAGATGCTGGATATTCATAGTACAAGGCTAGATGAAACTGAACAGCAAATTAGTGACCTCAAAGATGACAGAATGGAAAATGAAAGAACAAAAGAAAGAATGGGGAAAAATTGAAAAAATCTAAATGGAACTCAGGGATATGATAGATAATATAAAACATACAAATGTAAGAGTCATTGGTGTTCCAGAAGGGGAAGAGAAGGGTAAAGGTCTAGGAAGACTATTCAAAGAAATTCTTGGGGAAAACTTCCCAAACCTTCTAAACAACATAAATACACAAATCATAAATGTTCAGCACACTCCAAATAGAATAAATCCAAATAAATCCACTCCAAGACATATTCTGATCGGATTGTCAAAAACTGAATGAGAAGGAGCAAGTTCTGAAAGCAGCTAGAGAAAAGTAATTCACCACTTACAAAGGAAACAGCATAAGGCTAAGTAGTGACTACTCAGCGACCACCATGGAGGCAAGAAGGCAGTGGCATGACATATTTAAAATTCTCAGAGAGAAAAATTGCCAACCAAGAGTTCTTTATCCAGCAAAGCTCTCCTTCAAATTTGAGGGAGAGCTTAAATTTTTCACAGATAAACAAATGCTGAGAGATTTAGCTAATAAAAGACCTGCCCTACTTGAGATCCTAAAGGGAGCCCAACTGACAGAGACACAAAGAAAGGAGAGAGAGATATGGAGAAATGTTCAATACTAAAGAGATTCAGTATTGGTTCATTAAAGGACAATAAGAAAGAGAGGGTAAAAAGGTATCTGATGAACATAAATCAAAGGATGGGATGGCTGATTCAAGAAACACCTTCACAATAATAATGTTGACAGTAAATGGATTAACTCCCCCAATCGAAAGATATAGATTGGCAGAGTGGATTAAAAAAAACATCAATATGCTGCATACAAGAGACTCATCTTAGACACAGGGACACAAAGAAATTGAAAGTGAAAGGATGGAAAAAAATATTTCATGCAAGCTACAGCCAAAAGAAAGCAGGAGTAGCAATATTAATCTCAGATAAAATAAACTTTAAATGCAAGGATGTTGTGAGGACAAGGAAGGCCATGACACTAATAAAAGGGGCAATTTAATTACAATAAATAACAATCTTAAATGTTTATGCACCCAATCAAGATGCCATAGCATACATGAGAAAAACACTGGCAAAACTAAAGGAAGCAATTGATGTTTCCACAATAATTGTGGGAGACTTCAACACATCACTCTCTCCTATAGATAGATCAATGAGACAGAAGACCAATAAGGAAACTAAAAACCTGAACAATCTGATAAATGAATTTGATTTAACAGACATATATAAAACACTACATCCCAAATCACCAGGATACACATTCTTCCCTAGTGCTCATGGAACCTCCTCCGAATAGATCATATGCTGGGACGTAAAACAAGCCTCAATAAATTTAAAAAACTGAAATTATTCAAGACATTTTCTCTGGCCACAATGGAACACAATTAGAAGTCAATAATCATCAGAGACTTAGAAAATTCATAAATACATGGAAGTTAAACAACACACTCCTAAACAACCAGTGGATTAAAGAAAAAATAGCAAGAAAAATTGCTAAATATATACAGATGAATGAAAATGAGAACACAACATACCAAAACCTATGGGATGCAGCAAAAGTGGTACTGAGGGGGAAATTTATAGTGCTAAATGAATACATCAAAAAGGAAGAAAGAGCTAAAATCAAAGAACTAATGGAACAACTGAAGAAGCTAGTAAATGAATAGCAAACTAATCCTAAACCAAGTAGAAGAAAAGAACAAGGATTAAAGCAGAAATAAATGACATAGAGAACAAAAAAAAAAGAAAAATAGAGCAAATAAATAACACCAAAAGTTGGTTCTTTGAGAAGATCAAAAAGATTGACAAGCCCGTAGCTAGACTGACAAAATCAAAAAGAAAGAAGACCCATACAAATAAAATAATGAATGAGAAAGTTGACATTATCTTGGATCCTGAAGAAATTAAAAAAAAATATATATGAGAGGATACAATGAACTGTATGCCAACAAACTGGATAATATAGAGGAAATGTTTCCTGGAAACATATGAACAACCTAGACTGACCAGAGAGGAAACAGAAGACATCAACCAACCAATCACAAGCAAAGAGATCCAATCAGTCATCAAAAAACTTCCCACAGATAAATGCCCAGGGCCAGATGGCTTCACAGGAGATTTAACCAAACTTTCCTAAAAGAACTGACACCAATCTTACTTCAACTCTTTCAAAACATTGAAGAAAATGGAACACTACCTAATACATTTTATGAAGTTAACATCAATCTAATACCAAAACCAGGCAAAGATGCTACAAAAAAGGAAAACTACAGGCCAATCTCCCTAATGAATATAGATGCAAAAATTCTCAACAAAATGTTTGCAAATCAAATCCAAAGACACACTAAAAAAGTCATACACCATGATCAAGTGGGGTTCATTCCAGGCATTCAAGGATGGTTCAACATAAGAAAATCAATGTATTACAACACATTAACAAATCAAAAGAGAAAAATCAAATGATCATCTCAATAGATGCTGAAAAAGCATTCAATAAAATCCAACATCCCTTTTTGATAAAAACACTTCAAAAGGTAGGAACTGAAGGAAACTTCCTCAATATGATAAAGAGCATATATGAAAAACCCACAGCCAGCATAGTACTCAATGGTGACAGACTGAAAGCCTTCCCTCTAAGATCAGGAACAAGACAAGGATGTCCGCTGTCACCACTGTTATTCAACATTGTGCTAGAAGTTCTAGGCAGGGCAATCTGGCAAGATAAAGAAATAAAAGGCATCCAAATTGGAAAGAAAGAAGTAAAACTGTCATTATTTGCAGATGATATGATCTTATATCTGGAAAACCCTGAGAAATCAATGATACAGCTACTAGAGCTAATAAACAAATTTAGCAAAGTAGCAGGATAAAAGACTAATGCACATAAGTCAGTAATGTCTCTATATGCTAGAAATGAATGATGTGAAGAGACACTCAAGAAAAAGATACCATTTTCAATAGCAACTAAAAAAATCAAGTACTTAGGAATAAACTTAAACAAAATGTAAAAGACCTATACAAAGAAAACTACATAACTCTCTTAAAAGAAATAGAAGGGGACCTTAAAAGATGGAAAAATATTCCATGTTCATGGATAGGAAGGCTAAATGTCATTAAGATGTCAATTCTACCCAAACTTATCTACAGATTCAATACAATCCCAATTAAAATTCCAACAGCCTACTTTGCAGACTTGGAAAAGCTAGTTATCAATTTATTTGGAAAGGGAAGATGCCTCAAATTGCTAAAAACACTCTGAAAAAGAAAAACAAAGTGAGAGGACTTACACTCCCTGACTTTGAAGCTTATTCTAAAGCCACAGTAGTCAAAGCAACATGGTACTGGCACAAAGATAGACATATTGATCAATGGAGTTGAATTGAGAATTCAGAGATAGATCCCCAGATCTACAGCCAACTGATCTTTGAAAAGGCCCTGAAAGCCACTGAATTGGGACATAACATTCCTTTCAACAAATGGGGCTGGAGAATTGGATATCCATATCCAAAAGAATGAAAGAGGATCCCTACCTCACATCTTACACAAAATTAACTCAAAATGGATCAAAGATCTTCATATAAAAGACAGTACCATTAAACTCCTAGAAGATAATGTAGGAAAACATCTTCAAGACCTTGTATTAGGTGGCCACTTCCTAGACCTTACACCCAAAGCACAAGCAGCCAAAGGAAAAAATAGATAAATGGGGACTCCTTAAACTTAGAAGTTCTTGTACCTCAAATAAATTTGTCAAAAAGGGGAAGAGGTAGCCAACTCAATGGGAAAAAATTTTTGGAAACCATGTATCTGACAAAAAAGACTGTTATCTTGCATGTATAAAGAAATCCTAAAACTCAGTGACAATAGTACAGACAGCCCAATTATAAAATGGGCAAAAGATATAAAAAGACAGTTCTCTGAAGAGGAAATACAAATGGCCAAGAAACACATGAAAAAAATGTTCAGCTTCACTAGCTATTAGAGAGATGCAAATTAAGACCACAATGAGATACCATCTCACACCAATTAGAATGGCTGCCATGAAACAAACAGGAAACTACAAATGCTGGAGAGGATGTGGAGAAGTTGGAACTCTTATTCATTGTTGGTGGGACTGTGTAATGGAAGACAGTCTGGCACTTCCTTAGAAAACTAGATATAGAGTTAACCTTCAATCCAGCAATTGCACTTCTTGGTATATACCCAGAAGATATGGAAGCAGTGACACAAACAGATATCTACATGCCAATGTTCATAGCAGCATTATTCACAATTGCCAACAGATGGAAACAACTCAAATGTCCTTCAACAGATGAGTGGATAAATAAAATGTGGTATATACACACGATGGAATACTACATGGCAGTAACAAGGAATGATGTGAAACATATGACAACACGGATGTACCTTGAAGACATAATGCTGAGTGAAATAAGCCAGACACAAAAAGAGAAATATATGCTACCACTAATGTGAACTTTGAAAAATGTAAAACAAATGGTTTATAATGTAGAATGTAGGGGAACTATCAAAAGAGCGCAATTAAGGAAGGGGGAACAATAATCCAAGAAGAACAGATAAGCTATTGTGGGTAAATTTAATGTTCTGGGAATGCCCAGAAATGACTATGGTTTGTTAATTTCTGGTGGATACAGTAGGAACAAGTTCACAGAAATGTTGCTATATTAGGTTATTTTCTTTGGGTAGAGTAGGAACATGTTGGAAGTAAAGTAGTTATTTTAGGTTAGTTGTCTTTTTCTTATTCCCTTGTCTTGATGTGTTTGAGAGGTTTTTTATTGCATGTTTTTTTAAGTTTTTTTTTAGTTTTTTTATATAGTTAATAGTTAATTTTTTAAAAAATCAAACCTGTTAGAATAATGCTAAATACTTAAAACACTTTAGTTAATCATTTTGAGACAGTAACACAAAATCTTTAACAAGAAATGATGGCACATATGCATATTACACTGTCTCCTAAAAAACAAACAATGATTTAATTTTACGTGAATTTTGAAGTCCATGAAAGTATTGTGTCTTCACAGTTTTGGTAAATCTTTTACTAGCCTTATGTGTATTCCTACTGCCATAGGGCAGTGAGTAAGTGTGAAGCTGGGAACAAGCTTTACAATCTTGTGTAAGAGTTATTAAATCAGAGTATTTGAGAGGGTTTCTTGGTGCCTTTGCCCTCCTCTAGGCCATTCTTTTTAAGTAATTGTAAGGCAGCTTCCTCATGTGGAACATATTAGGCAGATAAGCATTTGCTTCTTGGTTACCAGGAGAAGTTTTTCCCAATTCAATTAATTCCCGAGCGGAGTATTACCTCACAATTAAATTTCACTTACTGACAAACAGGGCTGTTAAAAGGAAATTATGTCAGTCTGAAAATTTGCATTTTTGCTAATTCTTTAATTTTATTGGATATTTCTTGATATCCTCTCAGGGATGCTAGATTTTTGATCCCAATTCTTTTTAGATAATATTGCTCTAACTTTGGGCTGGTACCCTTTTTAACCTCTTAATTTTAAGAACTGATAGAATAGCACCTCTAAATCATTCTCTCTTATCTAGCTGTTCTTACAAACCTGTCTCTAAAGCAGAGGCAGAAATCTGCATAAGTCTTTGTAGCTGCAACTCTTACTTTAATATTTTCTTTTTGTAACATGTATTCTATTCCCTCAGATGTTTTGGGGCATCCTGTATTCATGCAGAAGTTCTGAACAGTTAAACAATTGGGTGGTATCTCCCCACATCAAAGAAGCAGACCACCTGGGGATTATGTCTGAGGGTTCCCTACCCTGGCTCATGCTTGGACCCAGGGAACAAAGGATTTGATTTTGAATGGGAACATTGGGACTGGGTTAGATGAGTTAGTTTTTAAGTTCTTCATTGTTTCTATAATTGATTCTAATTGAGTTTTATGTTCCCTTTCAGTGGTTTTTAGGAGCTATTTGTTAAAAGCATCCCATTTGACAAAACCTTTTTAATTGGGGCAAAGTTTTTCCTTGAGATATTGAAGTCTAAATCTGATCAAAACAGCTCCATTTTGGCTGTGTAAATTTAGATTCATTAGAGGTTAGTTTAACTCATTTATTTGGATAATTGCCACTGTGTATGTTAGAATTCTTATACATATAAGTGGCCATTTCTGATAAAACAAAACAGAGTCAATAAAACATAGAACTCTTACTTGGTGGTTTGGTAATGAATCCCTAAAGGCCTTACCAGGCTATTTTCTCAAAAAAAGAAATGAAACAAACAAAAAACACAAATGAACAAAAACAGATTGACTGTTTCTCATAGTCAGAGAAACAGTAGAGAATTCTCTTACCTGATGGCTGAAAATAAGAGAACATAAAAGAGGGCTCAACCAGACTGTTAGGTCAGAGTCATTCAAGAATCCACATGACACAGCAAGTCAAAGTTTTAAGTAGAAAGTTTAAGATTTATTACAGGAAGAAAGCAGGTGGGGGCCAGCAAAAAGAAAGAAAATGGCTCCAGCTCTCTTGTTGAGAGCTACATTTTTAAAGAAAAAAACTACATTGGGAGGGAAGGGTGTTGGGAGGGAAGGGTGTCTGCTGAGTGGTGTCCTGTGCCCTGGTTGGGTGTGGGCTTATCAACTCTTGAGCTAATTGGTTGCTAGGGTTCTAACTTACTACTCTTCTTTGAAATGCAGATGTACTATCTATGTGCAGGGAGCAGGCCTTTTCCCCATGCTTATGGTCATTCATCTTATGGACATATCTGATCTTGCCTTATCTGCCTTTTGGAGTTTGAGGTACCACCATGACTGGGATTTCTAAAACAGCCTTCAGCCCACATTTTATGGTGCATCTGGTTTTTATGAGATAAGCTGTGGGGCCCCTGGTTCAGAAATTCCTTCTATATATTGGATTCTTTTCTGGGATCTGACCAGACCTTGGCTCTATGAATGGATTTTACCTTAACCACAACAAGAGAGAGTCAAAGATCCAAGGGTGGCTAACCAAGGGAGCCATGTGACTTACCTGGAAAAGATGGAACAATGCCTGCTGTCTCGGCATTGACCCAGCGTCCATGACACCAGAATGTTATGCTGAAAACAGACTCTAAAAAACTAAGTCCAGAAGAAATTCATTGAGCTAAGCACTCTTATAGAGCAGAACTAAAAGAACATTATGCTCAAAGGGCTGGATTTGGGGATGCAGTTTATAAAGGGAGGATGTTTATAAAGGGGGATGGACAGGGGCGAGGAAATGTGAGTTGTGAGGGAAGCATGAGCTACGTGAGCTGCAAGGGGGATGTGAATTGGGTGCCTTTGGGTTATAGTCCATTAATTAGCAAATTCAAGGTTTGTGGTTATCTGTTAAGGATTAGCACACTTGCTGGTGTCAGTTTGACTCATTTATCATAGCAAGGGGATCTTTATCAGCACTGCAAGCAAGCATTGGCATGTCAGCCTACCTCAGTTGCTTTTGTTTCTTCTTTGTAGTTTCCTGAGTAAAATGGGAGTATAAGCAAATCAAAATGATTAGTAAAGCTATTTACCATTCCAACTTCATAATACATACAATGGAAAATTATTCAGCCATAAAAAGGAATGAAGTCCTGATACATATGACAATGTGGATGAACCTTGAAGACATCATGTTGAATGAAATAAGCCAGGCACAGAAGGACAAATATGGTATGATATCACTAATTTGAAACACTTAGAATAAGCAATCTGATAGAGTTGGATTCATGAATACGGGTTACCAGGGGATAGGGTGGGGATAGCGAATGGGAAATTAAGATTTAAAATGTACACAGTTCCTATCTGGAATGATGGAAATGGTTTAGTAACGGATGGTGGTAATTTTAGCATAATATGATGAATGCAATTAATCACACTGCAAAATATATCTGAATATGATTAAAAGGGGAAATGTTACATTGTATATATGGTAACAGAATAAAATTTTTTTCAAAATCCATGGAACTATGCTACACAAAGAGTGAACCCTAAGTTAAACCACAGAATTTAATTAATACTACAGTTATAAAAACGTGCTTTCATAAATTGTACCAAATGGTCTACCACAATGCAATATGCTAATAGGGTGTTAATAATAGGGTGTATATGGAAATTATGCATGATTGTCTGCAAGCCCACAATTTCTCCAATAAAAGGAAAAAACCCTCAATAAAAGAAACAACAAAAAGAAAACATTTCTATGTTCTTTAGAAGCTTTGGGCAAGTAGCTTGAATAGACATATCTAGATAGAAGATACATAAATGTCCAACAAGCACATGAAAATATGTTTAATGTCATTAGTCACTATGGAAATACAAACCCAAACCACAATGAGATACAATGTTATACCAACTAGAATAGCTACAATAAACCAAATTAAAAAAAAAAACTAAAAATAATGATGTTGGGCACAGAGAAATTGGAATCAATTCACATTGCTTAGTGGGAATGTAAATTAGTTCAGCCACTGTAGAAAACACTGGTTGTTCTTCAAAGTGAAGCACACAATTATTCAATTCCACTCCTAGGCATTTAGCCTAAAGAATTTAAATAGGTACACAAACATATGCTTGTACAGCAATGTTCATAGAAGCATTATTCTTAATGTACAAAAGGTGGAAACAGCCCAAATGTCCATCAATGGATGAATATTTTTAAAAATTTTAATATATACATATGATGGGCTCTTATGCAGTCATAAAAAGTGATGAAATATCGATACATGCTGTAATGTAGATGAACCTCAAAAACATTATTGTAAGTGAAAGAAGCCAGGTGCAAAAGGCAACATATTGTATGATTCCATTTATATGAATTATCCAGAACAGATAAATTGATAGGTCCTGGGTTTCTTATTGGGGTGAAGAAAATATTTTAAAAAAATATAGAGGAGCTGGTTATGCAACATTGTGAAAATATTGAATACCAGCAAATTAATTTGTTCACTTTTAAATTGTTACTTTTAGGTTAGGTAAATCTTAACTTAATATAAAGCACTATTCGAAATAAAAAATATTCATCTTGTAATCACAAGCACATACATATACCATTTTATATGTAAACTGTCAATGAGTAAAACATTGAGTTATATGTTTGGTTTATTAAATAAAATCATTGTTTTTAGTTTTACTATTAATGCATTTTGCAATGTTTACTTATATCTCATTTTATAATGTTCAGTAAAGATATTGATTGAGCACTTGTCATATATCAAACACTGTTCTAGGCTCAGGCATTCTTAAGATACTGACGTATTCTGACTTTTAGTGACATATTTTTGTAGAGGAGATAAGCAATAAAATAATAAATATATAAATCCTATAGTTTGTCATGAAGTCAAAGGTGGTATGTAAAAAATACATAAATAGACCAGAATAAAGGGAATAGGGAGTCCCTGGTTGGAAGAGAAGCAGCAGGAATCAAGTTTCATCATACATATGTTGCTCAGGTTAAACCTCCTTGGAGAATATCAGATAAACCAACTTGAAAGAACTGGGAGAAATACTGTAAAGATTTATCTTGGAGAAGAGGATTCCAGGCAGGAGAATCACTAGAAGTCCCTAAGGCTGATACATGTCTTAACTATTAGAGAAACTCCATGGAAGTTAGAGTGGCTGAAGAGGAGTGCTTGGCAGGGAGACTACTAAGAAAGAAGATCACAGAGTTTTTGGGAAAAGCCAGAAGATGTAGAAATTTTTTGGCCTTTCGAAGGACTTTGATTTTTACTTAGTAAGGTTTGAGCAGGCAATGGAAATGAGAAAGCTGATATTTTAAATGAGTTATTCCACTGATTTGTAAGAAAGAGATACGTGAAGGGCGAGAATCCAGGTGAGAAAAGATTTTGATCTGGACCAGTTGATAGAGGTGTAGGTGGTGAGACATTGTTGGATTGTAGATAGGTTACTGGAAGATGGCTTATGGTGACACCAAGAATGATTCCAGTTTGTTAGCCCTAGCACGTGGAAGGTTGCAGCTGCCATGATCTGAAATAAGAGGCTGCAGGTTAAATGGATTGAATGGTATCTCAAATTTAGCATCCAATTGGAGACGGGCTCAAATCAGTAATCAATAAATGGAGTAAATTGAAGAAAATGTATAAGGAAGAGGGCATGATTAACAAAAATAAGTTTTTTTCCTACCAAATGTCAAATTTCATGATAAAGTAAATAATTTTTAATTAAAGAACTAAAGGCTGCAAATGCTAACCTTTTAATTGCAATAATTCAAGATTAAGAAATAATATACACTAAATATCCTGAATATTTAAAAATTCTAATTATTAATTTTCTTTTCTTTTAATTTTAAATAATAAATTTAACATGCTTCCAGAATAAGATTTCCCTAAATTTATTGATAACTCAAATGTGTGGCATTAGAAAAAAGCTAAAAATCTGTCTTTTGATTATGGCATATTATTCCTCAGCAACTAAAGAGTTTTGCTTTTTCTTATTTTTTTATAACCAAACTCAAGTTCCTTAAATGGTTTCACAAAATGCTGATTTTTTAAGGTCAGTGGAATATTTTGAAGACAGTACAAAAAGAATAGGAATAAACTAGGTATTCTCTTTGCTGTTTTTTGTACACATTATACTAGCAAATCTAAGAGAAAATTATGCTGGAAATTTTACAGTGTGTTGCTCACAGAAATTTATGACCTAGAAAAGGTGAAGCATTATAAGCTGTTAAAGCATTGCCCTGAAGCCATTCATTTTTATTTAATGCTCACTTGAAAAGAATTGATTCATTGGATGATTTTATTTGGAACCTTTTCTATAATTCTAGAAATACTATAAATCCCCTAATTTTGCATTTTTCCTCTTTAAAATGACATGAAATGAAAATAATAATACATAATTTTCTTTGTAAGCTTATCTATATACCTTTAAATTAGTATATTGCATTCATATTTTTTAAAACCAAAAGGTTATTTATTCTAAAGGTAATGGACTTTCCCACCAATTTCCCTATTACTTACTTAAATAAAGCACTGTGTATCTCATCACTCTAGTAATTTTAAGTCTTCATAGTGTTTCTCTAATTTGTCCATTTCAGTAACCAAAAATGCATTAAAGTCTAGGAATATTTTAGCTTAGAATGTAGTTCTTGGTAAGTACAAGCCTTCACTTAGTTATACCATGGAAAATAAAAGTTAATATTGTTTTTCTCCCATCTTTTTTTTAGATTGAACCCTGCAAAGATCAATAGTGAAAAGAGTTGCTAGATCTGCTACTGTAAAACCAAAATGAAAAAGAAAGCTATTTTCACTTGCTTTTTGTTCTTCTTTACACTAAGTTCAAAAGTACCTGAAATGTTTTGAAATAAAAACTTTAAAAGATCAAACATAGCAGCTAGGTAGACTAAAAATTAATCATTATGAGAATAAAACATCAACTGAAATGAAAATGTGACTTTGAGGAAAATGTAATATAAAAATTAGAAGATTTTGTATGATAGGGAGATTAAGGAGATGAAACTACAATGTAGAATTGATAAAACAACAAAGTTATTGATATTCAAGTTCTTTTAAATAAATTCTCCATTTTACAAAAAGTGTGTATTTTTAATTTATTTATTACATGAAAAATTTAAGCAAATTATTGAACTTAATAATAAAGTATTCGCACTATGTAATTCTTTCTCACTCTCTCTTCATTTAAACAGAAACTATTCCTATAAAACTCCTCAGTGTATATGCAATATGATCAATAGGGATGTAAGAATAATATATTTGCATTACATTTAGTGTTTTCTTTTTGTCTGAAAAGTAGAAAGGAAGAAATTAACCTTTGCTAATATTTAAAACTTTGGGTTTATGTTAGCAACAGCAAAGCTGATTCTACTCTGTCTATATGAACAGTGTGGTAGGCTGGGAATAATCTCAAACCTGTGAATGTTCCTTTCTGTGGTAAAGTCCTTGCAGATATGATTAAGGATTTTGAGATAGGAGATTATTCTGGATTATCTGGATGACCCTAACAGCAATCACAAGTAAGAGGGAGGCAGATTGAGATTTGACCACACATAGTGGAGAAGGTCATGTGAAGGTCATGTGAAGACAGAGACTTTGGAGACTAGAGTGAAGACAAAGAATGCTGACAGTCACCAGAAGCTGAGGAGGCAAGAATGGATGCTTCTTTTGAAACTTCAACAGTATGATGACCCTGCTGAAACTTGAAAAGAGCAGTGATACTGATTTTGTACTTCCGGCCTCCAGAAATGTGAGAGAATAAATTTCTGTTGTTTTAAGCCATCGAGTTTGTGGTGATTTGTTGCAGTAGCCAGAGGAAACTAATACAAGCTTTATTCAGCCATGTCTGTATTTAGTCAGATCTGACAGTCAACAAACTTTCAGAATTTTTAAGAAGTCTATTAGAAATATGATTTTATATTCAATGCTATTTATAAAGAACCTACTCCTAAATTTATTTTGCCCATTGAGATATATGCTAATATGATAACACTAAACTAGAAATAAATCCAAGTGTATTTATATATATTAAGAAATAAATCCAATGATTTCAGTAATCATAATCTGTAGGAATTAAAATAAACATCCAAGTTTGTCAGACTATATTTTTAAACATATCTAAAACATAAAGATTTAGAAAGGTCAGTATAACTGGATATGGATAAAAAGATGTATAAGGCAAAAAATACAATTAGAAGTACGGGGGCTGGTTACATATATTTGAGAAGTAATTAAACAGAAGATATATAAGATTTCTAAATGTGTATGCCTCTAATGCTAAATCACCAGTAACTAGTAGCATCAGAAGATAAAAATGAATGTGATAATTGAACAACAAAATTATAAGCTTTACCAAAATTACATGCTTATGAAACCTTTTTGGAGGCAGTGTCAGTGATGGTTAATTTTATGTGTCAACTTAACTAGGTTATGGTGTCCAGTTATTTGGTCAAACCTTAACCTTTTTGTTACTGTGGAGATATTTTGTAGATGTGATTAGCATTTATAATCAATTGACTTTAAGTAAAGAAGAGTAAGTGTGCCTCATCCAATTAATTGGATGTCTTAAAATCTACAACTGAGAGTTTTATAAATCAGAAGGAATTCTTCATTAAGACTATAACCTAACTCTTATCTGGCCTCCACTACAAAGTCAGATAAAAGATTTCACCATCATTCTTCCACAAATTTCCAGCCACCAACCAGCTGAACAGAATTGACTTGACAGCTACCACAATTGCATAAATAAATTCCTTATAATAAATCACTACATATGTGTGTGTGCTCACGTGCGTGTGTATGTGTGTGTGAATTTTAGATCCTTTTTCAATGAATTGAAATGGATAACATGGATCAATCAGGCTAAAGAACAAAACAAATCAAAAACCTTTAAAGCAGACCTAAAATATCAAACTGTTATTGAATAAACTGTGTCTGAGAAAATAGAATCAAGAATATGTATAGAAATACAAAAATGTCCAGAACTCAATAAGGTAAAATTTACAATGTCTGGCATCCAATTAATAAATACAAGGCATGCATAGAAGCAGAAAAATACAACCCAAATGAGGAGAAAAATAAATCAAAATCAAGCAAGAAATAACACATGTGATAGAATTGGTAAACAAATATATTAAAACAATTATATTTGTGTTACATGTATTCAGAAAACTAGAAATAGTAATGAGAATGTTAAATAAAAACTTGTAAGATGTAAAGAAAACCCCAATAAAATTCTGAAATATAATTTCTGGTCTAAAAAACATACTCTGGATAGTATCAATGGCAGATTAGTCATTACAGAAAAATGATGAGTAAACTTTAAACATAGCAATAGAAACTACCAAAAATGAAACATAAAGGGTCTGAAAGTCTAAACAACAAAAAATGAAAAGGAAGATGAGAAGGAATACAGGAAAAAATATTTGAATAAAATAAAGGTGAAATCTTTCCTGAAGTTCATGAAAACCATTAACACCCAGATTCAAGAATTTCAACAAAATCATGCATTAGAAAATTTGAAAAAAATTACACATAGATACATCATAATTAAATTTTTCAAAGTTTTAAAAGTAGCCAGTAGTAAAAGATACATTATATACAGAGATACCAAATAAGGATGGTGGCAGATTAATCACCAGAAACAATGTAAATTAGAAGACTGGAGAGAAGCACAAGCAAAAAAAAAAAAAAAAAAAAAAATGACAATATAGAATTCTTCGCCCAACACAAATATCTTTCAAAAAGATGAAATAAAGCTTCTTTCAGGGAAGAATTTATCAACAGTAACTTGACTTATAAATAATGTTAACGTAATTCTTCAAGGAAAAGAAAAAATAATATTAGATGTAAATCTCGATCTACATAAGGTAACAAAGACCACTGATATAATTACATAGGCAGATTAAAGAAGCTAAGCAAACCCTTAAGAGAGGAACCCAGCCACACCAAAACTATCACAAGACATATTTCTGAAAATAAAGACAAAGAAAATACCTTAAACACACATACAGAGAATGAGAGAGAGAGAGAGAAAGAGAGAGAGAGAGGACACTTTATATAGAGTAGAAAAGCATTTGAAATGATAGCTACAAGCTAAGAAAAATATTTGCAAATCACATATCTAAAGTAAATAAAGAACTCTCAAAATTCAATAAAAAATTCCAATTAGAAAATATACAAAATACATGAATCGACATTTCACCAAAGAGGATGTACCAATGGGAAATAAGGACATGAAAAACAGTTCAATATCATTAGTCATTAAAGAAATAAAAACCACAATGAGATATCATTAAACGCCTATAAGAGGGGCTAAAAGAAAAAAAAAAAATAGTTGCAGCATCAATTGCTGGCAAGAATGTACGAACAGCAGATCAGTCCTATGTTGCCAGTGGGAACGTAAAGTGATTCAGATGCTCTTGAAAACAGTTTGGCAGTTTCTTACTGCCAAACTAAACATATAAGTAGCATATGACACAGAAATTGTTCTCCTGGTATTTATCCCAGAGAAATGAAAACTTATGTTCATGCAAAAATGTGCACATGAATTGAATTGTAGTCTTGTTCATAATAGCCTAAAACTGAGGACAAGCAGTATTTTTCATTGGGTCAAACAAAGTGTGATGCATACACTTTATAGCACACTATGCATCAATTAAAAGGAACCAACTATTGATAACACAGAATGACTTTGATTAATATCCAGAGAATTGTGCTGTGTGAAAAAAAGCCAGTTCCAAATGTCACAAGCTATGTAAGTATATGTATACAGCATTCTTAAGTGATAGAATTATAAAAAATGGAGAATATATTTGTGGTTTCAGTGGTTAAGTGGAGGGAAATGGGTGTGGCTATAAAAGGACAGCATAAGGGATCCTTGTGATGGGATGGTAATCTGTTTTCACTCAGTGTTAAAATCTTAGTAGCAATATTGTATTATGGCTTTGCAAGATGTTACCATTGGAGAAAACTTGGTGAAGACTACAGGGGATATCTCTGTATTATGTCTTAAAACTGCATGTTAATCTACAATTATCTTGAAATAATGTTTAATTAAAAGTATCTGTAGGAAGTGCCTTAAGATTTGCTCCTTCTGAATGATGGCTATACAGCTTTATTTATACTAATCTCTGCTGGAAATGTTTTATTTACTTGTTTTCAAAAGCCAGAAAACAGAATATTAACCATGGACTTAATATTTGTTGTCTGGCTGGATATTTATTATACTTAGATTCATTATAATCAGCAAAATGAAATGGAATAGAAGCAAGGGAAACAGGCTGCGCGATGCAATTCAAAGAGAGATCATCAGACAACATAACAACACTGTGCAATTTTTAACTGAGGAAATTGTCATTGAAACTCCATTTATTAAATCTAGAACTGCAATGTATTAAAGACAATTTGGATCATTTCTAGACTGGGAAGTAAAAGTGAGGAAACTTTTTGTTGGGGGAGGCACATTCTTGATTTAGTTGAGCTTCACTGTTTTCAGATAAACTCATAGTTCTCATGTGACTACTGAGGTCATATTTTCTACCTTGAGTTTTTTTTGTCTCTGATTCCAATATCTGATTTTCTTGTGGATTTCCAGTGTTTTAAATAAAACTTTTTCGGCATATTTATGTGTTTAATTGATTCTATGGACATTATTTTTCTGATTAATTCACATATATTGTTCCAACGTAAATAGAAATTTAATGCAAAGTCCCTGATTTTAGAAAGAGATTTCATTCCAGTACTTTTTAATGGCATCCTTTTGTACAGTAAAATTATCTGATTTTGAATAGGTAAAAATATTCCAATATTTTCCCAACATTGATTTCTCACTGGATTTCTCGATGGCCTCTAATTTTTTATGCATATATGTGTTGTTGATATTTCAGCTAGCAGTTAGTTTCAGCTATTTTCAACTCCAAATTTATATTTATGTTTACATAGAACTGTTTCTTTTGTATCATTGAAAATATCTTGGAAATTTCATAATGATGCACAAATCAATGCCAGATACCTAGTCTAAACTTTGTCCCTATTCAAGGTTTATATCTGACTGCAATTAAACTCAGAGTTTTGTTTCAGTCTCTCTCAGAAGCACCTCGTCATTTGCCATGTTACTTCAACATGATTTCCATTTCTGCTTGGTCTACCAATATCACCTTCTCCCTCGGGAAGCAGGCTGTGTACAAAAGCATCATCTTCAAAGAACAAAATAAATCTTGAAATATCTCCACAACTGCTATTCAGCATTGCTGGTAAGCCTTATAGAATACTAATGTTGATTCAGAAGAATAATGAATAATTAAACACAACTGGACTTGTTTCAAACATTGTCCCATTTTTGCAGTCATTTTTATAGCAAAACAAGCATTTCACATAATCCAGATTTGAACAGCTAATACAATGAGCAATTTTGAGATGCAAAATAGACCAGGGAAAATTGTTGGAAGTTCTGAGCCAGCATTAATTTTTGATTTTAGGCTGAACATATATCTTAATTTTATCAAGTGATAGCCTTGTACTTTATATTGTTGCTTGGCAACATTATGTTTAGTCATGGAGAGATATATCAGTACAAATTAATGTCAGTTGCAACAGTATTTCTCTGTCTTTAAACACAATCTCATTACAAGCTACTGAAATACAACCCAATGTGGTAGTAGTTTCTCTGGCATTCAAAAGAAATGGCATTTCAGAAACATTTACTCGTGCTTTGGGAAGTGATATAATTCTTAAGTTACAATCTAACAATATTTAAAGTTGTGAGAATTGAATAGAAGCTCATCTTACTGAGCTAATTACAGTGTGCTGAGATACTGTGTGCATGCGTGCGCATGTGTGGGTAAGCCTAGAATTAATATTATCTGTTGCATTAATAACTGGGGAAAACTGAGAGGGCTTCTCATGGTTTAACCACAAGTTCCCCTCTCTGCTCTGCTCCTATGGGCATATAAGGTCCCTTAGATGAAAAACTGTCATTATCACAGGCATCAGGTACCATTCCTGTTTCCCTGAGAAGTATTCTTCAGTTCCCTGCTAGCATGAAAAATTATTCAGACAAGACAATCACATTCTCTCACAGAAACCAGGAGCCACTTCACACTAATGTCACTACAACATCTGCCTTCTACAGCCCCGGCTCACTCCCTCTGTCCATGAGTGCAACCCCTGTGCGGCCCTGTGTGAAGTGCAGTGTCTTCTTTCCCTGGGCTCTGAGTACATATAACTAATCAACTGCTGTCTATCTTTGCCGTCAATTTGGCTGTCCCCATAACCCTAGGGCAGGAATCTCTCCCTCATTAGTGAGATCATTCCAACTCTGTGTGTGTGTGCGTGTGTGTGTGTGTGTGTGTGTGTGCTTGAAAGAGAGAAAGAGAGAATTAGAAGATGGATCATATTGCTTAATGCGAAATGTTTCCTGCCCCCCATTCTCCAACACCAGGTTGTCTAATTTCTCATATCTGATACAAGCTATAGTCTATTTTGGGAAGTGTTCAAGGCCAAACTTTCATGGAGTCAAGAACAAGATCAATAACACAATTGATTCTGTTATAAAAAAATCAAGATGCATGAAATGTTTCATTTTGTTTCCTGAATTATCAAACTAAATATTATTAAATATTTGTAAAAATATGATCTTTTCATTGTACATATTATTACATTTTCCTATAATTTACTTTGAAATACTTCATATAAACAGTGTGATATATATGTATAAATTATTGTTAATCTAGGAAAATAGTTAGAACTTTAAATATACTAATCAGAAATTCTTATTTTAGAGGTAGATCATACCAAACTCTTCAAATATTCAAATAAATGTTTGTATCAATTAGTTCATTAATTAACAAAAATAGTTTTAGAAATAAGTTTTGTTAATGAGTTTTGTTCAAGATATGTGGTGTTTAGGAAGACTTTTTATGCTCCAGTGTCCTTACGTGAATGAAGTTTATGAATCTGACAATCCAATGGCCTAATAGATGTAGAGCAGAGTTATAGTTCAACAACTTTGTCTGGTCCTAAGTCTCCCCCACATAGTAGAAGCTGAGGCATTCACATTTTTGTATTTGATATATGTTTCTGTAGATTCCAAGAAGTGAAAATAGCTAGGTTGAATCACAGCACTGATGTTTAAATTTTAAGAAATTGCCACTGCTTTCCAAATGGGTGCAGCAGTTTATATTCCCACCAGTAAAGTATGAGGGCTAAAGTTTTTCCACATCCTCACTGACACCTGGCATTCTCAGTCTTTTAGATTATTGCCAATCTGGTGGATGTAAGGTGTTACCTCACTGAGATTTTTATTTATATTTACCTAATGATTAAATAAGTTGAGCATTTTTCACGTGCTTACAGAGTATTCATATATTGTTATCTATATTGTGGAGTATATATATATTTGTGTGCGTGTGTGTGTGTGTGTGTGTTTGCATGTGTATGAATAGCATCCTGAATGTTGTTGGGGAAATATAATTAAAATTTCCCCCAACACAGGAGACCTCTCCACAAAAAAATATTTTTAAATAAGCATTAAACCAGAATGTGATAAATCACAGCAAGTCACTAACAGATTGCAATGATAGAAAAAAAACCCGCCCCTTTTATGTGGCTAAGGAGATAGAACCCATTACTTACAACTATTCAAGATATTTCAAAGGTAGGTTTACAATTTGGTGCCAGGAGGCCCGTTGAATTTATGCTATTCTCTTCCCAGGAAATTGGGAGATAGGGACTATATCTTCCTTGATTGTATTTCAAAAGGACAAAGAAAGAATTTTCTAAAGTAAATTGATGGGAGGGAGAAGGAAGCCTCTTTTCTTATGTTCAACAAGGAGAATTAGGCCTCCTTTTGTTTTTAAATTTGTTTTTGCCCTTACAATATACACATGAGAATAAGCATTCTGGAACACAGCATATTATTATAATTTACTTACCAAAAATACCCTGCACTTTTCCCGTTATTCTGCCTTTATATAATGCAAAAATTACAACTTTCGAATGCATGTTCATTGACAAAAACTGTCATTCACATTTTCATATTTTATTTCATCCACAAATATATTACATGGCATACACTATGTATCCACCATGGGGAGGTAGACAGAAGGCATGATGACAGGTAAACACTCCTCCCGCATTCATGACTATAGTAAAAAAAATGGTCTCCTAACCCTTAAAATTTGGAAACCTGCAGGATTTTGCATTAAATAAACACACCACATTTTGATATTAGGTTCTAATGACTATTTATTATCTCCTTAAAATTCTTAGATGTAATGCTTATAAGTTTCAGTTATAATGCAAACTCTCAAAGGATATATTCTAAACTTTAATGCAGCCCAAGAAGCAGTATTTGTGAAGGGACATAAATATAAATATTTATCTTTGATTCCATGATGCATAAATCCATACAAGAAGATAACAAAGCCTGTTAGATTGAATCAGATCTATAGGAAAACACAAGTTAAGGTTATTGTCTAGCCATTTGAAAAATAAAATCATTTAAAATCAAGGAATATTAAGTTCTTTATCTGTAAAATAAGTATGCTATGCATTATGCTCCTCCAAGGGTTAATTTTCAGGATAACATGAGAAAAAAATTAAGATTCTTAAATATAAAAATAGTACATCAGTAGGGATTGTTATAAAAAAAAACCTAGTTGATATATTAATTTTATCTTTTTCTCCAAATATTTAATATACAATATATTCGTATTAAATACGTAAATACAAGTTCCAAAGAAAGAGCGTAGAAATGGCAAAAATTGAACCCAGCTTTTCTTTTTAAAATGTGTCTTTTTCTTCTTTTAGCAACGTTTTCTCATTTCTTTGTAATCAGCAAATCCAAATTGGATAAATAAAAACCTAAGTCCTCTCAGGAAAGCAGGAGAAAGATTGTTGGAACTGTCATATCAGGACAAAATGTACAAAACATTTAGAATAGTGCCAGTTTCAGCTATGGCCGTCTTCACTTTGAGCTCTTCACTGTGGTGACAGGGTCTGTTCTTTCCAAAAGGTTTTGCCTTCCACTGCTGCCACTTCTTGCCCATTGTCCCTGTTACTTTGTCATTTCCTTCTTTGCTAAATTTAAAACTGAATAATGAGGTCACCCACAGGGCCTCTTTTTCTCCTAGGATTTTTGAATGCTGAGACTTTTTTTAATGCTCAAACTGCATCTCAAATTCAGTTCTTATGATAGCTTCATGACACACTGGATATAAGTAAGAATAGCTTGGCAATTTTATATAGTTTTAAGAACTATTTGTCATATTATTTTGATAATTGCTTGAGTAGAGTTTTGATGAACAGCATAAGAGTTCTAGTTTTTATTCCCCTTATATAGACTTTTATTGTGTGCACTTACTTTTGAACAAATCCTTTAAATAGATTGCAGGGATTGGATTGGAGGTTTGTTTTTTTAATGCTGTGTGGGACATCCATTGCTTCAAGCTTTGGACACAGACATATTCTTTCCTTGGTACTTAATTTAAATTGCTATCCTATTTTGGAAAGTTTTTATTTTACATTAAAGAAAACATGATAATGTTTCCTGGTCATGCCCTAAATTTATATGCATGGTAAGAAGACAATGACCCTTTGAGGGATGATTTATTGTATGAACTTTTTGAGTCATTTGAAGGAGATATGGATTTTTACCTTGAGGTTGCATTGAAAGCTAAGGTCTATAAACATAAAGCCAGCATTAACACATTCTGTAGAGTGAACATAAAGCTATGTACAGTTTAGGCCTGTGTGTCCATTGGATTCTACAGCTGTTTCTGCTTGGTCTGCCATCCTTGGTCAACAATGATTTTGCTGTTTTTCAGAATTGCAAGAGGATTACATTAAGGAATTCTGCTTTTAGCTTTACCAACTGCAAAGGAATGTGTGACCCCAAGTATTGTCAAGGTTTAATGCTTATGAAAAATTGATAGAAGACATGTGAATTCCCTTTCAGGTAAATGTGGCAAAGATGAACATGTGAATTTTCTCCTTTCTGTTTTTTTGGTTGGTTTACCTACAACTAACACGACACTTCCTCCCTAAATTGTGGTGCTGCTAATAGGAATATCCAGTTCTAGAAAAAAAATTTCCAAGCTTGGTATTCAGTCAAAGATAATAGAAATTATTCTTCAGTGTGTACTTTAATGGGACTTTAATGGGGTCTTCAAGTCCAATGAATCTAGACCTAAAGGTGATGAATGAATATGCTTGACAGTCCCTTGAGAGCATATCTGCACCTTCATGGGATTTGAATCTTTGTTTTCTGTGGTGAGTATTTCCCTCTTTGAGAACCTGAAAGTTAAAATGAGGCATTTTTAAATTTTGTTTAAGCATTTAATTACAGTTAATTAAGCTCAGCAATTATTATGTCTTATTGATTGAAAAGTGGGTTGGATTATAGGTCATTATATCTGAAAGGGACCTCAGAGGTTGCCACACAAGTTATATGTGAAATGTTTGTATTTATATTTATAAATCAAAGCAGGTAGTTATTAAGTGACTTGACAAGGATCATATTAACTAATGATATTTGTAGAACTTGAAAACATGCATCCTAATTTAAATTCCAGTTTCTTTCTAATACACAGCATTGCTCCTCTAGCTTCAAGTGTTAGTAATATAATTTTATATGAACATTTATTGAACATTTATGGTGGGCTAGGTGTTTTGTTTATGGAATATGATATTAAATGAAACTTTTTGTGTGTGTTTTCTCAGAGTCATGATTCCATAAAATCGAGGACAATGGATAAACTGTGCTCACATTTTCTGACAAGAATTTGTCAGTGACATTTCCTACAATAATTGCTATGAGATGCACAAATTGGTTAAGCAACCATAACCCACATCTAGTCTATGAGAGAAGACTAATAGACTATTAGGAACCCTATTCATTAAATCACATGAATAGAAAGTGCAAAGCATTTCTCTTTCTCTTTCCCCTTGCACACATACCTTCACCACCAAGCTGGGTGAGGCGGCATCTGGAGAGTTCTTTGAGATGTTGGTAGTGGTGCTATTCAAGAGGGAAGATACATGCCTGGGTCAATGTTTGATGAGTTTTGGAAACTCCTATACTGACTCTAGGATGGTACTTGAGAGAAGGATATTATGAATATAAACTGGCATATATCCTTGGAATTTTGGGGGCTTGGAGATTGGTGCCTGACTCTTTCCTGGATAATTCAGATTTGATGGGTGGCTACACCAGCTTCCAATGGCATGCTGGGATGGCATTTTTGGGGTAGGGGTGGGACAAATGCACAAGCTAGGTTCAAGCTGTCCTGAAAAGACCCTGCCTAAGAGTGCTGCCTGATACAATAATGGCATCTAGGGTTGTAGCACTTGGTTAGGAGCAGAGAAAGAATTGTAAAAGTTCAGTGAAAGGGAGTGATATGTTTCTCAAGGAAGAGTATAGAGAGGAGGGTCCTGCTGGTGGGATGGTGGTGGATGGGTGCAGAAGACGTTGCTGAAAGAACTCACAAAAAAAGTGCTGCAGGAGTAAGAAAGGCAGCACATGGGAATTAACATCACCAAAGTGTCTGAAGTTCAGATTATATTTTTACCTGTCTTGTAAGACTTTGGCTTTTCTGTCTGTCTCTCTTCTTCCATCCATGACCCTTGATTTTGAAAATACTAAAAGCAGCAAAATGATGAAGGATGAAGTGGATTAAGGGCATCAAAAGAAAAGAAGAAAACTTTCTTCCCTCCCAGAGGACTCTGGAATGAACAGTCAGTCTGACAATGAGGAAGTGCTTTGAAATGAATGACAGATAGTGTTTTGGTATAAATAATACCGTATTTTAATAATGCAAAGTAAATCTGTTATATCTGAAAAACAATGGGAAAAGTCAGGGATCTGCTTGGTATTGTCAAAGACTGGGAGAGGAGATCCCTCAGTAGTTTGAATGGAGTAGTGGGAGGAAAACAAAGCAAGCTTTCTTCTATTTTATTTTATCTTAAAAATCCAGCCTATACAGTAATCTTGTTATGGATTCATTTTTTAAAAATTCTGACCTATCCATTTTATAGATGATTAGCTGAGGTTCAGAAAAAGAGCAAATTTCTTAGATCAAAATTAGTAAAGTTTGGACTTTGAATTTTAAATCTTCATAACATGATTTTCTAGGATAGGCCTGCTAATGTTTTTCCTGGTGTTTAAAAATGGATTGCTGAACCTTGACCAGATGCATCACAGGTCACAGCATGAAGAGGTAGACTGTATTGACATATAGTGAACTTGTTCATAACTGCTGGAAGAATATTCAAGAGCACACATTTTGCAGATGCTGTGTAAGGAGCGTCATCTACCTGTGCCAATGATAGATTATGGTTTTACATCATTTAAATGCCTAATAAAGGCTTAGAATTACCTCCTTCCCAAGGACACATTTGTTCTACTTTCTATTTTCCTTGCCTAGTTAACTATAAAATATTTTGCCCAAATAGCATTTTTCTATTGTGACCTTTATCATGATGTGCTGTTAGCTGCATAAACAAAGAGCAGAGAGAATTTCTACTGATATGAAATCATATCATGGGGGAAAAAATGCAAGCTACCTTATGCTACAAATAAATTTCTCTGTTCTGTACTTTAGTATCTTCTCAGTGGCGGACCAGCATAATGGCTGACATCTTTCCTGAGTTAAAATTCTGGTAGTTCTTCTTTTGTGTTATCTCACTTGTTTGAGTCTCATTTTCTGCATCTGTAAAAGAATGCGTATGGTGGTTTGAAGTTGTATGTACCCCTGAAAATCATGTTCTTAAACCTAATCCATTCCTGTGAGTATAAGCCTATTGTAAGTAGGTTTTCGTGAGGTTACTTCAGTTAAGGCATGGCCCATGGTGGTCTCAATCTTCTTACTGCAGTCCTTTATAAATGGGGTGAATACAGACAGAAAAGACACCAAAGCAAGAAGCCAAAAGCAAAGAAACCTGGAAGAGAAGGGAGAGACCAGCAGACACTGCCATGTGCCTTGCCATGTGGCAGGGAACCCAGGGATCACCAGCAGCCAGTCTTCAGGAAGAAAGCATCACCTTGATGATGCCTTGATTTTGACATTCTCTTGGCCTCAAAACTGTGTATAAGCTAATAAATTCCCACTGTCAAAGCCAAACTATTTTATGGGATCTGCTTTCAGCAGCCAAACAAAGTTAAACAATGGGGGTTAACGATAACCAGGGCACAGAGTAGTAATTGGGAGGCTAGGGTTTTTAATGTGTGTAAAAGGTGCTTCCCACAGCATGTATGTATGTATATGTATATATATATGTGTGTGTGTGTGTGTGTGTGTGTGTGTGTGTGTGTGTATATATATATATGTGCGACAATTAGTATATAGTATCGGTTCAATAAGACACGCAGTTGTGTGGTAGTAATTATTATGGATTTGATTCTCATGTAAAATTTGATGATGCTGAAGAACAAGATCACTTTGACCTGATTTAGAAGCCGATTTAGTAAATTTAGGAGAAAAAAATCAGTGTGCATGTGAAATCATTTTGATAAAATAGTTATGCATGATTGTATTGTTTCATTTTTCTATTAATTTTTGTTTGTATTATTTCCTACTAGTTATTTTGGCATCATAAAACAGAGAACAAACCATAGTGAAAATATGAAATAAAGGGCGACCTTTATTCGCTGTGGAACATTTTCCTTAAAAAATTTCTTGGCTGTCCACACATTGTCATGTTACTGTTAACATGGCAAACAGTGGAAGCATATTCTCTGTGGTCTCAAAAACCGCTTGATCTCCCAAAGACTGTAGTCCTCAGTTTACTAATTTAAACTGAGGGATTTCAAAAGACAAGGTCTCCAAGTTCCCTTCTTATTTCTAAAATTGCATGTGTCTGATTAGACAATAGTTAAGCAAATTCTGACAATTATTTAGACATTAAAAATACATGGTAAAAAGGAATGCAAAAAAGAAAGTTGGAAAAGAATGTAAGATAAAGAATAATTTGTTAGGGTTTACTGTCAAGAATTTTGCTATTGCAAGAGAAGCTTCTACTTTTTGACAAGCTGTTTGTTTCAAGTAGGATAAACATGAGTGACCAATTAAGTTTTCAAATAAGGCAATTGAGCAAGAGCTTTCCTCATCAATTTAAAATGTTGGCTTTATAGCTATCTATCATTTAATAAGTTTATGTAACCTTTCATTTGGGAAATCTAAAATTTCACTTATTCTCTTAGTATTATTATGTGACTTATTAAATAATATACATTTTCAGAGTTTCTTCTACATTTTTGTTTGGACAAAAATGTAGAAAATTCAACTCATTTGATTCATTTATTTAATGAAGTAAATGTATTTTCTCTAACAGTAGAATGTGTGTTTTTTTCCCCAACAAAATGTTTTTCTTTCTCCTGTAGAAATTTTACTTGATCTCTTAACCATATATTTTCTTTCTCTGAATGAGAACTGGGAAAAAGAGATAAAACACAGAGCTTAACAAATTACTTGAACCTAGCCCTTTTAGTATGAAAAAACATAAAGAAATGTTTTTATCATTTCCTTTTCAGAAAGAATTTCTATCCATTTCTCTATTCTGAGTAAATAGGCTGATGATAACTTTACCTTATACATGACAACATGGATCTAATGTCATAGCAGTTATTTGTACTATCTGAAATGTTACAGATAAGTTGGGGAAGAAAAATAAGTATACATCATGTATTTATACTTGTTTTACCTTTAGCTTTTGGTTTTACACCTAAAAAAAAAAATTTCTTGCACTGATTCCCCTAGAAAAGAAAAACATTATAGTTATTTAGCACCACTAGCTTGGAGGGACGTAAGTGTTGTGTCAACATCAATGCCTCTCATTTTTCTGAACACTTAGTAAAACTGATGCTTTTCTCATAAACAAAAAGCACGAGTGAAACATACCATGCTCAATATTATATTGAATAATTTTAGTTTGTCACTATGCAAACAAAATACATGCTTTTTCAATACCTTTAGCATTTATTCCAGGAACTAAATATACTGCACAAGGCATTAAACTTTCTTGGTAAACATTTGGAAAACAGAAGTGATATTTGAGTCTTTCTAGCTCTTAACTGTTCTCGGAGTTTTGTGACTGAATTGCATTTTCTCAATGAAGCAAATGTCAAGGCTTACTGTAGTAAGTTGCAAATAAGGCCATGAAGTCCTCCCATCCTCATGCACATGTGCCATATAGCAGCCTCTCATCTCATCAAGAGATATGTCTCAGTCTTCAACCCTTCAACTGGGTTGACCAGGTAATTTGCTTTGACTAATGGAAATATCAAATGTGACTCAAGCAGAAGCTTGAATAGTACTTGTTCATTGGGGCATGACTCCTTTGGCCATGTTTAAACCCTTGAGACTACCTTCTGGCCAGCCTGAGCTCACCTGCTGGGGGATTAGAAATCACATAGAAGAGAATCAAGGCTCTCCTGCTAAAGACCAGGTAACTGACCAATAGTGAGGCCATCCTACATTATGTAGTAGCTAGCCTATCTGCCATCTGACAGTAGGTGTATGAAAAGGTCCTATCTCAGCTGAGTTACTCCAGACCAGACAACTCAGACTCATAAGCCAAGTAAAAGTATTGTATTATTCAAGATAAAGTTTTGTTATACAGTAAAAACTGAGTAATAAACTCACCAATGTAAGCTGGGTGAAAAAGATGATAATCTTTTGGAGAAGTCTAGAGAAAAATAGTAAACAAGGAGGAATCACGTAATTTATAAGGTGACATCTCTACGCAAGGTATAAGAAAACCAAATGGATCAGATAGCAGGCAGTAAAAATATAGGTAATGATGTGGAAAATGTTGAAAGAGTAGTGGTATGCCTGGTTACACCAATAACTTCATTTCTTGTACAGAGACTGGTATTCCATAGCATTTCATTTGTGATTAGATGGCTGAGTTGACTCAATATTAATGGAACCAAAACACAAGTTTAATGTCTTTGCGCTACATAAGCCCATTCTATTGCATGACAAGAGAATGTACCTTTAACTAAATTGGCCAGCAGGCAAATCATATTATTGGTGGCAAGAGGAATCATTAGGGAGTCTTCAAAAGATAACTGCAATCAACTGTGCTATAGAAAAAAATTAGTTCAGAACACTTGTTTTTACTAATAGTTCTCACTTAAAAATATACATCACAGAATAAACTATTCTTTGTGCAATAATTTATATGTAATACCCTCACTTTTCTCCCCATCATTTATTACACTGCTTCTAGAAAATTACTTTATCCATAAACTAAACTAATAATTATGATTTAAAACCCAAAGATTATTTATGAGGATTAGTAAATTGCAACTGACTTGTTAAACTAATTTTCTTTAATATCCTACTTCTTCCATAGTTGTCTACTTGTTTCTTTAATGATCTTAGTCTTTTTGCTTCTACAAGCTTGCAGGGAGAAAACACTATATTTGTATAAACTTTTGAATACGATGAAAAGAAAAATTTCCATGTCCAATTAGCATCTGTTAGAAAGATCCATTTATTTTTAAATTTTAGTTTAACCATTTGCCCTAGCACAAAATAGGTTAGGCAGAAAGAGCAATGTTTGTTAAAAATAATATGCTAGTAATGCTTATTTTTTGTCTCATACTTAAATTCTACTTAACTATATTCTTTAGGCAAGAAAACCATGCAAGGATCTTATCTTTTCTTTAAATTTATATCTCATAGAACAGACTCAAATTTATTTCCTTTCCCTATGAAAACTAAATAAGCAGTGGCCCTACTTGTAAACTTAAGCAATTCTTAGACTAATTTGCCCATATATAACATGGGATTGAAATTCTGGCCACTTTCAATGTCATATATATATATTAGATATTTTTTTCTTTCATATATGAGTATTTAAATATTATCATTTGTAAGAATAATTGAAATTCTCAAATAATAGAACAATATGCTAAAAACTACATACCTCTAGATTTCATATTTCCTTTTTGAGAAAGTGTTATAAAGGAAGTACATCCAATTATTTATTTTTTAGTTATTTACATCCAATCAAATAAGTTTTATAAAATAGAAGTTACTTTTAAAGATTGAGTTTCCTTGGAATCCAATTTATTTTAAAGCTTTTTAGCAAATATTTGTATATATAGAATGGGCAAAAATGGAAACATGATTTAATAGTAATAATAATAATTATTATTATTATTGTGTGTGGATATTATGCTGAGGATTTTCCATGAAAGATTTTCTTTAACTTTCTTTAATATATAACAATCCCAAGAAGCAAATATATGGCAATTTTTCTAATTAGGAATCTGAGGCAAAATGCATCCCTAGGTCTTGCTCAAGAACACACAGTAAGTATTGTAGGTTAGATTGTTGTCCAAGTAAACAGAATCCACAGTTAATGCTTTTGATCTCCTTTCAGAAACTAATCTATCCAATGCCATCATTTGAAACTTATAAATGTGCTTTATTAACACAGACATTAAAATACTGGCTCATAGGTTATCATTAGTCAATCCCTTCTTTCTTACATGCAGTGAGCTAATTTTTCCCTATGTCATTATTTTCTGATTACTCTATACTAAACAACTACAAGCTTGGAATTAATGATATCTATGATGTGAGTTGATAATAATACTGACACATTTAGACTAAAACAGTAATGCTTTCTTAAATTGTCCCTTCTTAGAATAAAAACATAGCAGAAGCTCATGGCTCCCTTGTTCATCCCTCTGCATTGCCTTCCCCAGTGCAGTGTGAGGCCATCCTACATGCCCAGTGTGGATCCCTGGACCTGTTGGCATAAATAGAAGGATAATGTATTAATGTAAGCAAGGGGTAAGTTACTCCTACTGAATTCAATACTACTGGTATTGGCTCCCAGTTGACCAACATGCAGTGTAAGATAGTCCAGGGTACCATTCCCCAACAGGATCTTTAAACAACTAGTGAAAACTGACAGAGCTATCATCTTCAAAACTCTGGAAAACAGTAAAAAAGTTGCATAACTGGATGAATGCCAAATTCAAGAAAACACACCTCTAAAAGCCATGGCAGAAGCTCATGGTGCCCTTGCTGGTCCCTTCTCCTTGCCTTCCCCAATGCAGTGTGAGGCCATCCTACATTCCCAGTGTGGATCTCTGGGCCTGTTCTGGAGGGAGCAGAGTAGTCCCCACACATATACTGGGATGCCTGTATGTCATGCCAGTCAGTGAGGTGATATCCTGAAAGACTGAACTAAGAAACTTTTCTTGGGTTGACCCTCCCAGAACTTTTCCTGCATGCAGAAGTAGTTTGTAGATAGTTAAAGCACTATAATAAACAAGTCAAAGTGGCCTGGGGCAAAAGATTACCTGCTTTACATCTACAATAAACTCACCCAAGATGGGGAGAAAGTCTATTTATAGGGAGTAAAGGGAGCATTTGAAATCCCATAACTGGGAGAATTCCTAACACCATGAGGAAGCACAAGGTACAGTCTCAGAAAAGCCAGAGGGGACCGTGGACTTCACATTTGCCCCAGGCTGATTTTCTTGATGGGAGGTCTAAACTCGCAGGAGAGCACTGGCCAAAAAAAGAGTCAATTTTCAAAGACTATGATAGGTATCTTTTGCATTGATTTGTTTGTTTTTGTTAGCTCCTGACACTCAAGGAAATCTCTGTCTTATCACTAGCTAGAAACAAATATAAGGAATAGACAGCTCAGGGACTAAATCCCAGAATTAACATCTTAAAATATTAAAATGTACAGTGTGCAAAAAAGATTACAGAACAAAGAAATAGGAAATGATGACCATCCAAAAAAACAGGAAAAAAAATCCAGAAACTATCAGTGAAGAAGACCAGACTTTGGACATACCAGAAAAATAAGGAAAGCACAGAGAAAGAATTAAAGGATATCAGGAAAATGATGAAAGAAAAATATGACAATTTCAATAAAGAGATAGAAATTTTCAAAAGTAATAGATACTTGAGTTGAAGTCCATAATAACTGAAATAAAAATTCTTTAGAAGGGTTCAGTAGCAGAATGGAGCTGGTAAAATGAAGACTCAATGAACTGGAAGACAAGACAATTGAAATGATTCAGGCTGAGGCGCATAAAGAAAAATAATATAAAAATGTGAAAATAGCCTAAGAGACCTTTGGGACACCATCAAGTATACCAGTATAGGCATTAAAGAGAAGAAAAAAAGAAATAGGCGGAAGGAATATTCAAAGAAATAATGGCAGAAAACTTCACAAATATATCGAAGGCATGATTATACATATTCAAGAATCCTAACGAATCCAAACAGGATAAACTTGAAAAGAAACATGCCCTGACACATAGTAGTCAAACTGTTGAATGCTGAGAACAAGGAAAGAGTTGTGGAAGCTGCAAGAGAAAAGCAACATGTTACGTACAAGGGGGTCCCAATAAGATTATGGGCAGATTTCTCATTTGAGATTACAGAAGCAATAAGGAAGTAGATAAATATTTAAAGTGCTGAAAGAAAGCCATTGCTATCCAAGATTTTTTTATCTAACAAGGCTGTCTTGTAGACATGAGGGGGAAATTAAAACATTCCCAGATAAACAAAAGCTAATTGCATTTGTCATCACTAGACTTGCCCTACACAGAAAGCTTAATGAGGAAAGAATGGTCTCTTCAACAAATGGTGCTGAGAAAACTGGATTTCCATATGTAAAAGAATGAAGGTGGACACCTACCACACACCATATACAAAAATCAACTCAAAATAGATCCAAGATCTATATATAAGAAACAGAAATATAAACTCATAAAAGAAAACATATGGAGGCATCTTCAAGACCTTGTGTTAGGCAATGGTTTCTTAGACTTACATAAGAAACATGAGCAACAAAAGGAAAAATAAATAAATGAGAACATCAAAATTATAACTTTTGTGACTCAAAATACTTCATTATGAAAGTAAAAGTACAACCTACAGAATGGGAGAAAATATTTGGAAACCACCTATCTGATAAGGGTTTAAAAATCCAAAATTATATGTAGAAAACCTACAACTCACCAACAAAAGAAAAACAAACAATCCAATTTAAAAGAATTGGAAAAAGACTTGAAAAGATGGTTCTTCAAAGAATATATACAAATGGCCACAAAGCACAAAGAAAGATGCTCTATGTCATTAGCCATTAGAGAAATGCAAATAAAAACTACAATGAGATATTTCACACCCCCTATAATGGCTGTTAAAAAAATGAAAATAACAAGTGTTGCAGAAGATTTGGAGAAATTGAACACATGTTCATTGTTTATTTTACTGACCATTCTTACTCTTTTGTGGGTTTTTATCCTTGGTTCATAATTTAAATATCGGTGCCCTCATAGATTTATTTTATGATCTCTTGAAATAAAGTTATCAACTTCAATCAATTCAAATGCTACATTTTTGTTATGATGCCTAAGTCATATATATAGCTCCTTCTTCTACTCTAAACCCAATATCCATGCATTGCAATTCTTTATTGGCTATTTTGAGATATCCCACAAGTTCCTCAGACTTATTACCTTTACTGTCATACTTATGTATCCTAAATAATCCTTACCTTAAGTGAAATTTACCATTAGTCCAAGCCAAAGAACTACTAGTTATCTTTGCTATTGTGCCCCATACTCTAGCAATGGTATAATAGTATTCAAATTGCTATACCCAACTTCAGCCTTGAAGTTTCCAGTCACATGCTATTGGACATATCTTTTAAAAGTTAAAATCTGATAATGACACTCTGCTTAAAATAGTTAATAACTTCAATAGTTAATAAGTTCACTACTTATGTGCAATGGAACAGATTTCTTAATATGGAATGCAAGTCCCCCATGGTCTTGACCTTGCTCACCTATCCAGATTTATTTCTGTATCAATTCTGCCAAGGTTATGTATTAAATTTTCTTCTTCACATAAGCAGCCATCCACCAGAAAGACACCTTTTTCCATGAATATGCAATTAAGAGATCAATTCCTCTGTGAAATCTTACAAAATTTCCCTTCCCACATCCCTCCTTGCAGGGTTTAGCCATTCTCTCATCCATGCCTAAATACAGCCATATATACAGTTATCTAAATGTGCTATTGCATTTGTCTCCATCAACTACTCTTTTGTAAGCTCCTTGTGGGCAGGAAGCACACTGTGTTTGTCTTTTATTCTTGGTAAATGATACTTAGTGAGGATTCAAACATATATTGACAATAAAATTTTGTGTAATACAGAGCTGACTTTTGAAATACTCAATATTTGGGCGTGGAGGGAATGATCATAAATCATGATTCAAAATGGATAGTGTTCCAGTTTGCTGCTGTGGCCATTATGCAAAATACCAGAAATGGATTGGCTTTTATAAAGGGGGTTTATTTGGTTACGGATTTGTAGTCCTAAGGCCATAAAAGTGTCCAAACTAAGGCATCAACAAGATGATCCCTTCACTGAAGAATGGCCAGTGGAGTCCGGAACACCTCTGTCAGCTGGGAAGGCACGTGGCTGGCGTCTGCAGTTCCTTTGCTTCCAGGTTGCATTTCAAAATGGCTTTCCCCAAAATGTCTCTGGTCTCTCTTAGCTTCTTCAGCTCCTGTGCATCTAAGTGTTGGGGTCCTCTTTTAGCTTCTCCAGAGTGAACTCTGGGCTAGCATCTCCAAACATCTCCAAGAATCTCCAAATGTCAGTGTCAGTATCAGCTCTTAGCTTCTCTCCAAAATTTTCCTGTCAGCTGCTCTGAGCTCCTTCCACTTGTGAGCTTTTATAGGACTCTAGTGATTAAATCAAGACTAATCCTGAATGAGTGGGTTCTATATCTCCATGAAAATAATTTAATCAAATGTTTCACACACAGTTGTTTGAGTCACATCTCCATGGAAACAATCAAAGGATTCCAACCTAACCAACACTAATACATCTGCCCCCACAAGATTGCACTAAAGAATATGGCTTTTGGGGGGGCATGATATATTCAAACTGGCACAGAGAGCAATCTATTTCATCATCACTTTTATTTTGGGTAGAATTACCTTCTGGAAAAATGCAGCACAGTTTTTCCTTATTTAGAAATGCCCATATAAATAATTAGTAGCTACTATTGTTTCTGAAATTATAAAGGCAGGACATTATAATTTGTCAATTGGAAAAAAAAAAACACCACTTTTAAAGTACAAAATAGTAGTCTGCGGATTTAAAATGAACTTCTATCTAATTAGTGGAGAGAAATTGTACTTGTACTAGTTCCTAGAATATGAATACATTAACTGATGCACTCAATATGACAACTGAAAAATTTTCCAGTCGTAAGATTTATCAATAAGTAGAATAGTTAAAATCAGGCAGAGTCAGCATAAATGCCTGGAATACAAAAGGACTATGTTCTGGTTCTGTTATTTTGGAGGAAATAAGGGATTTGAAGAATGTTTTCATTTGATGAACTTTTGTGTCACTATGGTGGTGACACTTTCTCATATAATCCCTGTTTAATGTATCTGAAATTATAATATTGGATATATTGTAAGACTTTCTTTCCAATATTAGGCACTTCATTAGAGTTGAATTATAGTTGACCAGTAGTGGCTGAAAAATACAGGAACTAAAAACATGAGCAAAAATAGCCAGTTAAGACCACTGAATTCTTCCATTTATTCACACACACACACACACACACACACACACACACATACATATGTACATACATATTTTTATTTTTATGATTATTAATAATAATGTGTTCTGGATTATTATGTCTAAAATTTTAGTCATTTTGACTATGAAAATTGTCAATTTTAGATCTATATACATTTGACTTCAACATCCTATATCTGAATACAAAGACTGCAGGATCTATTACACATTAAGGTTTTCTGTGTTTCTTTCAACTTCTCCAGAAAGACTACATAATGATAAATCAATGTTGTCTCTATCAATGAAGTTATGAGTGAATACTTTAATACCAGCATCTGAGCAATTGGCATCAGATTTCCGAAGCCATGCTTTCATGTTTAACTGAAATCAGCTAGGTAGATAAGAATAGGGTTTCAAAGACTCCCTGGAATATATTTTCAAGCAGCACAACCCAGCTGTCAACAACAGACAGGATCATAAGTTGGCTGGCTGAGGTGAATATAGAAATTGAGAAAGAACAGCTGAGCTGAAAATGAAAATGCTGTGCTTTCTGAAAGGTAGAAGGGCACATATGACATGGTGATAGGTTCTGGAAGTAGGATCTGAAGAAGTACTGATTTTTACATTGTGTAACTTTGCACTGTTCCTATTTCCATTCTTGACATGCAGCTATTACTGAAAATGGTGGTCTCTTGACACAAAGCAAGCAACAACTTAATAAGCTACAACTTAATAAGCTCCTTGAAGGGCATCACTAGAGAAGAACAGTGACCAAGGAAACAAAATATAACGCAGATGCAATGTGAAGGCAAAAGTGCTGTTGGATTGGATATGTCCTAAAAGCCACCTGAAATTCCTTTTGATCAATTGTTCAGACCATGAGAACAAGAAATGAAAAATAAAATACATATCAAAATAGATGCATTATTGCAAAGGGTTTAGCTAAGATCCTGTTATGATCTTCAGAAGATATTATTTTTAAAATTGATCTGTATCAGCATTGTACGCAAACTACTAGTTAAAGAGCTGAAACTTCAGTTAACATATTATTTTCCATCATGTATCGGAACAAAAAAAACAGCAGATCTTTGACAGAAATCAGCTGTTACAAAGATTTAAAAGCTGTTTTTGTGAGTGTTAATCCTAGAATATCTAATATCATGAGCTATGCTAGTAAATAGCTGTGTCCTAGAAGTTTAACAATTGCTGATTTCAAATTTAGTTGAAAGATCTAGCTAAGATTCGTTTTGAATAATAACATTCTTCTAAAATTAATATTCACAGTGTGCAGAGCTCATGAACCGGTGTGTTCCAAAATAGTTTTAAGTCAGGAACTATGGGGTGTTTTATTTATTTTTCCCCTTCTAATATCTGGCATATTTATATATTTCCTGTAGTTATTAAATTAATTAATAAAAATGATTATTGAGAAACAAAGTTTTTGATGACATACATATGTACATTATCAAGTATACACTTTTGTTTAAATAGCAGTTTTCTAAATACTATTTTATAAGTGAATTCATCCTATCATTAAAACATTGAAGAATTTTATCAATTTAATGAAATGAAGCCTATGATTATTTAATTACACATTTGTATCATAATAGTTAGACACAAAAAGCAGGTTGAACAATGGACTTTTAGGAACTTGAACAGTTGCTTTACAACCAAATCAAATGTATTAGGCTATTAAAATGGTCAATGGACATACCAAAAGATGCTCATCATTATCAGTTATTGGGGAATGACAAATTAAACTGCCGCAATGGGAGAGATTCCAGTTCTGTTTAAGGCAGAGTAATTAACTTCCCCCACCTTTTCCACTAAATGCAACTAAAATCCCTGGACAGAATTCATGGAGCAACTATCTGAGGAGTCTGAAAACTAAAAGTTTAACAGGAAGATTGGAGAAGAAAAATAGAACTCAAAATACAAATAATTTGGTGGTGAGTTTTGTGAGTTATGCCCTCCTCCAGTATCTTCTGGCCTGGATTCAAAGGCAACTCAAATTCCTGAATGCAACACAAAGACAGAAAGAGCTCCAAGAGAAATCCTTTCTTTCTGGTCCAGAATGCTAAAAAGTCAAGGTCACTGGTTTATTCAAATCATTTTTGCTATCCCCAAAATCACTTAGAATGTTCTTTTTCTTAGGTCTGCACTTTCTTGGTTAACCTCATTCTTAAGGATGTTTTCATAGACAGATTTTTATTTGAAAATACTTGGCTCCATAAGTTTTAGAGAATAATATCAAAGTCCTATGTATATACCATGTTGTTTAAAATCAGATAAAATTGTAGCTTGGTATTGATCCTTTCTTAAATCCATTTTCCTTTCTTTTCCTCCAAGATAAACTCTATCCTGGATTGTTTTCAATCATCCTCATGCCTATTTTTATAACTTTTCACGTACATTTTTCTACATTATATTTTATTCTGGTCACTTGTGACAATGAAGCACAGATAAATATTTTTAAAAAGTTCAAGATCTCTCTGTCTCTCTCCTTTCCCCTTTCCCTTCTCTGCCCACTCCCCTCTATCTCCTGTGCTGTGTGTGTGAATGTTGTTTAATGACTCCAGCAGCATTAACTGGGAGAAATCCAACTCACCTATTGTGCCAGTTTGGATGTACTGTCTCCCAAAATGCCATGTTCTTTGATACAATCTTGTGGGGGCAGACATATTAGTGTTGATTAGGTTGGAATCTATTGATTGAATGTTTCCATGGAGACATGACTCAATCAATTGTGGGCAAGACCTTTCATTGGATAATTCCCATGGAGGTGTTACATGACCCATTCAGGGTGGGTCTGAATTAAATCAGTAGAGCCATATGAAGAGTTCATAGAATGAAGTAGCTGAGAGCAACTGACAGTGACATTTTGAAGAGGAGCTGCTGCTAAGAGAGGACAAAATGCCCCAAGAGCAACATTTTGGAGAATGCCATTTTGAAATGCAACCTGGGAGCAAGCAGACACCAGCCACATGCCTTCCCAGCTAACAGAGGTTTTCAGATGTTATAAACTATCCTTCAGTGAAGGTACCCTATTGTTGATGCCTTACCTTGGACACTTTATGTCCTTAAGACTGTAACTGTGTAACCAAATAAACCCCCTTTATCAAATCCAATCAATTTCTGGTGTTTGGTATTTTGGCAGCATTAACAAACTGGAAAAGATTTTTTTTTTAATTAAATTCAGTTTTATTGAAATACATTCACACACCATAAAATCATCCATGATATAAAATCCCCTGTCCACAGTATGATAACATTATGCGTTCATCACCACAATCTATCTCTGAATATTTTCCCTACATCAGAAAGAACCAGAACAAGAATAAAAAATAAAAGTGAAAAAAGAACACCCAAATCATCCCCCCCATCCCACCCCATTTGTCCTTTAGTTTTTATCCCCATTTTTCTACTCATCCATACACTAGATAAAGAGGGTATGATCCACAAGGTCTTCACAATCGCACTGTCACCCCTTGTAATCTACATTATTATATAATTGTCTTCAGGAGTCCAGACTGCCGGGCTGAAGTTGGGTAGTTTCAGGTATTTACTTCTAGCTATTCCAATACATTAAAACCTAAGACGTGTTATCTATATAGTGCATAAGAATGCCCACCAGAGTGACCTCTCGACTCCATTTGAAATCTCTCAGCCACTGAAACTATTTCATCTCTTTTTGCGTCCCCCTTTTGGTCAAGAAGATACTCTCAGTCCCATGATGCTGGGTCCACATTCATCCCTGGGAGTCATATTCTGCGTTGCCTGGGAGATTTACAACCCTGGGAGTCGGGTCCCATGTAGGGGGGAGGGCAGCAAGTTCACCTGTCTAGATGGCTCAGTTAGAGAGAGAGAGGGCCACATCTGAGCAACAAAGAGGTACTCAGGGGGAGACTCTTCAGCATAATTATATGCAAGTTTAGCCTCTCCTTTGCAGTAACAAGCTTCATAAGGGCAAGTCCCATGATCGAGGGCTCAGCACATCAAACCACCAGTCCCAATGTTTGTGACAACATCAACACCTGTCCAGGTGAGGATGTCCAACACAGATGCCCCAAGGATCTGGGGAGCGGGAGGCTGTAAATATATTTTTTATTATCTGCCCAAATTACTCTGGGGTGTGTCACTATTTCACTCCAGCCTATACTAACCTACCATCTCTCACTTCCATGCAATTGTGGTGTTTGAACAAATCGACTGTAGAATTGTACCGTTTAAAAAATTTAGATCCTGTACCAAATAGATATCTCTTCCCTTGGTCTCATATGGAAGTTGAAGTTTTAAAACACAGTCAGTTTCATCCTTTACCCTTTGGCCTGGATTGCATGGTCTTAACCAGACCTGATTCATTCATATCACTAATTGAAGTCTGGGCTCTTTTTCAGCTTTTTTTTTTTTTTAACAGTGGCTGTATGCACTAATACTGACATTCATATCTGCCAAGCTCTAGCTCTGAGTTTCAGGTGTCTCAGAGATATGCATTGTTCCAGAGACCAATCAGGTTATACGCTAAGGGATCAGCATCTCAAAGTTTAGAGATAGGCATTACAATTCAGGGATAGAGTTAACTGCTGTAAGAGCTTACAACCTAGGGACTATTACAATAATTATGTCCATGTTAGGCTATGTTCTAAGATTCAGTTCTGAGTTTACACATTGTAGTTAGTCCATATTGGTGAGGCCTTAAAGTGTTTGCCTTTATTTCTGGTGTACTTCACTCAAATACTCTGTACAGGGTCCATTCGCCTCGTTGTGTGTCTCACAACTTCACTCCTTCTTGTAGTTGCTCAATGTTCCACTGTATGCATACACCACAGGACACCCTTCCATTTTTCAGTCAATGTACCCTTAGGTCATCTGCACCCTTTGCACGTCATGATTACTGCCTCCATGAACACCAGTTTGCAAATGTTCATTCATGTCTCTGCTCTCAGATCTTCAAATGACATACCCCATAATGAGGTTGCAGGACATTTTGGTCCCCACATACTTAACTTTTTGTGGAACAACCACACTGACCTTCAGAAAGGCTACACCATTCTACCTGCTCATCAACAGTAGATAGGTACATCCCTTTCACCATGTTTTCTCCAACACTTTTACTCCTATATATATATTTTCCTACAATTTTATAGAGTTATATTCACATACCATACATTTATCCACAGTGTACAATCAGTTGTTCATGGTATCATCAGAAAGTTGTACATTTATCACCACAATCAGCACTTGAACATATTGATTACTACAAGAAAAATTGTGTTTTTTTTAACAATAAGAAAAAAATGATAAAAAGAAAAATAACATGTCAGACAATACAATATACTAGTAAGGACAACACATAACACCACTACCAAGAATCCCATATTCCTTCCCTATATCCCCCTCTCATATACATTTAGCATTGGCATATTGCCTTTGTTACATTTAATGGAAGTATATCACAATGTTACTGTTGAACATAGACTCCAGTTTGCTTTATGTTTTTTCCTGAATACCGTCCCTTTTTCAACTCCACATGGTTGACATTCATTTCCTTTCCCACATGCAAAAACATTTTTATATTTGTATATTTAGTAACAGTCATTGGCCACTCCAATTTTTGCTAAGTTATACAGTCCCAGTCTTTATCATCTATCTTTACCTCTGGAGTCATACATTCTTCTATCCCACCTCTTTCAGTTTACTCACAGACATCTTTGTTCAGTGCACTTACAATACGGTGCTACCATCATACAGCATTATGCTATCTATTTCTGGATCTATGCAATCAATCCTAAACATTCTGTAGTCCTTCAGCATCAAATGGCTGGTCTCTGCCCTCTTTCTATCTCCTGGTCACCTGTGTTGTCATCTTTTAACTCCCAAAGTTTGTTCATTAATGTCTGTTCATATTAGTGAGACCATACAGAATCTGTCCTTTTGTTTCTGGCTAACTTCACTCAACATAATGTCCTCAAGGTTCATCCACATTATTACATGATCCATGTCTTTGTTCTGTCTTACAGCTGCATAATATTCCATCATGTGTATATACCACAGTTTGTATATCCACTCGTCCTTTGACGGACATTTGGGCTGTTTCCATCTCTTGGCAATTGTGAATAATGCTGCAATAAACATCGGTTTACAAATGTCTGTTTGTGTCTTAAGTTTCAGTTCCTCTGAGTATATACCTAGCAATGGAACAGCTGGGTCATATGGCAAATCTATATTTAGCTTCCTGAGGAACCTCCACACTGTCTTCCAGAGTGGTTGCACCATTCTACATTCCCATCAAAAATGAATAAGTGTGCCTCTTTCTCCACATCCTCTCCAGCACTTGTCATTTTCTGTTTTTTGGATGATGGCCATTCTGGTAGGTGTGAGATGATATCTCATTGTGGTTTTGATTTGCATTTGCTTAACAGCCAGTGAGGTTGAGCATTTTTTCATATGTTTTTGAGCCATTTGTATTTTCTCTTCAGAAAAATGTCTGTTCATGTCTTTTGCCAATCTTTTAATTGGATTGTTTGTCTTTCTGTTATTGAGATGCAGGATTCCTTTATATATGCGGGATAGTAAACCCTTATCTGATATGTGGTTTCCAAACATCATCTCCCATTGTGTAGGTTGCCTTTTTACTCTTCTGACAAAGTCCTTTGATGTACAAAAGTGTTTACTTTTGAGGAGATCCCATCTGTCTATTTGTTCTTTGGTTGCTCGCACCTTGGGTGTGAGGTCTAAGAAACTACCTCCTATCACACGATCTTTAAGATATTGCCCTACATTTTCTTCTAAGAGTTTTATAGTCTTGGTGCTAATGTTTAGGTCTTTGATCTACTTTGAGTTAATTTTCGTATAAGGTGTGAGATGGGCATCCTCTTTCATTCTTTTGGAAATGGATATCCAGTTCTCCAAACACCATTTATTGAACAGGCTGCTCTTTCCCAGTTGCTTCAGGTTCACTGCCTTATCAAAGATCAGTTGTCTGTAGATGTGAGGGTCTACTTCTGAACACTCAATTTGATTCCATTGGTCAGTATATCTGTCCTTATGCCAGTACCATGCTGTTTTGAGCACTGTAGCTTTGTAATATGCTTCAAAGTCAGGTAGTGTGAGACCTCCACTTCATTCCTCTTTCTCAAGATATTTCTGGCTACTTGCGGCACCTTACTCTTCCAAATAAATTTAGTTATTGATTTTTCTATTTCTGTAAATTAAGTTGTTGGGATTTGAATTGGTATTACATTGAATCCGTAAATCAGTTTAGGTAAAATTGCCATCTTAACTATATTTAGTCTTCCAATCCATGAACATGGTATGTTCTTCCATTTTTGTAGGTCTTGTTCAATTTCTTTTAGCAGTTTCTTATAGTTTTCGATGTAAAGGTCTTTTGTGTCCTTGGTTAAGTTTATTCCTAAATACTTGATTCTTTTGGTTGCTATTATAAATGGGAGTTTTTTCTTGATTTCCTCCTCTTGTTGCACATTACTTGTGTATAGGAACACTACAGATTTTTGCATGTTGATCTTGTAGCCTGCTACTTTGTTGTATTCATTGACTATTTCTAGTAGCTTTGCTGTAGATTTTTCCGGATTTCCTACATATAGAATCATGTCATCTGCAAATAGTGAAAGTTATACTTCTTCCTCTCCAATTAGGATGACTTTTATTTCTTTTTCTTGCCTAATTGCTCTAGGTAGAACCTCCAGCACAATGTTGAATAACAATGGTGATAGTGGGCATCCCTGTCTTGTTCCCAATCTTAGAGGAAAAGCTTTCAGTCTCTCCCCATTGAGTGTGATGTTAGCTGTGGGTTTTTCATATATTGCCTTTATCATATTGAAAAAGTTCCCTTCTATTCCTATTCTTTGAAGTGTTTTCATCAGGAAAGGATGTTGAATTTTGTCAAATGCCTTTTCTGCATCAATCGAGATGATCAGGTGGTTCTTCTGCTTTGATTTATTGATGTTGTGTATTACATTAATTGATTTTCTTATGTTGAACCAGCCTTGCATACCTGGAATAAATCGCACCTGGTCATGGTGTATAATTCTTTTAATGTGCTGCTGGATTTGATTTGCAAGCATTTTGTTGAGGATTTTTGCATCTATATTCATTAAAGAAATTGGTCTGTAATTTTCTTTTTTTGTAGTATCTTTGTCTGGTTTTGGTATTAGGGTGATGTTGGCTTCATAGAAAGAGTTAAGTAGCTTTCCCTCTTCTTCAATTTTTTTGAAGAGTTTGAGCAGGATTGGTACTAATTTGTTGTTGAATGCTTGGTAGAATTCACATGTGAAACCATCTGGTCCTGGGCTTTTTCTTTTGGGGAGCTTTTTGATGACTGACTCAATCTCTTTACTTGTGATTGATTTGTTGAGGTCATCTATTTCTTCTTGAGTTAATGTTGGTTGTTTATGCTTTTCTAGGAAGTTGTCCATTTCATCTAAGTTGTCTAGTTTATTAGCACATAGTTGCTCATAGTATCTTCTCATTATTTCCTTAATTTCTGCAGGGTCGGTAGTTATATTTCCTTTCCCATTTCTGATTGCATTTATTTGCATCTGCTCTCTCTTTTTTTTTGATAGCCTAGCCAGTGGTCCATCAATTTTATTGATTTTCTCAAAGAACCAACTTCTGGTTTTGTTGATTCTCTCTATTGTTTTCCTGTTCTCAATTGCATTTATTTCTGCTCTAATCTTTGTTATTTCTTCCCTTCTGCTTGCTTTTGGGTTAGTTTGCTGTTCTTTCTCTAATTCCTCCAGGTGAGCAGTTAACTCTTCAATTTTTGCTCTCTCTTCTCTTTTAATATAGGCATTTAGGGCAATAAATTTCCCTCTCAGCACCGCCTTTGCTGCATCCCATAAGTTTGGATAAGTTGTGTTTTCATTGTCATTTGCCTCGAGGTATTTACTAATTTCTCTTGTAATTTCTTCCTTTACCCACTGATTTTCTTAGAGGGTGTGGTTTAGCCTCCATATGTTTGTGAATTTTGTGACCTTCTGCCTTTTATTTATTTCCAACTTCATTCCATTGTGGTCTGAGAAAGTGTTTTGTATAATACCAATATTTTTAAATTTGTTGAGACTTGCTTTGTGACCCAACATGTGGTCTGTCCTAGAGAATGTTCCATGAGCACTTGAGAAAAAAGTGTATTCTGCTGTTGTTGGATGTAGTGTTCTATAAATGTCTGTCAAGACTAGTTCATTTATCATACAATTCAACATCTCTGTTTCTTTAGTGATCCTCTCTCTAGATGTTCTATCCATTGATGAGAGTGGTGTATTGAAGTCTCCAACTATTATTGTAGAGGTATCTATTTCTCCTTTCAGTGATCGCAGTGTTTGCCTCATGAATTTTGGGGCATTCTGGCTTGGTGCATAAATATTTATGACTGTTATGTTTTCTTGATGAATTGACCCTTTTATTAATATATAGTGTCTTTCTTTGTCTCTTTTAATTGTTTCACTTTTGAAGTCTAACTTGTCTGATATTAATATAGCCACTCCCACTTTTTTCTGGTTGTTGTTTGCATGAAATATCTTTTTCCAACTTTTCACTTTCAGTCTATTTTTGTCCTTGTGTCTAAAGTGAGTTTCTTGTAGACAGCATATAGATGGGTCCTGTTTTTTAATCCATTCTGCCAGTCTGTGTCTGTTTATTGGGCAGTTTAATCCATTTACATTTAGTGTTATTACTGTAAGGGCAGTACTTTCTATTACCATATTGTTTTCTGGAATTTATATGTCATATCTTATTTTTTCCTCTCCTTTTACCTTTCCTGGTAGTCTTCATTTCTGCACTCTTCTCCAATTCTTTCTCTCCTGTCTTTTTCTATCAGCCTGTAGTACTCCCTTTAGTATTTCTTGTAGTGCCAGTCTCTTATTCACAAACTCTCTCAGTGTCTGTTTGTCTGAAAATGTTTTAATCTCTCCCTCATTTTTGAAGGGAAGTTTTGCTGGATATAGAATTCTTGGTTGGCAGTTTTTCTCTTTCAGCATCTTAAATGTATCAAGCCACTGTCTTCTTGCCTCCATGGTTTCTGCGGAGAAATCTGTACATAGTCTTATCGACCTTCCCTTGTATGTGATGGATCACTTTTCTCTTGCTGCTTTCGGAATCCTCTCTTTGTCTTTGACATTGGACAATCTGACCAGTAAGTGTCTTGGAGTAGGTCTATTGGGATGTATTCTATTTGGGGTACGTTGTACTTCTTGAATCTCTAATTTTCTGTCTTTTACAAGAGTTGGGAAATTTTCAGTGAATATGTCTTCTTTTACTCTTTCTGCCACCTTTCCCCTCTTTCTCCTTCTGGGATACCCATAACATGAATATTTGTGCATTTCATGTTGTCACTCAACTCCCTAAGACCCTGCTCATATTTTTCCATTTTTTTCACCATCTGTTCTTTTGTGTGTATGAATTCGAATGACATGTCTTCCAGTTCACTGATCCTTTCTTCTGTCTGTTCAAATCTACTGTTGTGTCCCTCCATTGTGTTTTTCATCTCCTCCATTGTGGCCTTCATTCCCATGAGTTCTGCCATTTGTTTTTTTAAGTTTATAAATTCTTCTTTATGGTCATCCAGTGTCTTCTTTATATCCTTTAGCTCTTTTGCTATATCTTCCTTCATTTCATCGAATTTATTTAGCATTAGTTACCTCCACTCCTGTATCTCAGCTGAGCTATTAGTTTGTTCCTTTGGCTGGTCCATATTTTCATGTTTCCTGGTATGGCTTGTTATCTTAAGTTGTCTAGGCATCTAATTTTCTTGATTAGTTTATTTTGGAGTTTGTTTTCTATCTTTTACCTAGTGGTTTTCTTGTTGGTTGGCTTTGTTTTCTGGCCTCTATTATTCAGTCCAACTTATTGTAGACCTCTAACTTAGGTTCTATTTAGTTGATCAGAATTTTTCCCCTCTTGTTTTTTCTGTTTCTTGCTCTGCCTCTATGTAGACTTTTTGTGAGTGGGTCTCTTCAGATATGGTCAATCCTAGTCAGCTTTTCCCAGTCTAGTGAGGCCTAGGTCTCATTGGGAGGGTATGGAGTTTTCCTGAGAATGAGACCCTCCTATGAGGCCTTTAGAATTGGTACTTTTCCTCTTCTGTCCAGCAGGTGGTGCTTGCCAGCCCACAGCTCCCCCACCAGTGTAAGAAGGTATGGAGACTTTAGTTCTCCTGGTGACTCTGATCCTGTCCGGGGCATGACTGATTGAAGCTGGAATCTGAATTCCAGCCCCTGGGGTCTGAGTTCCCAAAAGGAGGACTGCCAGTTGAGCTGGACCTCCCTCCACTCTCCCAATCCTCAGAACTCCAGTTGTCTCTCAGGGGCACTATTCCCTTCTCCCCTTTCCTCTTTGGGGCATCTCCAGGTAGAGTCCTTGGTCAGCCTGAGTTGCCAATTAAAGACGGGGGTGGAGGCCTTCAGTAGTGAATATGGAACTCAAAGAAACTGTGGATACTCTGTCTCCCCCCAAGCCCAGCCTAGTCCCTCAACCTGGGCTTTCCGATAGAAAATAACCACATATATTACTTTTAGATTAAAAAAAAAAAATAGAAATGGGGGAAAAAAAAGAGTCCCTTTTAAAAGTGTTTCCCCAGCCTGGAAGTTTTGTCAGTGTCAGAATAGAGCATTTAAAGGTATGCTTTGGGCTATTGTCTGATAATTACTCTCCACTGTGCTTCAGTTGTACCCCTGCTGGGGGCTATTGAAATGCAAAAAGATAAGGGATCAGTGAGAAGCCAGAAGGGACAAAATGTAGGGGGAAAAAAATGGCTTTTTTGGACTCTGGGAATGGGTGCCTGCTTTTACGTGCCCCCACTTCTTGGAGCCCAGCCCTTCTTTAGCACCCCAGCTCCCAAAATTAGTTAATTAATTTGTTAATTAATTCTGCATTGGGGCTGGGTTGAGCCCCCCTTATTGCCCTCAGCAGATTGCTGTTTTTTGGTGTCTTTTCCCCCCCTTTCAGGGAGCCAGCAGCAAGACAGTCTGTGAGGTCTGGGTGGGGAGGGGCGCCAGACTTCTTGTCTGGGGAACTTACAATGTTCGTTATGATTTCAGCTTTTCCTCCAATTCCAAACTTGTGTCCAATGTGTGACTGGTTACTGGAGACCCCGAAAACACTGTTTCACATAGTTCTTGGGTAATTGCCAGCTGCTCTAGGGGAGAGACGAAATTCTGCTCCTCACCACTCCGCCATCTTGCCCCACCTCTTGGAACAGACTTTTGTACCTAGAGTGGGGTGCTGCTGTGTTTGCAAATATCAAACATGTTGGAACACTTTTTAAATGGATAAGAGGAAGATTCTGGAAGAATTGTGAGAAGCTTGACAGAAAAGACTGCTTTGAAGAGACTGTTGATAGAAATATGGACTCTACAGATAATTCTGATGGGGCCTTGAACAGAAATGTTGAATGTGTCATTGCAAACTGGAAGGAAGGTGATGATTGTTTTAAAGTGGCAGAGAATTTGGCAAAATCATGTCCTGGTGTTGGATGGAAGGCAGAATTTGAAAGTGATGACCTGGAATATTTAGCTGAAGAGATATCCAAACTAAATATAGAAGAATTATCCTGGCTTCTCCTTGCAGCTTATAGTAAAATGTGAGCAGAGAGAAACTGATAATTGAACTCTTGCATACAAAGAAGCCAGAAACTGATAGTTTGGAAAATTCTGGGCTTCCAAAAAGTGAGACAACAGAAGCTACAGCCCCACATGAAGATTTAACCAGACATGGAACCCAACCACCATTTGATTACAACCCAGGATTGGAGATGGAGTTATCCAGAAAGGATTTGTGAAAAGTTCTATTGTCTGTCAGTTTTGACTCCTGTGTGCTTCATGCCAAGCCAATGACATTTTTGTGAGAACTGTATAGATGGAGCCACTGCCTGTCTGGACAAGAGGGAACAGATGAGGAACAAATTGAAGGAAAAATTTCTTCAAAGATAGAGTCATGGAGATTAAGGTCTGGAGTCAAGAGGTTTCAGGCTGGGTGAGTGGAACAGCCCATGAGCGCAGAAAGGGTGAGTTTGCCCCAGAGGAAGAGCACGGGCCTTCCACCTAGATGATCAGGAAGAGTGCAGCCACCCCAGGCCCCAGAGAGGGTGGGGCACCTTCCCCAGGGATTGGGGAGAGCCTAGCTGCATCCCACTGCTTGGAGAGGGGAGAGTCTTTGCACCAGTGAGGTGGAGTCTGGGTGGCACCCCAATGTTTGAGAAGGATGGGGCTGAGAAGAAGGATAAAACATCATTCGATAAATGACTCTCCAACTTTGAAATCTAATGGAGTTCGTCCTACAGGTTTTAGGAATTCTTTTGGTCTCTTAAACCGTGTTTTCCTTTCAGTTTCTCCCTATAGCAATGGGATTCTTTATCCTGTGATTGTCTGCCCTTTTGTATATTGGCAGTACATAACTTGTTCTAAGTTTCACAGATCCACAGCCAGAGGAGAACTTTGCTTTAGGACAAGACCACACATGTGATTGATTTTGATGGGATCTTGTATGTAACTATTGTTACTGAAATGATTTAAGTTTTCATGATATTATAATGGAATAAATGTATTTTGTGTATTGAAATATGTCATTTTGAGGTCCAGGGAGTGGAATGTGCCACTTTGGATATATTATGTTACCCAAAAGGCCATGTTCTTTGATACAATCTTGTGGGGGCAGACATATTAGTGTTGATTATGTTGGAACCTATTGATTGTTTCCATGGAGACATGACTCAATCAACTGTGGGCAAGACCTTTGATTGGATAATTCCCATGGAAGTGTTACCCCACCCATTCAGGGTGGGTCTGAATTAAATCACTGGAGCCAAATAAAGAGTTCACAGACAGAAGGAGCTGAGAACAACTGAAAGTGACATTTTGAAGAGGAGCTGCAGCTAAGAGAGGACTAAATGGTCCAAGAGCAACATTTTAGAGAAGGCCATTTTGAAACACAACCTGGGAGCAAGCAGACACCAGCCATGTGCCTTCCCAGCTAACAGAGGTTTTTGGACACCATCAGCCATCCTTCAGTGAAGGTACCCTATTGTTGATGCCTTACCTTGGACACTTTATGGCCTTAAGACTGTAACTGTGTAACCAAATAAACCCCCTTTTATAAAAGCCAATCCATTTCTGGTGTTTTGCATTCAGGCAGCATTAGAAAACTGGAACACCTATTATAAGTAAAAATAAACATAGAGGAGAATTTGTTGGAAAATAAATTACCAATTATTGGGCTAAATCACAGAATGAAATAAATCCTTTTAGGAACTACAGCAGGTCTAGAATCCATGCTGTTTATAATTGGGTTCTTGAATGCCACTATCTAGTTTGCCCTCTCTTTTCTGTTCTTATTCATTTGTTCTGTCCCCATTATTCATCTCTGTTTCCCTGGCTATATTAGCTTTTCTAAGCAGACAGGCCTTCTTCATGCGCTGGGACATGGGGCCATAGCTGATTCATGGTGTCACCATTCAACTTAGTTATTATCATTGCTATATTCAAAATCTTGCAGAAAACTCTATTGCTTTAACTCAGGTTGAAGGAATTCTTTGGACTATTCACTGTATTTTGGGGAAAGAATTCTGTATTAGCCCTGCTAGGATTACTGGCCAAGTAATGGTGATGTAAAAGCTGTCAATTGTGAAACTACTGTAATAATATGAGTATAAAAGTAAAAATAAATGAAATTATTTGAGTATATTTATATTAGCACTGATAATATAAATATAATTTTTAATACTTTATCATTTGACTTTCTGGTATATCCAAAATATGCAAAGATAACACCTGTAAAACATAATTTTTCTTTTTAATAATTATGCCTCTCCTTTTACCATGTCTCATTTACCTTACTGAGAGTTGGTCTAATAATGTTAAATAGCAATAGTGATACTGGTAACTTTCCCTCATAAGTTGAAAGAGAAAGCTTTATTGAATATTCTCTTGAGAAAGATATTTATGATCATTTCATGGAAATATCTTTACATTTCTAATTTACAGTACTTTTTAAATGAGAAATGCATTTTATTGGTTGTCTCACTGAACAATATTTATGCTCTTATTTGACCTACTGATTTTACATATTTCATAGACATTACTTATTATTGAAGCTTCTTAGTTATCTTAGAGTAAATCTACTTAATTGTGATCAATTATTTGTGTAATACATGATCGAATTTGAATCAAAATTTTATTCTAAGAATTTTTTACAACTATATTTATCTCCTGTTTATTTGTGATTTTACTTTTTTTCATTCATTTATACATTTTCTGTATTAATTGAATTTAATTTGTTAATTTCTGATGTCAAATTTATATTAGCTTAAAAAAATGAGCCAGTATTTTTGAGTCCCAAGTAATTTGACCTTAATCTAGTTTATCTCTCCTCATGAGTGTTCTTTGGCCTTCTCAAACATTTTCTTAGGTCAACTAAAGTAATCACTCTCATCCCGTACTTGTAATTCTTACAAATGGTGCATACCAAATTATGATGAATTAAAATTTAAATATTAGGATAAAATGTCATAATTTAGATGTGCATTTCATGTTAGTTCTAAGATAATATTGAAGACATGATAAACAGGTAAAATGAATAATATCATTACATCCAAATTGAGTGTTTCTGAAATTGCATCAGGGAAATGACAATTGAATTGGACCTTGCCAAATGATGCCCTGAAGCCCCACTAAAATTGACTAGATACATAATTCAGGAGGCTCCTAAGCATCTAGAACACCCAAATTCTCCAGCAATATGTTTTTGAAATCAAGGTCTCAAACTCTATTTATTAGGTTATTGGAGATTTAATACAGCTATATGTCATATGAATTAATCATGAAGAATTTAAAAATAGGTAGAAGAAATCATTCAGTTCTTCCTATAAGTAAAAGTTTATATCAAACTTTTTCATGTAATCTGTGTATGACCTTTTGGGTTTTTTCCCCCAAATTTTACAAAGTAAAGTTGGTTTTGCCACATTTTTATATTGCATATATGCCTTAAAATGTCATTCTATGTTCTGAAATGTAGGCTATGAATTGAAGAATTTTCTAATGGAAAAACATCCCCCCAAAGCTCAAACACTGGCTGTTGAAAAATCAGATTTTCATTGCAGGTGTCAAAATTCCGTGGTAATAAGTACAGATTTTCACTTTTTATGGTACATTTTCTACTAATGAAATTAATTAAAATATGTTATATACAATGGAATTATATAAGTAGACTTATTTTATAAACCATAGTAATTTTTAGACACAGGACTTTTTTCATACATATTACATTAAGCCCATTTTCTCATATTTTCATTTATAACTTAGGTCATTTTAGTACATAATTTTCTCATTTAGCCTTTTTATGTTTTAGAGTTTTCTTGAAGAAGAGGCTTTCCTCCTGAACAGTAATTTAAGTAGTACATTTATAGTAATCTAAAATGACAAGGTAGAACAAAAATAGTTTTGTTTTCAAATTACAAATGTTTGGAAATAATTTGGAAAGTTTCAGTGAAAATATAGGCCCTAGTTATATTAAAAAAGCAGGATTTCTTTTATAGAGCTTGGTAAATTTATATATTAGTTAATGCATTAAAATATTATTCAGATAACTTCTATTCTGGACGTATTAGTGGTACCCTCCATTGTGTTCAATGAAGAACAAGACCTATATGACTTCGGTTTTCATTGTTTTTCACAATTCTTTGCTAAGTATCTATATTTGTAGAAACATGATATAGGTCAAGTAATTTATACCCATTTTTTAAACAAACATTTGTTATTATGTAAATAAGTACTCTTCCTCTCTCTACTTAACTATGGATAGTTTATGTTTTTCTTGGTTCTTCATCCTGTTTTCTTTTAGTTGTATACGGCATATAATAATTTGCCTTCACTATACACTCATATTTATAATATTGACCAGAGGAGTTGACTAAAACATGATTTTTTAAAAAGTCAATAGCTTGAGACATGTTCTCTAGGAAATGACAGAAAAATGCCTAGTCTGTAGGTTATTGGCTAGTCCACTTGAAGCTCAGCAATTATTTTGAAGTGTTTATTTTACATAGTTAAGAATTTAAGAAGCAGCCTCGTTAGCATTTCTGTGAAACTATCTGGAATGTGGCAAAAGACATGAAAACAGGTTTGACGTTTGTTCCAAACTACAAAAATCTTTTGCATCAGGGTAGAAATTCCATTATTTGTCTGCAAATACAGTAAATTCAGCTAGACACATCAGACAATGTAGAATTTTGTCACAAGTTCCTAAAAAGTCACATCAGACAAAAGCACAGGCTTTTACCTAAAGATTATGAGAATCACAGAGTGAAAGTTGAGGCAGATAATTTAGAAAATTGCCATATTGGAACATTGCCTTGTGGAATCCCCGACAATATATTCATCCTCTTTATATTCATCTAAATAACTGGATTCTTAAAAATAACAAACATTATTCATTTTAAAGATTTAAACTTTTTTTTAAATATGCATAAATAGTGTGTGTGTGGTAGACATATCAGCATTTTTAAGGTACGCAGGATTACACACAGAAGACAATGCCTAGAGAAGTATCATTTCATTTGAAAGACTGCCATTTGAAATGACCATAATGCCCAATTATTTTATGAATTACAGTTTATACATGTTATTATGTTAATTCAAACACCATAGTTTAGATAGCATTTTAACAAATAATAAATAAACTCCTTTGCATGTATTATTTGTTCCTGGCTATTTTTTTATAGTATAGAATTTTACAGGTTCTGAAATTTTATTTGTGACCCTATTTCATTTTATCAGATACTATTAAAGTCCTATGAATTTCTATAGTTATTATTTAATATAAATGTATCTCATTTCTAATTCATTTAAGTATCAAAACCCAATTTATGCATATTGAGTGCCCCTACATAACAATAAGTATGCATTTAAAGATGAATAAAAGAACAAGGACCTTGCCATCAAGGAGCCCCCATAGGAGAAATAAATAAGAATACATTATTGAAAAAGTGTGTGCTTTGTGAAATAGCAAGTTTGAAAAAGGCAGAGAGATGTCTGATCTACAATTCTGAGAAAAGAGAGGGTCTGGAGTTAGGTCTCAGAGTAAGCTGAGATTATCTAAAACTTGGAACATTTGTTAAAGAGGAAATAAATTTAAACTATTTGGCAATGACAAAAAGAGAGTATGGACGTTGAAACAAAAGTTCCAAGCAAACAGAGTATAAATAGACTCTGAAGAAAAGAGAACTAGAAGGGTCAAGTACTTTGGTAATATATTCAGATGAAATGGGATTTAAGAGAGAAGCTTTTTATAGTGTGATAGGAAATAAGGATTTTGGCTGCCAAGCACCCAGAAAATCAGTAAAAGGGAGTCGATAAAAAGAAACACAAGGACAAGAAGGCTTCATAGAGGTGGTGATATTTGATCTGCATCGAATGATTAATAGGTGTTTAATGTGAGAGATGAGTAAAGTGAAGACATTTTAAATGTAAGGACTTTGACATAAAAAAAAACTATACCTAATATTTTCACTGATCCATTATTTTACTTTAATATCAATCAAATGATAAAATATTTGAAACCTGTGCCTAAACAGTTTATCTTCCTAAAATTCTACTGATATGATATAAACAGAGTTTTTCTTATCATGTTAATGTTTTCATTAATTATTTTATATTTAATAAATTGATATATTTATATAATTATACCTCTATCACTATTATTTGTGTATTTTTATATCTTTTCAAATAATTTTTAATTGGAATTATTTTCTAAAGACTTTTCAGATGTTTGCTAAATGAGAGATGTTATGAATAGTAACAACTTAAAAATTGCAAAAATTATAAAAGAAAGTTTTTTAAGTGTATTAAAATGCATGTCTTACTAATTGAATTAATATAGTCAAAATGTAAGAATTAGTAATATAAAATCTGGATTAATGCCATTAATAAATATACATGCATTTGAAATATAAAGTATGTACATATTTCATCTTAATGTGGCATTCAAAATATAATGTATGGTAAATCAATTTTGTTTTTAAATATTTAAAAAATCACACTCTGTTAATTTTAATCCTCCCCAAACTTAAAGCTCTATCTCAAAAATAATCTCTATAAAATGAGTGCAGATGTTGTCTATTCTCTAATTTGTTTTGGTGCAGCTTAATCATGGTTATATATTTCATATGTATATTTTTGAGTAATTTTAAAATAACTCAATTTACAATTAATTGATTGTGTATCCTACTGAGAGTTCAACCACATGCCGTAGACATTGTAGACCTGTAGAATGAATGCATGAAGGATCTGGTTATTCAAATACAAAGAGAAAAATCCTATGAACTTTGTTCAAATCAATGAATTTTGATGAATCAATAGGGGCAGTATATATCTCGAAGGACAAAAGTAAAAGTCAACATTATCCAGGTATTGTTAGTCAATTCTCCCTAGACAGTTTCACTAAACTGCCTAGTTTAGGTTCAGAGCAAAGGGCATGTTTGAATAGCAAACACGCACTGGAAACTAGACAGGTCTTTAAAAGACAGAGCTCTCCAGAGAGATTCAGGTATGCATAGCCTCTCATTTGCCTCTCTGGAGCCATGTGCTTACTTTAGAGGGTAAAAAGTTGTGAGATGTCTTCGTTGTCTTCCCCAAAGGAGATCTGCTTAATGAGTAATCTCTTTCTCTCTTGCTTAATGAGTCATCTCATTCACGCTCTCTCTCAAAAAGCTGTTTCCCAAATTTTGAAATTTCTTCTTGTGTTGCAACCCCCCCACATGACTAGGCAACATTTTTATATTACACTGTGGAGATCTGGGCACTGTGATAGTTTGAAGCTGTTAATATACCCCAGTAAAGCCTGTGTTCTTTTAATCCATTCCTGTGGGTATAGACCTATTGTAGGTGGGAACTTTTGATTAGTTTTTTTCAATTGAGATGTGACTCACCTCATTCAAGGTGGGACTTAATCTTCTTGCTGGAGTCCTTTATAAGAGGATAAAACACATACAGAGAGAAGAGATGAAATTAAGAGAAGTTTCATAGAGAAAAGTTCTGGAAAAGCTAGGAGAGGACCCACAGAAACTCAGAGAGGAAACCTGGTTTGGAGGCTGCATGTACCCCAGAAAGGATCATGTTCTTTTAATCCATTCCTGTGGGTATAGGCTATTATGGGTGGAACCTTTAGGCTATTTCAGTTGAGATGTGACCCACTTCATTTAGGATGATTCTTGGTCCTCTTACTGGCATCCTTTATAAGAGAATAAAAGACATATAGAAGCTAAGAGATGAAATTCAGAGAAGTACACATAAAAAAAGGCAAAGAAGCAGAAAGAGAAAAACACCCAGAGAAGTTCAGAGAAAAAGTCACAGACAGAGAAGCCAGGGGCTGAAACAATGAAACCTGGGAGAAAAAGACAAGCAGACGTCGCCATTGCCTTGTTATCTGAGAGAGGAGGCAAGCTCGCTAGTAACTGGTCTTCAGAGAAGGTCTCATGCTGCTGATGCCTTAATTGGGACATTTTCATGGCCGTAGAACTGTAAATTTAGAAGCTAATAAATCCCCATCGTTAAAAGCCAGTCTGTTTCTGGTATACTGCATGTCATCAGCTTTAGCAAACTGAACCAGGCACTAAGATGCTTTATGTTTGCTATTTTCTTTTTCTTTTTTTTTTTTTTTTTCTGTGAATAATTAATGGCCTGTGTCCCTGTCCATCAGTTTATGTATGTGAAACGGTGGCCAGCTAACTGGTTAGCTTGCCAGTACAATAATCTCAGGGACTTCACAGTTTCTGATTCATCAATCTGGTGGCAAGGATGGGGTGCTCTCAGAGATACAAACTTCTAGAATAGGTGCACAGGGACTCAATGAAACAATTAATGGGACTTGAAGAAAGAACATGAGAACCAGTAGTGGACATGTTGACCAAACTGGATGGAGCATCAGGCAATGTATAGTCCTCTATTTCATTGTCTAAGAAGAAGGATTTTGGGATGTAGTTTCTGTCTGAGAATTGGGAGGTACTGTTGAAAAATGCTGCCCAGATGATGCATTTGTTTTTATCTCTCTCATCTCCTTTAGGAGTTCCTACAACCCTTTGAGCAGGCTAAAAGCATTGGTAGTTGGACCATGAGCAGCTGTTGTAGTGTTGAAATCTAAGTGTATATGGCTTGCTTACTTGGAGAAACTTTCTCAGTATCCCCATGTTCTTGCACTCCCGTTCTACCCTCACTTCAGCTGTTTCAATAATTAGCAGTGGGGCTGAGTTCTGACTCCAAGGAGGATCCAAGGCCCTACAAACCATCTAAATATGCTAGGGAACTTCCAGGAGGAGATAGGCTCACATTTGATAGTTTCCAAGCCACCATCCTGCTGTGACCTGTGAGAAGAAAATGTCCTGGGCCTTGATTTGGCCAATGGGCCCAAGAATGTAGAGTGAAGCCATGTGACATGTATGGGAAAAGAAAGAATGAAAGGGCCCAATCTTGGCACTCCTTAGAAGCTGAGAACTGCAAAGGGGAGGCTGGGATCAAAAGCCAAAATGTAGAACACAAACAAACCAACCACCACCAGCAAAGAAGCCTCTCATTGAATCTGCAATCTCTCTCAACCAGCATCCACCAATGATCCTACCACCTTGCATTTTTCAACTCCCTCTCTGAGAAATAATAGGATCTCCTGGCATCTGTAATTGTTAAATTCAGAGTGCCAAAATCTACTAACAGTGTTTGAGTGGAATTTACAGTGAGGAGAAAAAAACAAAAGTAGTTTTGTGGGTGAACTCCCTTGCCCTATTTTAATATTATTTCTATGTTTGATTGTATTGTAGGACTTGATGTGAATGTCATATGCTGTATTTATTCATCTCATACGTGCTAGAGAGGATCAACCTGATTAGGAGAGAGCTGCAAGTGGAGAAGTGCCTTAGTGAGGCAAATTCCTTTGCCATTTTCCCAAAGTGGGTGGATCAGGATTTAGTGTGAGTACCTCCCACTTTGCTGGAAAATTTGGAAACTAGGGACAGAACAATTCTCTGAGAATGATGATTTTTCCCACTGATGTTTCTGGAAAAAGGAGGCTGCAACCAAAGTGAGGCAGGCTCCACCTGAAGATACTTCTTTTGGGTTTGTACTTGTAGTTTTGCCATGGCTACTAGATATATTCCTTTTGAAAAGAAACTATTAGTTTCCTATGGAATGCTTCTTGAAACTGAATGCCTGACCCAAATAAGCCTAATTATTCTTTGACCTAATAGGCTCGTTCTTGAGGTGAGTTAACTTGAACCATATGACTTACAAGGTAGAAAGGGCCACCAAAGTCCCACTTGTAAAATGGATGTGTAATATTGAAGAATGCAGCCAGCTTGGCCCCAGCAGCATGTTGGTTTACATGAGAGAGTGACAGCTATCCCTGGGGAGAAAATTAGTATTTGCTACTCTGCACCTTAAATCCAATTAAAGCCACTGACTTTTTGGGGGTTTCAGATTCACAGAGTCTTCCCTAAATGCCTGGGCCTGATTTATAGATGATTCAGGTAAGCTGAAAACCGGTGGTATTTACTGTGGCTCTTTGGTCTCAACACCAACTATGCAAAACCAAAAGTGGACATGGCAGCTCCACTCAGTGGGAAGAATTCAAAATCTTGAACTGTTGCAGAATGAAACTATCTATCTTTAGGGCCATGTACCATGTTAACAGATCATGATTATTGATGGAACTCTCAGGATTACTTATGTAGATGCCCATTCTCTGATAAAATCGAATGGACTCCAGCCTGAAATGTCCAATTGCCACAATTGCTGTATGGGTTCATCACCATATTGGACTTGGTAATACATGTCCACCATAGAGAATGGGCACAAAGGAAAGGACTCAGTCTTTCTGATGCAGTGGATTCCACTGCATGCCAAACTTGTGACTCCCAACGAAAGATCACCCATTTTTTTCTTGGTAGGGAAGGCTGATGGTCCCTTGTCCACTCTGAAAGATTGACTATGTCAAACTCGGACTACATCTTGGAGTTATCAGTAGTGCTCCGCTTTTGTTGGCTTTTTTACTTTTTCAGGTTACTGTTCAGCTAACTCCAGCAACACCCTATGGTATCGCTGATAAGAACCCTTATCCTGCATTCAGGTTTCCAGACAATTTTCATTTTATGGAAGAAACTTCTGAACACTGGAGTAGTAGTCTGACTCAACCTCCCTCAACTTCTCCAGGTAAAAACACCTTAGTAAGGCAATTTGATTACTAAATGCAACTATTCCGAGAAAGGAATTATTCCATCCAAGCTTTTCAAATAATTATTATCAAGACAAAAGGGTTGGGGGTTTACAAGAGCTATATAGACCTGTTTTAAAATTTGGGATTCCTCCTTGGCCAGTCTTGAATGTGGTTCTTTTCTCTAACAGAAACCACATGCTCTGGGCAGCATTAGGGATTCAAACTTAATTCTGATTAGGTTTTATGAAAATGTTTTTGTCCCTCTTGCACATGACTCTTCTGATAAAAAGTCTTGGTGATTGCAGGGAATGATTGATTACAAGTGAAGTTGTAGCTCCTGGAATGAGGCACCCAGATTTTAGGCAGGTGGTGAGAGAGCACAAACCTAGGCAACTTGGATTCTGAGAGGTGTGTATGTGGAGGGTGGGGGTAAGCATTAATGATCTAGCTCTTTCAAAATGGGCCCTGAGAGCTTCAGCTCACAGCAAAATGCCTTGGTGCAGCTTTCCTAAACTGTCACGAAAGTCTTTTAATGACTCCTTAGTCTGCTTTCCCTATCAATTTGTCTCTGACCATGAAACAACAGAAGATGGCCCCTGCTTGGCAAGTGTCAAGGAAAACTCCTCCTGAAGTATTCCCTCCCATTTCCATGGGGAAGAAGAAAGACACATTTCTCTTGGTGTGGACAAACAGGTCAGAATAGTCTGACTTCCTTATTGCAGTCTCTCCCAAAACAAAAACTGACTCAATTACTCAATACAATTGGGAACACTAAGGCTTACCAGTTAAGAGGCCACATTGGAAGCACTGTCAACCTTTGCTTCTTATTAGTTTATGTCCCACTAGGGTTCCTAACATTAGAAAGAACAATTGTTTACAGTGTTCAATACATGTACCCTCTGGATTAAACTTCTTGTGTGAAAGTAGGGTGTTGTCTTCACTTTCTTTCAAAAACATGTTAATTTGCATCTTAGGAGTGATTATAAGATACCTTTAAGTATTTAAGGAGACACCAGTGAAACTCATATATCCCTTGGATGATTGCATAGCTCTCTCCAAAAGGAGTCTTACTTTTTTATACAGGTGACTTTTTCAGAGAGATAAACTAACTCATTATGTAACCATACTACGTGGGCAGTTTTACCTACACATTAGTCGTTCAACTAGAAAAGGTAGTATGAAAATTTTCCCTAACTTTACATGAAGTAATCAACGACATCTGGGCCCCCAAAGGCATTCAGATTAGCCTCAACTCGTCAGAATTTCCATGAATGCTGGAATTCCTCTAGATTTCCTTCTTGCAGGCCAAAGCAGATTGTGTGCTAATACATCATTTGTATCTAGTTTAATGACTTGAGATGGGTGGAAGAACTGGCATAGAAAATTAAAAAGAAAGCCACTTGGCTTCTAATGGCTTATGGGATTTGTCTGGCTGGCTAAGGTTAATAATACAGGTTGGCCTCATTATGTTGCCCAGAGTCCTATGACAGTAGATTTAATTAAGTGTTGCATCAAAGAAACAAAATGATTTTCATACTAGCCAGTGCAGATAAATCAGATGAGCTGACAGAGTGGTATATCACATGGGAAATTTCACCAGCAGCTTGAACCATGTAGAAACAAGAAATGAATCCATTGGGGGAAAATTCTTCTTAAATATTTTCACATTTCTGTGTGGTCTAGGCCAACAAAAATGGCATGTTTGAATGGCAAACATGTCTCAGAAACTTAACATAGTGTCTCTCTAAAGATAGAAATCTCTGAAGAGATTTGGAGATTTAAATGCTCCTCTCTCTCCTTCCTGGAGAAATTTGCTTACATTCCAAGGTAATAAACCAAGTGATGCTTTTCTCCTGTCCCCCAGAGGACATTAGCTTAAATGATTACTCTCTCTTTCACTCTGAAGGGTGGTTGGGAAGATGTGTCAGCAGCACATAAAAGTTCAAAGTCTCCTAAAATTCAGGAACACCGGGGTAGGCAGCATTCGGCCCCCACTGGAGTTGCCCTATGGGGATTGGGGGCACAAGGAAGTCACAACAAGATAATACTTAGGCTGCTGTTTGTGCTGTGAGTGATAAATGGCCTGTGTCCTTGACCCAGCACTATGGTGTCTTCTGTCAGTATATGTATATAAAACCTTAGCACATTAACCCTTAATCTTAAAAGTAGGGTAACTGCAGTCTTTCACAGTGTCTGAGCTCATTCTTGATTATTCAGATTTCATGCTATTTTGAGTCACTATTTAGGTCTAGTGCACTTGTGCATGATTATGGTAAGGAATCTTGATTGATGAGCTCCACAAAGTCCATGATGCAAGGATATAAACACATTAAGTAGATATATTTATATATATGTTCTCTTAAATCACTAATGAAAGCTGACATGAAGTGACAACAAAAAAATAAAGTAAATTAAATAATTTCACATCAAAGTAAGTTCTATGAAGAAACCATAAATTAAGGAGAAAGAATTAACAGAGGGCCCTTAAAAGAATTGGCCAGCAATGGAGGATAAAAAAATAGGAGAGTGGGTTATCACAGAAACATAAAACTCTTCTACACAGATTAGTATCGAGATTTATCATGAATTATTTATTTTAAATATTAAAGTGCAACTCCACAACAAAAGGAGAAGCAACACAATAAAAAAATAGACAAATGATTTGATAGACATTTCTCCAAAGAAGACATACAAATGGCTAAAAAAGCATATGAAAAGATATTCAACGTTAGTCATTAGGGAAATGTGAATCAAAACAACAATGAGATATACTTAGTAACAACTAGAATGGTTAAAACAATGATAATAATCATCATCATCATCATAATAAAGTAAAAAAGTCTTGGAGAAATTGGAAAGCTCATACACTGCTGGTGGGAATGTAAAATGATACAGCCTTTTTAGAAAACCATCAAAAAAGTGTAATATACAGTTACCCTACGATGCAGCAATTCCACTCATAGACATATACAAAGATAAATGAAAACAAATGTCATATAAAAAGTTGTACACAAATGTTCACATTATTTATAATTTTCAAAATGTGAAAACCTAAATGTCCATCAGCTGATGAATGAATAAACAAAATGTGGTGTATCAATGCAATAGAATATTAGTCAGTCATAAAAAGAATGGAGTTCTGATACATGCTACAACATGGATGAAACACTATGCTAGTTGAAAGAAGCCAAACATGAAAGTCCACACAGTGTATGATTCCATTCATATGAAATTTCCAGAATAGGCAAATCTGTAGAGATGAGGAAGGCAGAATTGGGATGCACAGGATTATTTGAGGTGGGGCAGCGGTGTGTGATAGAAATATTCTGGAATTAGATAGTGGTAATGGTTACAAAACATTGAAAATACTAAAAAACACTGAATTACTTTAAAATGGTTTAATGGGTTTCATGTTATGTGAATTTTATCTCAAACTTTAAAAAATATTAAAATATTTCATTTACTTAATCCTTCATCTAAAAAAGTTTAGAAATGCTTCATTTCTTATGGATTATAATGAATAAACAGAATAAAACTTGTAAACTTGGCAGATTAATGAGGCTGAAAATCTTGGCATGGACAGTATGCCAAGCACTGTGCTAGACCATGGAAATCAATGATAAATGATCTGTCACTTGTCTTTTGAGATGTGTACTGTCCAGTGAGCCAGACAAAAGATATCAATGAGGGTAAGAAGAACCCTTACAGAAAAATATAGTTCCTTTGTTGGATATTCAGTGGTCTGGGGCCTGCCTGAAGAGATGATTCTGATTCAAACTATTTTCATTTTGCTACAGTGTATTCCAGGTTAATTGAAGGGCAGACCATCCAAAATATCCATTCCAAGAAATGAGACTCAATTCTGGTTCAGTTTACTATGAAGGAGACTTTCCATTACATGTATATTTCCAAAATGTGTTCATAGGCGTGCTACCATTCTGATTCCTTATCAGGTCTGTCAGAGAGTAAAGAAGCTAGTATATATATATAATTTGTTCACTGTAGAATTAGAGAGAAGGCTTCTGGCTGAGTTCTCTCAGAAAGGGATTCAGGCATAACTTGTAAAATGAATTAGAAAATAAAATGAATGTATTAATTGGGAACAGATAATATTTTTTAAATAAGCTGGTTAATAAAACTACCAATATGTACTCAACTGTTTTTTTTTATTCAAAAGGATCAATTGTATTCAAGGCAAATGGTGGTTTCATAAAATATAGCAATCCATTAAACCATCTCTTCTGACCTTCTACCTCCTTCCACCCTGCAAAACATAATGTTTTGTAAGTGTGCAAACTTGAGCCTTGTTCTTTTCCCCATTTTCTTATCCCTTTGTTTCCTTTTACAAGGTCATAATTTTGTCTGTCATGTTACTTGGCTGTTTCTATTTGTTAAGTTCTTTCTTTTGTGTCCTTATACCTTTGTGCAAAACATTACATTCATTGTAATAGTATACCTTACTTGTAGAGTTTTAGAAAACTACCTAATAGACCTAAGTCACAAGTTGGAAGTCTCAAGTGAAAGAAACAGGCTGATCACCAGTTTTGACAATTCAGAAGATCTACACTTGCCTGACCATAGAAATAAGATGAAGTGATTTGATTTTCAATGACTAGAAATAAGGCATAAGCACTTATATCTTCCATATAGTAATAATTTAATCCATTACTTCTTCACTGATGCAGAAATATTGTTTATTGAATGCACATATTAACATTAGTAGAAATTAAGTTATAAAGACAGCAATAGATATCAGAAATTTCTCTAAGAGAATATGCTTGTATTACCAAATAAAGTAGAAACATAAATTTTCCATAGAGTAGAGAATTCTGATTTTGAAACATAATTTTCATTTCTCATGCCCTTTCTGCTCGACAAAAGCAAGCTCTCTGATTAGCCAGATGGTTCGACGCATTTCATGTGAGATGAATGATGACTGAAAAGGCAAAAACCATGACTATCATATTATAATCCTGGATATTTGGACTCACAAGATTATATTGTGGCGTGTCAACTGGGTAAGGAAAAATTAAACATTTTTATGTTATTAAAGTGAGAGTTCTCATTACACTTTTGCTTCAGCCTCTGTGTCAGTAATTGTGTTTCTCATTTGATGTCAGATTTTCATTACTGACATAATGTCAGGAGGTTACAGAAGACAACTGGGTGAGAGAAAGGCATACATTTTATTTATATTTCAGCTACCCATGACTCTAGGAAACTGTTGCTTCAGGTTGAGTCATCTGTTAAACCAAGTTGTAATTATTTACTGAGATTAAAAATGTTTAAAAGATGATAAAGAGACTGTGACAAATTTTATTTGATGCAATCCTGTGGGAACAAATTTCATATTCTAAATAAAGCTGCTTTATTAGAAATACTATTTAATGTAATGCTTCTTCAATCTTAATTCTAATATACTGTTAGTTTATTAACTAGAAGTCCCTTTCTTGGAAAAATATAGTATGTAATTTGTATACATGATATGGAATGACTACAGAGTTTCATTTTCCAGGCTCATCTGAAATTACAGAAGCCATTCCCAAAATTTAAGCTCAGTTGAGACTGAGTAGAAATGATATCTTGCTGTTTTCATTAGAGTACTTAATGCTCGAATTGTATTCCTTGAGGCATGTACTTGCGTGCATATGCATTGGAACAGCATGTGTCAAGAGATATTGACAATATGGTTAGTTTGAGTTTGGGATTTCTTGTCATGTTTCCTTTGTCTGCATGCAATGGTTTGGGGGAATGATTTATGAGTTGTGTGCAAGATTGTTCTTCTAGTGTTGAAATTACCCCTGCAAGAATTCACAGCCTGCTTATTTACTGTTACTGAGGGGATTTGTGGGTATAATAGTAATGCAAAGGAAATTAAATATCAGCCATTTATGTTTTTGTAATAGTTTCAATATTTAAAAAGGATCTTATCATTGTTGTTTAATTTTATTTTTAGACTAATCCTCTTAAGGAATTAAAAATATCCTTAGTCCTATGAGTAAATATAATGTGTGGTAATTGGCAACTATGGATAATTTTTAATTTCCACGTTAACTAAGAAACAAGAAAGTTTGATGTTTCTATTGAATTGAGGAGACAAACCCAATCCTTCTGGGGGGAAGTTGAGCTTCTATCTCAGAAAGAAGAGCAGATGTTCTTTTCAGAAGATCTTTTATTGACTTCCATTGATTTTCTGAATGATTTACTTCTGCTATTTTATGTTAGTCTTACTATATGAATGTCATAATTATAATATTGTAGTAAGATAAAGTTTTGCTATTGCCTCTGTAAGGAGTAAGACAACATATCAACATAAAATGTCCGTAGGACCAGAAACTGTATCTGGGAGAGAGATGCAAGTATGATGCTAACAGGCAAATCACCTGAAGTGTCAAATCTGCCTAGAATATATTTAATGAAGGTTAGGTCTTGGGTTGGTACATTACATCAAGAGAAAAGCCAAGATCTATGAAAAATATACACATGCAATGTATTCGCATGGTTGTGCTAGCACATTGGGAACAGGGCTGAAGATATCTTGGCAGACATACAGGATGAGACTGACACTACAGTCTCAGGAAACAAGCAGATATGGTATGTATTTTTAAGACTGTATTTTTAAGCTCCATTTTCTCTGCATTCACTCATTCATTCATTCATTCAACAAATATCTGTTACATGCAAGCCTCCATTCTAGGCACTGAAAGCATGTAACTATAAAAAACAGACAAAACTCCTTGCTTTTCTGGACCTTTTGTAATTATTGCTATATTGTAAAGTTTTGCAGGTTCTCTGAGTTGTGCTAGTAGAATTAGAAATATTTTATATATACATATCAGTTGGGGTGGTAGTTATGTATGTGTACACTTGTCAAAGTCACTGACCTATCCACCTTAAAATGCATGGATTTTATTTTAAATACATTATTTCTCAGCAAAACTCATTTAAAAAACAGAATTGTAAAAAATGACTGCTATATGAGTTTCTTGTATTTTGACATCATTAATAAAATTTTTATGAAAATATTTTGTTTCTTTCAGCCTGAAATGGTATACTGATATTTCTTCACATTTATTCTAGTGATCATTTTTTTATTTTGTATACATACCACATGTTGTAGAGCAGCTTTATATTCAAATATTTACAACATAAGGTAGAAGAATGGAGATACAAAACCTCTGATGTATTATGTACTTTGCAGCACATATAGGATGATAGACTAAATAAATGATCATTACATATTTTAAAAATAAAAATGATTTTTCCATTTCCATAAATAAATGCAAAGTAATTGAACTTGAATTTCCCTCTAATCTTCCTTCTGCAATTTTGACTTGGACTCACATGTTTGCCATGTTTGGCTACTGTAGGGAATGAGACTGGAAATTGAGGTGAATCCCATCTCCTAATAAATAAAAGTATATACATGTATGTATGTGTATGTATATATATATATATGTTGAAAGTCTGTAATTTACCATTACAGTTTTTTTTGCCAGAAATCTTAAGATTTTTCAGGACCTGAAGAGTTGGGAGTTTTAAGGTTAAGTCCATCTTCCAGAATTATTTTTTTTTAATTGAGATTGTTTACATACCATACAATTACCCAAAGATCCAAAGTATACAATCAATTGCCCACAGCACCATCATACAGCTGGGCAACCATCACAATTATTATTTTTTTTAATTTTTAGAACATTTTCATTACTCCAGAAAAGAAATAAAGACAAAAAAAGGAAACTCAAATCCTCCCATACCTCTAACCAACCCCCTCTATTATTGATTCATAGTTTTGGTATAGTGCATTTGTTACTGTAGATGAAACAATGTTAAAATACTATTAACTGTAGTATATAGTTTGCAGTGGGTATACATTTTTCTATATGCCCCTCTATTAATTAACTTCTAGTTATAGTGTCATACATTTGTTCTAGTTCATGGGAGAGATTTCTAATATTTGTACAGTTAATCACAGACATTGTCCATGACAAGATTCACTGTTTTATACATTCCCATCTTTTAACCTCCAACTTTCCTTCTGGTGACAAATGTGACTCTGAGCTTACCGTTTCCACCACCTTCTCACACCATTCAGCAGTTATTCTCACAATGTGCTACCATCACCACTGTCCATTTCTTAATGCTTAAATTTACCCTATTTGAACAGTCTGCTCATAATAAGCAATTGCTCCCCATTCTTTAGCCTCGTTTTATATCTGGGTAACTTATATTTCATGTCTATGAGCTTACATATTATAATTAGTTCATATCAGTGAGACCCTGCAATATTTGTCCTTATGTGTCTGTCTTATTTCACTCAATATAGTGCCCTCAAGGTTTCTTCATCAACCAATTTCTCTAAGATGGTTTTATTCACACACCATACATTCCATCCTAAGTAAACAATCGTTGGTTCCCTGTATAGTCACATATTTATGTATTCACCACCATCACCTCTATCTATATAAGGACATCTCTGTTTCTTCCACAAAGAAGGAGGAAGAGTTAAGGAAGGTAGAGAGACAAAAGAAAAAGGGAAAAGAAAGAGAGAAACAAAACAAAACAAAGCAAAACATGACAGCTAGGAAGCAACAAAAGGTAAGATAGCATTAATCTAAAGTAGAATAAAGAGTCAGACATCAGCAACGCCAAGAGTCCCATACCTTTCCCCTATGCACACCCCTCCCCACCATGTGCATTTAGCTTTAGTATACTGCCTCTGTTATATTAAAGGAGGCATAATACAATGTCCCTGTCAATCACAGCCTCTAGTTTGCATTGATTGCACTTTCCCCCCAACCCACCCTATTTCCAACACCTTGCGATGTTGACATCCACCCACTCCACCTCATATATAAACATACCGGTACCCGTCATCACAATCGTTGAGCACCTTAGGCTCCACAGATCCACACAGTCCCAGTCTCTATCTTTCCTCTTTCCTTCCAGTGTCCCACATGCTCCCAATCTTCCTCCTTCAACCACACCCACAGTCATCCCTGCCTAGTGCACCCACATTGCCGTGCTACTATCTCCCAATACTGTGTTCCAAACTTCTCACTCCCGTCCCCTCCCCTCTGACTGCAGTGCTCCCTCTAGTCCCTTGTAGAGCAGGCAACCTCCTCATAAATCCGTCATTGTCTGTTTGTCAGAGAATATTCTAAGCCCTCCCTCATATTTGAAGGACACTTTCGCCAGATGTAGGATTCTTGTCGGCCTTTCCCCCTCAGTATCCCAAACACATCAACCCATTTCTTTCTTGCCTACATGATCTCCATTGAGAAATCTGCAAACAGTCCCATCAAGCTTCCCCTGTATGCAATGGATTGCCCCTCCCCTGCTGCCCTCAGGACTCTCCCTTTATCTTTGATGTTTGATAATCTGATTAAGTGTCTTGGTGTAGGCCTATCCAGATCCATTCTGTCAGGGGTACACTGTGCTTCCTGGATCTGCAACCTTATGTAGGTTTTATGCTGCGATCTGGGGCATTCCTCCCAATTCAGGTTGGTGTATGATGTGTGGACAGTCACATTTGTCCCCCCGCAGTTATTCCAGATTATTTACTAGTTGTTCCTGGTTGTTTATTTGTTGTTCCAGGGGGATTAACTAGCTTTCACTCCTCTCTATGCTGACATCTTCTTCTCCAGAATTAAATTTTTAAAATAGACAGTTTTAAATAAAAATATTTATAATGTTAGTTGTACTAATGATACAATATTAAGCTTTTTTTGTCAAATTTGTATGGTTTAATATAAAATCTCCTATTATGTAATATTTATTTTATAACAAAATCATGTGTAACAAAATCTGGCAGTGGGAAGAATCAAAGATGACCCTAAGGTTTTGTTTTTATTTTTGCTTTCCCTCGGGTAGCTGGGAGATGACAGTGTTCATGAAGACAGTTTTTTTTTTTTTTTTTTTTAATCTTCATTTTATTGAGATAAATTCACAAACCACTCAGTCATACAAAACAAATTGTACATTCAATTGTTCACAGTACCATTACATAGTTATACATTCATCACCTAAATCAATCCCTGACACCTTCATTAGCACACACCCAAAAATAACAAGAATAATAATTAAAGTGAAAAAGAGCAATTGAATTAAAAAAGAACACTGGGTACCTTTGTCTGTTTGTTTGTTTGTTTCCTTCCCCTATTTTTCTACTCATCCATCCATAAACCAGACAAAGTGGAGTGTGGTCCTTATGGCTTTCCCAATCCTATTGTCACCCCTCATAAGCTACATTTTTATACAATTGTCTTCAAGATTCACGGGTTCTGGGTTGTAGTTTGATAGGTTCAGGTATCCACCACCGGCTACCCCAATTCTTTAGAACCTAAAAAGGGTTGTCTAAATTGTGTGTAAGAGGGCCCACCAGAGTGACCTCTCGGCTCCTTTTGGAATCTCTCTGCCACTGAAGCTTATTTCATTTCCTTCATGAAGACAGTTTTTAAAGAAGCTTTTTAAAAAAGGTTTGGGGAGCAGGTTGAGGATCATTGTACATGTATAATTAATATCTTTATTTTACAGTTGAGGGGATTGAGGACCTGAGAGATTAATAATACTCATAATGCCACAGAATAATTTATGGTAATTTATGGGACTTTTTATTATTTGTCCAGTACTCTTTGTGTTCTATTTTCAATGTAATCAGAATCACTACTGTCTCCAATCCCATATATTCTGGATCAGCACTTTGGGGATAAGGCTCAAGTATGAGTTACTCAAACAGAATAGAACAAAAAAAATCAGTAAGTTTGGAGTGCTCAACCAGGTTTAGAATGACTGTATTATACTATGTAAAACTATCCTCATTTGGACCTCTAAAAATCTCTTAAAATAAATATATTTCATATTCAACTGTTTTCAGTCTTTCTGAAAACTTAGAATTTTCAACATATTTTACTTTTTCCCATTTAAATAACAGCCTCAGATGATTTAAGAGTTACTGTCAAGTTGTTAACATGGTTTTCTTGTAGTTTTCAAATATGTACAATTTTCTCAGGCCCACTACTTACATTTTCAAACAGAAAATATGCCTTTCTTAAAGGATAATGCATACAAAACTGTTCTATACTATTTCCTTTATATTTTCCTGCAAATGAAGGTGAAAGAAGATTAGCAGAAACAGTCTTGCAGAAATAATGGAGAATTTGAAAATATAACATCTGATTTTGAAAACTAAAAATTCTGGTGATAAAAATAAATCAGTTTGATAATCTGATTTCTCTTTAAAAATAAGGGATCTTTTGGATGTAAGAAGGAAACTCCCATAAGCTGGTCTCATATAAAAATTGGAAGGTGAGGTATAATCTGCCTTAAGAATAAAATGAATTAGAGCTCATAAAATGAATCATTGCTAAGTCACATGTTATGTGAACTGGAGTAGGAGCTAATACTTTAAAATTCCTGTATCATTAGGGCAATCCCTCTTTTCTGCTTTTTTCCCATATTAGCCTGCTATATACTACCACCCCCACCCCCCTCAGTTTTTTCATCTTGTGAATGGCCCACTGTGAACTACCAGCCCCAATTCAACATCAAAAGTGTTCACCTGAACTGTGTGACACCACCTGTAGCCCCTGGGTTTTAGTTGAAAGTTTTGAGAGAAACTGAGAAAGGAGGAGAACTTGAGTGTGAGAGATAGAGAGAAAACAAAGTGGAAAGAGAAAAAGATGAGAAAGAATCACAGAGACAGAGAGAGAACATGAATGGAAGGCAGAGGCTAGGAAAAAAAGTCAGAAGTCTTGACTGTTGTTTCTTGGCCAACTCATGGGAAACAATATTATTTTGCCAGAGAGAGAATAGGACTATGAGGCTGCCACCTCCAGAAGCAGAGAATACACAATTATTCATAAAGGATGGTGTAGCATATGTCAGATTTCAAATAATTAGAAAACTTTTTGTGCATCATTTTTGAGTATTTATTTTGTGTTTTTCTGTTTTTTTAATCTCTTTATTCACCTGTGAGTTTAGAATATGTTTAGATTGGTATATTGCGAGTAACCTGACCTCTTCTTTTGATCTTTCATTTTCATATTTGTGAAATATGCCCATTTTGCACACTACCCTAGAAACAAACCGCTATCTAAGAATATGAAATTGGAGCACCAGATTATAGACACTTTGTCTGTTTCCAAACCTCACACACAGAAACATCTATATTTTCATTTTGATGTTCTTTATTCACCAAATAATTAAGGGCATATAACTGTGTCAATTACCTTAAAACATTTGGCTTGTAGAAATGAAGTTAGAACTGACCCTTGCTTCAAGAAACTTGTAATATTGGGAGAGAAGAGCAATATGTGGGATTAAAATGAGGCAATGAGAAGCAAGTGAATTAACAGGCCAGAAAAAAGCTGAGAGAGCATCAAAGGGCAGGGTTTCTTTGACTCAGATGTCAAAGAGAGAGCACCCTTTTGGGACCTGAGCCCCTAAGAAGAATATAAAGGACAAAGAAAGACTGTGGCATTTACCAATTCTACCCAAAACATTTAGAATCAGATTTGCAGCCAGTGTATACGTCATTGTAGTAGCTGTATGCAGCCTCAAACTTGGCCTGTCTCTAGTTTTCTATCTCCTTTTGCTTTCATGTTTTATGTGTGTTATTATATTCTACCTTTTATAGCCTACTTAACTTCTTTGGATGAGAAGCTTTAAGTGGAGTATTCTGTGTAAAGGAGTAGCAGAGATGAAGTTAATATATTTGTCTCCAGGAAAGAACATACCCCTTCTAATGTCAGAGCGCTAGTGGTAGGGGGAGCAAAGAAGAGGAGGTGTGAGTAAATGTAATCTGTACCTGAACTAGGTCTGAATTTTGCTGTCAGTTCAGTTAGATTTGCTCCACCAAAAGCCTCAGATATTTTTACTATGGGATTGGATGTTTCCCTTCAGTGATGCTTGAGATCTTTGTACCACAGAGACTTCAGGATTTTCTTTGTGCTTTACAGCTCAGGTACAAGATTTCCAATTTAAGGGAGATGTTTCTTTGTTTTAAAGATCAGCTGCAAGCTCTTCAGAAGGCTGGAGCAAATATACTCTGCTCTCTAGTCCTGTTTCTGGCTGTCTGAACCTCAGGAGATGTCTCTGCTTTGATAAATCAGCTTCTGTGTTAGATTAGGTGAAAGTCCTGGTGCTTTGGAGGGATTTTTCACAGCAGTCCTGCCCTCACCCTAGTCTTTATCTTCTGCTGCCTTGCACTTGTGATGGCGTGGGGTGTTGCAGAAGGATTTTTCTTAGTTCTCCTGTCCTGCCATCTGCTTTTAGAAGGCCACTTTAGTGTACTCACTGAAAGCCTGGAGGACTTTGCAAGGATTTATCCTCATCTCTCTGGACCATCCTGAGCCTTTGGTTTGCGAATCCCAGGCAGTCTTTGTGAAGGACAGTGAGAAAGAGTTGATGGGGGAGGGGCTGACTTGTGGTGTGATTTGGGATGACTCTTTGGATTCTAATCCATTCTGCCAGTTCATATGCAGTCCTTATATGCTCATTGAAAGTTTCTGTATTCTGAAAAAGATTCCTCCTTTCCTCACCACTTCAACATGGGAGAAAATAACTATGGGTCTCTTCTCTCCTAGGGAAAGTTGGGTTTAAAATTATAATTTCATAAATTATTCATAAATTATTTCATAAATTATTTATAATTTCATAAATTAACAATAATTTCACAAATTGTTCTCATCATTAGGGTGGTGACAATGACCTCTTACATGTTTCTCCATCCTAACCAGAAACTGAAGTGGTTTCATGGATTTTTTAAAGAAATTTGAGTGAGTTTGCCATTTGGCAAAATTAACAAAACTGATTTTGTTTTTTTCAATTTCATGTTTCAATTAATTTTGAAATGTAAATTTAATGAAAACTTACAGAGTAACATTAAGCTCTCTCTCTAAACTGCTCTCTCATATGAGTAAGTGAATATTGTGTCAATTTCAGCTTATATATTTTAAATTGAATTAGAGCAAAAATTTAATCTTTGAAATTGTCTTATAATATAGTACTGTAAGAACTTATTTTAAATTCCAAATTTTAAAAGAAAATACATTTTTTTTCAATTAAAATTGCCTATTGTACAGGTAAACACTTAGATCACGGTTGGAAAGGTGGGGATAGATTTGGGACTAGCAGAAACATGATAGACCATGAAATATAACAGTTTAAGACAATGCCTACATGATATTTGGAAACAACTGCCAACATATTACTAGTTATTCTGCCCTTCCATTTTAGTTTCCTTGGGCTCTCCCAGCTCTGATAATTCACCCTAGATCTATGGTATGCCCTACATAAACTATCAGAGACAAATGGTTAAAAGAGAACTGTGTGCTAGGTGCAGACTCTTGGGAATAGATTGATGGAGAATGGGTTACTAGAAAATACGAGCAAGCAGATTAGTAACAGCATTCATTTTTCTACCTCCCCACTAGCTTTGCACTATAAACTATAAATAATAAATATAACTGGAATTTAGCATATTAGGAAAGGGTAAAAAAAGTGAAGAGAAAGAACTGAAGACGTTTAATTCAGCTTTTGTGAAGAGCTAGCAGTGTAAAGCATCTAGAGGCAAAGTGGAGTCACATAATTAAAATAAATGCCCTAGAACACAATGTAAATGACTTGTCACTTTTAACTGGGTCTAGACAAATGTAGGAAATCTGATGGTTATAATATTAAATTTCATGGGAGTAGAAGAACGAAATTCATGTTTTCAAGTAATATTTTGATAGAATATATATGAGCATATGTGAGGAATATGGAATGAATAAGTAATATTTTACATAAAAATGGCACAGAAATCTTTGATATAGGATTACTCATTCCTTGTCAGAATGAAGGGACTGTAGATATTATTTGGAAATCCCTTTAAATGAAGATAAATATCATATGTTGGTAAGAAAAAACACTTTTTGTTGTAACACACAATGTGTGTGTGTGTGTGTGTGTGTGTGTGTATGAGTAAGAGACAGAGAGAGAGGGAGAGAGAGATTATGGCATGCTATTACAATGCCTATCAGGGGAACCACTTTTGAGAAGGTCATTTTTTGGTATCTACTTGAAGAATGAATAGGAATTTTTCAAGCAAAGAGGGACAGAAAAGAATATTAATAGACCCTGAAACCTGGGTCCTAATACTAATATAATCATAGATAACCAGGGTGACAGATAAAAGTAGGGAGAAAATAAAGGCCTAGGTAGATAGGGATCACATTGGGTTTTAATTTTATTTTAAAAGGAAAAAGAATAGGTTGAAGATCATAAGCATAAATGATAAAACCTGATTTCCATTAAAAATCAATTTGACTACTCATTGAAAAAGGTATGAGAATGGGGTAAAAGTAAAAATACAGGGCAAGGTGGAAGAAGAATAGAAATAGGCCAATTAGGAGGCTAAGGAATTGATCCATTTTTATTAGTTACAATTAGAATAACCCTCCTTCAATCATCATCTTTTCTTGAATTGATCACTTAATTATCTCCTTAACTTGTTCACTCCCACTACACTAATCAAAGGTACTTTTTCTATCACATGAATTCAGTAGTCCCTAACTTATCTCCCAGTTTCTGATCTTACCATTTGCTAATGCATTTCCTGAATCCACAGCTGAAGAAATGTTTTAGAAGTGAACACAGTCAGATAAATTCCTTATTTTCATTCTTCAATGGCATTGCTTTCAATCCTTAGTATTGCTTAACATGTAGAATCTGGCTCCTGCCTCCCTCACTTACTTCATCTTATGCAGTTCTATACCATTTTCTGTGTACACCTTACATTTTTGCAATTTCTAAACTATATGATGCTCTTTTTCCCCTTTGAATATATAAATTCTTCTGTCCGGAATGTTCTTCATACTCGTATCTATTCCTATTTATTCCTAAACTGGATTTGATAACTGAGAAATAATAGTATTGTGACTGTTTCTTTTTGTTTTGTGTTTTTTTTTTGTTTGTTTTATTTCAGGGTAAGATTTCCTGTTAATAATCAACTGAAAATAGCTGTTTTCCTGTTTGATATAAAAATCAAGAAACAAGATATGTCTTTCCACTTCACTGAAGAATTCCTAGAATATAGTAAGTATTCAACAAGTAATTATTGAATTAATGGATTATGGCATGAATGAACATATGAATGGATAAATAAATATATTTTATACAGACAAATTCAGTGGTTTAGAGTCATATTCCAAGAACATAATTGTTTGGTTTCTTTCAGTGTTTTGCTTTTGCTAGTCCATTAAGCATACAACCATAGAGGAAGTTCATATAGTATGTCTATCAAGTCCAGCTCTAGGCCTATAAGCAACAAATATATCACACAATTTGGCAAAATATCCTCTAATAAGGACAATAATTTTAAAGTATCTATAATTTATTGAAAGTTACTGTACCAACTGTAAAGTGTTTTATATTGCTCAAGACAAATCTTCTCAACATACATTTCAGATATAATTTCCCTTAAAATTTAGGGTTATTTGCAATTTAGGAAGAGGAAATCAGAAGTCCTCCCCTTAGTGGCTTTTTATGTTTAGCTTACTATTATAATTTCTGTGAGGGCATATTTTCCCCCTAATTGGGTGAATTCTTCCTGCCATTCCTGGAGTCATGAAATCAATACCTCAGCTCAGTGTTGAAAATCACAATGTTGATATGTGGTGTTGCTTGAAAGGGAGAGAAAGAAAATGATTCCTTTAAAAATAAGTGTGACTTAGGTAGCTTTTCCAGATCTAGAAGGTATCAAGTCATGTTGACCATGATGGCAGATTATAAGCTTTGGAGCATGGTAGGTAAGGAAATATATCAAGTGGTGCCTGAAAACAGAGTTTGGAGATGCAGTGCCTGGAGGAATTAAGTTGGCTAGAATTCTGCAAAGTAAATAAATTTTGGATCTGAGAAAGTAGATTAAATATTATATTAAAATCAAGCAACAAGGCACGAGTAAAACCAAATACTGAAACAAATTGGAAATTAGATGACCAGCAATAAAATCACATGTAGGTGGAGGTGCAAGCAGAAACTGCTGACACTACGGGTGATCACCTCCTCAGCTCTTTCTCATTAGCATTGATCACTGTGATCCAAGGAGCAAGGGGAAATGTACAGAAAAGGCCAAAATGCCCATAAATGACCCACAATGCCTCTCCCATCTGAGGAAAATTCAGAATTAGTCTCAATGTTTTGACACAGAGCTAGAATTGGCTTCAATGATTGCTTTTTTAATCACTTAGAACTTTTTTTAGTCATTTAAATCTTTGTTCTTATTAAAAGGTAATGAAGATTTGATTTTATATTATGTGTCTCATGCATTTCTTAGAGATTGTGTCAGAGCTCCAGAGAATTCTAATTAAACAAAAATATCAGTGAAGAATGAAGAAAATTGGGGTTAGAAATTGTATTAAATTTCATGAAAATGATTGAAACCTGGATCACATGGCATTGATAATTAGTCACTTTAGCAAATTACTTTAGAGAAATTATAATAGTTCGGATTAGTATGATGAGGTGATTGTACACAAGCATTACAGCCTGAGTTCATGCCTGGGTATTTTGCTCTTTGCTTTTATGTTCACATTTGTATCTAAATGAAATATAATTTTCTGCTGTGAATAATTTAGTGCTGGTTATATAGGTAACACATCATTTAGTAATGATACTAACATGAGTATTTAATTAAATAAATTACATAATCCAGGGTTCAAAACAGAGTCAAAATGGAAGATTACTACTACATTAGCTCTGATTTTTTCTTTATTATTTGAGTATTCAGACATGAGAAAACAAAGAAGTCAAAAGAAAATATTTCTTTATAGTTATTTTTAAATACTAGCTTTATTAGACTGCCTTCAAGAAATTGTTTATGAAATAGAAATATAGTTCTTTTGATAAAATAGTATGCAGCCTGTATTGTGAGAATTTGCAGTTTCTCTAAAATATGCAGACATGTTCAATCCACGTGACCCCTGTTGCAGGCTTTATGTTCATCTCCAGTGTTTGTCTCACATTTGCTACTTGGCATCTGCTCTCCTTTTATAGATTATTTCTTTCTGATACTTCCACGCTTCCTCACATTTTTCTCATCACAACCAGCAACCTTTTTCCCTTGATCAGGTGCTGCTGTCATGGCAAGGACATCAGCAGTGAAAATAAGGTGGTGCAGGACACTTCTTTTATTACTCTTTATTCACAGCATTTTTGTTCTGTGTTTTAAAGGCAGTATCACACTGAACTAAAATGATAGGAGTTACCAAAAGAAATTCCAATGTATTTGTTGGGAGAAGGGAGAAGCTGTTCAAAATCAGTTTACTTCTGACAGTCCCCATCATCGAATGGAAAAACACCAAAGATATTTAGCCTTCTGTACAGGCTAACCTCGAGGAAAGCACAATACTTATTCTCACCTACCTTTGCTCAGGACCACCTGCCAAGTAGAATTGGTTTAATCCAATTAAAATTACAGAGAACAAACCTTTTTATCCCTTTAGAGAAATCCTATTTCCTTACCACTAGATTTGGTCTTACTCTTGAATTCATCTTTCAGCTACATTGGAGAAGTATCATAACTGAAATTTGTTAATATAAAAAAGGGAGGAAAAAGGAGAGGGAGAGCATTTTTAAATACCAAATGTTATTCTGCCTATCATTCCAATCAATGAGCATGAGCATATGCTCCAGAGTGAGTGTGAGATGGAAGAAATGAATGTGATGTTCCTTCCCTCTATCCTAACACTGACAGTGATTATCAAAATATGTTTTTCGTAGGCCATGAGTCTTAAACTCAAGTCAATTGCTTTTCTGGTGCAAATGAAGCAACAGTCTGTACAAATGCTGGGGGAAAAACTGTTGTATTGGATGTACTAAAAAAAACAGTAAGTTGTTCTTCAATGGGAAAACATTCTGAAGGACACCAAATGCATATAAAGGGATGCCTTTAAAACATAACTGAAATTCACCGGTGCATAACCTGAAATTCAACTTCACTGTTTTTCTCTAGGCGAGACCATGTCACATGCCCAGACAAGGATTTTTATGTCTTCTCTTTACAAGTGGAAGGGGGAAACATGTTTAATGATGTGGCTATACAAGCAAACCACAAGGGTTTAAGTGAGGTCAGCCATAATATAACTTCCCTTTTTATTTGTAGTACAAAGAACAACAAATTTAAAGAGGAAAATGGCAGTTATTGATATATTTGCTAGTAGAATGTTAAAAGCAATGTTTTAGCCTAAACTGAAATCTGTGGGACAGCTTTTAAATCATGTTGCAAGACACAAATGGATTTGATTACTTTGATATCATCAGTGGTTTATGCCTCAGAATTGCTAGCTGATTGCCATTTGCATTTCTCCTTATCTTTGACAATAGGCAAAAATGTATCTTCCTAAATAGATCAAATCATCTTTTGTTTTCTTAAATGTCTCACCACAACTGATCTTAAATATTTAGAAGAGAAACTGTACATTTCTAAAGTTGTTGCAAATAAAAATGTCAATTCATCATGTTTTAATAATGCCACTGACTGTGTTGACGAAATGAAACCTACTGTGTTTGTATATTTGGTGTCATTGTTAATTGTCCTAGTTTGCCAGGGCTTTAACAAATACCATATACTGGTTGGCTTAAACAACAGGAATTTATTATCTTACTGTTTTGGATGTTAGAAGCTCAAAATCAAGTATTGGCAGTCCATGCTTTCTCTGATGTCTCTAGTGTTCTGGCAGTGGGTTGCTCTGGCCATCAGTCTCTGCCTCCATGACATGGAGATCTGTCTCCTGTCTCCTCTTGTGGCTTCTACGTCTGTATCCATATTTCCTTTGCTTATAGGAACTCCAGTGACATTGGACTAAGGGCCACTCTGATTCAATTTGACCTCATCTTAATAGGGTCTTTGAAGATTAGATTTACAAATGACTTCACACATATGGGACCAAGGATTAGGACTTGAACATGTATTTGTGGGAGATGTGATTCACTCTACCACATTAATCATAGGCTTTAAGTGATAACTGTAGAAGTTTAAGCCTTGGTGAGCAAAGGGGTGGTTTTATTTCTGATATCCAAAGTAGGATATGTGAGGTATTCAAAATCAAGCTTATATAACTCATGTCAACACATCCCTTGGTGTGACATAGAGAAGACAACTAAGAATCAGAGCATTTCATGGATGTAGGCCTGGGTCACCCCACGAGATAGGCCACCTATACCAGCTAGACTGTGGCTGAGGGTAAAGAAAGTCTGAAATGGGTAGTGGAGGAGAGAGAGTTGAATATTAGTTACTTTCTTGAGACCAGCTGAACAGTTCCAACTGGAGTTCCACTAATCCTCTTGTTTTAAGTGATAAGTCTTGTGAGACTGTGGACAGTCATGGCCTTGGTTGGGAGCCTTGTTTTAAGTCTTTGTGAGATTGTGGACAGTTATGGCCTTGGTTGGGAGCCCATACTAGATTGTACTTTAATGTAAGGCCTGAGGAAATCTGATTGATAAAGAGCATTTAATTGAAGGCAAAAATAGAAGGTATCATATTGCCAAAAAAAAAAAAAAAACAAAACACAAAAAGCAAAAAACCTGTGGGTTTGAAAATTCTTGCAGATGTAGCAAGTCATTCTTAAACAGAACTTGTTACCCAATGTATAAGGCACACAGCCCTGTATTTTAATTGCCTTATAAAGTGATACCAAATCTCAATAAGTAAAGCAGAACTTGCACACCTTGCAAGTCTGAGATGAGATCCTTTTTTCATTAGTTCTGATAAGATTACTCTATCTTCAGGAAGGAAAAAAATGTTTAAAATAACAAAAACAAATGAAATAGACTCCTTAAATTTAGCTAAGTATAGTGGTAAAAATTATTTTTGTAATAATTAACATAATGTGTGAAAGAAATGCAATCAGTCCAATAAAATATAATATGCATGTACAAGGAGCTATTTTTTCCAACGTCAAAATGTTTGTCTGCATGTGAATGTTTATTATTTTGCATTTGGATGTGTGTATGTCATTACTGAATAGCAAGTAGTTCTCTACTCTCAAAATATGGATTTGTTACAGAGCCCCAAGGGAGTTTGTACTGAAGTTTTGATATCAGGGCTTGTCAGAAACTATACACAGTATCCTTATTCAACACAGATTACTCAAGCAACAAAGAATATGATGGAGGGTCCAGTCATATTGCAGTATGGGTCTGAAGACTCCTCTTTTGCTCTGCGTCCCAATAAAAATTCTCAGCCTTCTATGCCACTTAATGAATCATCAAAGTCATGTTCCCAATAGCAGTGTATGTTACCTGCATAATTCAAATTGATCTCCTGAGCACTGCGTCTATGTAGTGTTAGGAAATTCTTGGTGCTACAACTTTTACTTTACTACCAGTGCCTGTTATGGCAAACCTCCAACTTTCATGGGATTTAATGTTTCATTTTGTGGTATTCAAGTGTCTTATTAGAACATCTCGGTATTTTTAACACATATTGTTTACTAGACCAATTAACATGATGTCAGCAATGTGGTGAAGCACTTTGGTATTCTGCACAGTGTAACAGGGTTCAGGATTCTTACAAACCATATTATTTTAAAGGGCAAGAGAATAACATAGCCTGGAGGCAAGACAATGAATGAGAACTAAGTTTCCATGTGGAAGTAGATTGCTTTAATCTTCCTTATTGATAGGGGTTGAAAATAATTTATTTGTCAGTTTAGTAGCCATTTGTCAAATATTCGAAGTCTATACAGATTGGGACAGGTTCATGATTAAGTTAATGATACATCATAGTCACACTCCATGTTGCATATGATTTTTGTCCCCACCATTGGTCAATGGCTATACTTTCAATTTCTGCAGGATCAGAAGAATATCTATGCTAGTTACAGCAGTGTTGCAGAAACTACCATTACTTTGATTGGATTAAATCCTATTTAATCCTTTAGACCCAATTCTATTTATCTAGAAAGGAAAGTGTAATCCCCTTTGTAGCTCAGAGTTTCTCAACCTCAGCACTATAGACATTTTTGGCTGGATAATTCTTTGTGATGGAGAACTTTACTCTTCATCATAGTATATTTATCAGCAGTCCTGACCTCTACCCAATAGATGCCTATATCGTTCTTCTAGTTGTGATAATCAAAAATGTCTCCAGACTGCCAAGTGTCTCTTGGGGGGCAAATTAACTTCCCTTTGAGAACAGCTGCACCACAGGAAAACAATATAATCCATGGCTTCTTTATATAAATTTTAAAGATCTTTTATTCAATAAAAATACATAAATAAAAATTTTATAGTCATGCCCAAAGACAGGACATTGGGATTTGAAACCAAGAGAAATAACAGAAATAGAACATATTCAGAGTTGACACATATATTGAAGTATTAAGCAAGAATATAAAATAGCTATAATTAATATGTTTAAACACATAGAAAAACTATGGCACGTAGGAGAAGATGGAAAATTCCAACAGGAACCTAGAACCAATAAAAAATAAAGATAATACACCTACAAATTATAACAACTGCAAGCAGGAACTCAACAGTGGGGTTTAACAGTAGAACAGTAGATGGGAAATAACTGAAGACAAGACTAGGGATTTACAAAATACATAAGAAGCGAATGTCCAGAGAACAAAATGATAAAAATATAGAAGGGTGGAAGAGTTATGAGGGCCACAGAAAAATGATCTAACATAGGTGTAATTTAAGTCTCAGAAGGCAAGCAAACAGCATCATTTTTAGAGAGATAATGGCTGAATTTTTCCAAAACTGATAAAGAACTCAACACACAGCAAATCCTATTTTGGTAAATAAACACACCACACACACACACACTTGGATATCTCATGGAAAAACTGCTGAAAAGCAAAGACAAAGAGAAAAAATTTAAATTAGCAAGAGAAGTTAGGAAGAGACACACTAACCTCAAACAAAAAACAATATAAATAGTAAATAGCTTCTTTATACAAAAAGTTAAAACCAAAGGATAATAGCAGGACATCTTCAAAATATTGAAAGAAAATTACTGCCAATTTAGAATTAAATATACAGTAAAAATATGCTGCAAATGAGACAGCTAGAAAATACATTTTCCAAGAAATAAGACAGAAAATTTTTTGACAGCAAATCTTAATTTAAATAAATACTAAAGTGAGATCTTCAGGGTGAAGGAAAATGAATCCCAATAGAAGCATGGGCTCTAGAGAGGAAAGAAAACCATTGGAGATGGTGAATATATGGGTAAATAGATAAATATTTACTGTAAAATACATTAGTAATGCTGTTACCAAATTTAAATATAGGCAGAAGTAAAATGTATTTGAGAAGCATAAATGGATTCAAAATGATCTAAGTTTCTAGGGTTATTGAGGAAGTGCTAAAAGTAATTGTTTGTGTTAGAAAATAATAAGTAAAGGATTCCTGTTACGATATCTAGGGCAACTACTAGAAGAAGAGGAAAAGCAAATACAAATAGCAACCTAACAGAGGAATAAAATTGAATGATAATAAAAAATAATCCAAAAGAAGGCAAGGAAGAAGGTATAAAAGGAAATATAAAACAAGATGGATCAAATTCAAAACAAATAATAAGATGGTAACTTAAATACTTGCTTATATTTAAATTGAAAATACTTTAAGTAAATAAACTAAGATGTGAGAATAGGAATGGGGGAGATAGAACCCAAACTCATGCGGCTTACCAGATAAGCATTTTAAGTATAAGAGAGTGACAATAGGTAAATATTTCTTCAACATATTTGGAACTAATTATGAAGAAAAAATAGTATAATTGAACTATCTTAAGATTGCATTAAGAGACAGAAAAGAAATTCACCAAGTGAGAAAAGTTAATTAGAGTCCAATATAGACTTTTATCTAGAACACAAGTCCTCTTACTAATTAAAAACAACAAAATTTAACTCAAGGGAAAGATGTACAAAAGATATAGACATGTACTTTGCCTAAGAAAATATCCAAGTGACCAGCAAACATGAAAAGATGCTCAACTTCAAGTGCTGTCATGAGATGGCAAATTAAATATAATGTCATTCACTTTGTATAACTGTACAGAATAAAATGAAACCATAAGAAAGATGAGAGAGAATCCTAATATTTTTGAGTCTCCAAATTCTGTCCTGCCTAAGACCTGATCCTTCCTAGTATTTCCAGTTTCCTTAGCCAATTAGTCTCTATTTTAGCTTTTGCTAGTTTGATACGGGTTTCTGTCATTTCAAATGAAAGAGTACTGCTTTTACAATGATTGTTATACAGTATCAAAACCTCAGAAGGTGAGGGCAACATTTTTTAAAGGTAAAAAGCCTATGAAGAACATAGAAATAAAGTTCTCTAGACAACAGGATTAAACCCAAATTCCAAGGGAAGAATATCAGCTATAAGGGATCCTCAAGATATCAGACCAAAGAACCAACAAACATGAGGTGGATCTACGTTATTTACTCCCATTAGGAGTAAGTGGATCTTTCTCTCATTGGGTCTCAGAGGAGACCACAGCCCCATCTGACATATGGAGTACAGCCTTGCAGAGGACCCAGCTATGTCATACTGAGACTCCTGACCCACAGAAACCATGAGCTAATAAATGTATATTATTTTGAGCTGCTAATTTTGTGGTACTATATTTACATAGTGATTGATACAGGTCTGGTTCACTGCAGAGCAAGGCATCAAAGGCTTAAAGAGATTGGATTGTTAGAGAGAACTTACCATCTTAGACCAGCTCATCTTCCTGGAAGGTTCTAGAGGACACAAAACTTCCACTCCAGTTATGAGAAATACATTCATGATGGAAGATCCCACATTCTTGAAAAGTCCTGTGGTGACTTTTCTCAGCACATCAGAAATCAGAGGGGGAGCTGCTATTATCAAAATTACTATCTAAACCTAATGGGGATGATAGGAACCTAAGGTGACAGGATCTAAGTAAAGGAAATTAATTGCCCAAAACAGATGAATGTGCCTACCATAATGGACAACAGAGCCAAATTAGTGATCAGAATAGACTGACTCTGATACCTATGGCCTTGGCTAGTTGATTGCAGTGTCCTTGGCAATAAAAATATACGGACTGCCAATTAAATTCTTACTTGATATGTACAAGCAAAGCATTCTAGACCCAGTGAACAGAAGCCTGAATTGAATCAGGGAAACAAGGAGTCATGGCCCCTCAATCAATTCCCATACTTGGACCACTACATACCCAAAATTCCTTAAATAAAAATAAGCTCACTACCTTCAAGGAAGGACCCTGCTGTACTGCAAAAATTTTATATTTTTAATCTTTATTATAATCTTCTTTACAGGGGCCTGTTGCCATTTGCCAGGGTGACTGTGCATTGAAGAAGGGGAAATAATCAAAGTTCTCAGAGATTACAAGACACTGGCTCTAAACTGACACTAATTCCTGGGAACATACAACATCACTCTGGTCTACCATCCAGAGTAGGGGCTCACGGATGTCATATGATCAGCAGACTTTTAGATCAAGTCCTTCTAACAGTTGACCTGGTAAGTCCTGAATACAGCTTGTGCTTATGTCCCCAGTTCCAAAATACATACTTAGACTAAATTTACTCAGCAACTGGCAGAATCAACTATCTTCATTTGCTACCTAGTCTGGGTTACAATATTACCATAAATTTAATATCTTAAAACAATCCCACAGTTTATCATCTCACAATTTCTATGAGTCAGGAATCAGGGCATGGCTTAGCTGGATCCTCTTCCAGCTACAATGAAGGTACCAGTTAGGGCCAGATCTCCTCAGAGACTCTACTAGAGAAGGATTCCCGTCAAAGATCACATAGTTGTTGGCATCATTCACTTTCTGCAGCATTCCAGATAAGGGCCTCAGTTTCTTATTGGCCATTGACTGGAAACTGCTGTCAGTTCCTTGCCATGAAGCTCTTTCCACAGAGCAGAAAACAAGATGGTGACTTGCTTCTTCAAAGGCAACATAGAATTAGGAGTTGAGGAGTATCAAACATTTAAGATTTTGAAACCCTTGTTCAACATCTTGAATCCATTCCTTCTGATTCTCAAAATGGTTGACATTCTTTGCAACTCAGTCCAAGGATGATCCTGACATATAGATGAATGATGAGATGAATTTTTACTAGAAAATAGAGAACACTCTAAGAGTCTAATGGGTGGACATTTGGGAAAACTGTGAACAATATGGGAATAAATATCCCCAGTTAGTTCAGAAACCAACCACTGTGGGGCAGGAGTCACTTACTACTAACTAAACAAAGACAAGTTTGGTTTTATTTGTTAGTGCCTGCCTCTAGAAGGCCTTATATGCTAAGAGAAGCAGTTTGTGAATTTTATCCTGCAGGTGTAGTGGGGTCAATATCTTTGAGAGGGGAATAACATGAAAAAAGGAATTTATGCATAATAAGACAATGAACATGGGATATGTAATTTGATGAACCCAAGTCAGTTTACTTAATCTCTTAGATCTTTGTCCTTTCCATTCATAGAATGGAAATACTTTTCTTAAAGGATTCTGTGAGAAATTTAGACAGTATTTGAGTACCGTCTGACACACAGACCACAATATGATAATCAATAAACCATGTATACAGTAATAATTACTAGTTTGACATTTATGACCAAATTTCTTCATGAAAGATTTTGAGGCAGCTATAGACTGGATTGCTTTTAACTATTTTCAGTATATACTTGATTATCATGATTCACATACTCCATATTTGCAAATTTGCATACTCCATGAAAATTTATTTGTAAACCAAATATCCATATTCTTGATGTTTTCTTGGTCATTCATGGACATTCTCAGAGTGGCAAAAAGTTTGAGTCCCCTGACCCGCATGTTTACAGCTGAGGTTGAGTGAGATAGATGATGATCTGACTTTTTGTTTCAGCTCTCATACTCTAAACAAGTGTCCTTCATGTGGTATATTTAGTGCCACATTTTTAACAGTTTTTTGGTTTTTTTTTGCTAATTTTGCTACTTAAAATGGTGGTCCTTAAGTGATGAAGTGCTGCCTAGTCTTCTTAAGTACAAGCACAAGATGGATGTTATGTGCCTTATGGAGAAAATACCTGTACTATATAAGCTTCATTCAGACTTGAGTTACAGTCTGTTGGCCATGAGTTTGAAGTTAATGAATCATTAATATATATTAAAGTGTCTTTAAACAGAAACTCACATACAATAATGTTACGTAATATTTTGTTGACAAAAATGTTGTGACCAGACTCACAAGACTCTTTCCTTGTATTTCCCCAATGGTGATGGTTCAATATTCACTAATTCTTTGTTTTCAGTGACTTTGTAAAACATTAAGTACTGAGAATAAGGAGGATCAACTGTATTAATAGGCCACTAATATTCAACTTAACTTCATTGCAAATAGATTAAAAGTAAACCAGTCTTTATTTGTAACTATGCTGAAATCCTTCCTTTTATAGATATCTTACACTATTGAAATTGAGATCTTTGATTCCAGAGACCCCAGTATTGATCAACTTTATAACTGAGTAGAACATGGCTCTTATCAATTCATTGTGAAGAGCATATTTAGAAGCTGTTCAACATTCATGGTTTAAAAAGAATGAGATTTATATTATTTGGAATGACTTCAAACAATTATACCTGACATGTTTGTCAATAGATGTCAATAAGCTATTTTTAAAGAGTAAAAACATGTTTCTCTGCATATAGAAATTTTTAATATACTTAGTATACTAAAAAAAGGTACTAAGCATCCCTTTTCAAAGTTCAACATTTGTTAGTGTGGAGGTGCCGTAAGTTTTTTTGTCAGATTCATCTGTGTTTAAGATTAATCAGACACAACATCCTGTATTTCATTATGGAAGCATCTAGTAAAGATTTTTTTCTGCACTTATGAACCAATGCTGAAAAATGAAGTAAACATAACATATGGCTCTTATCATGACTAACATACACAATAAAGTGTAACTAAACCCTGGAAATATTTCTATCATGCTGAAAATGTTTATGACACTATAATAACTTACTCAGAAACACATTAAAAGAATGGCTATTGATATAAATTATTTCTCATTAAATAAAAAAGAAGAAAAAATAGCCAAATTACCATAAGCATGAAAATCAAGAAAGTTAATATAGACAATAAAGAATTTTATTTAATATTTAATATGTTTAAATGCTACATATCAACATAGTGATTTTTGCTTGTCTTCAGCATTCAAACAAAAACCATTGATTCTTAATAAGATAATTCACCCTATTTCCACTAGGTTCCAGTTATCAATCCATCATAGAATGTAGCTTTAGTTCTCTATATTGTAGCCCCAGAAAATGTAAACATCATTATCATCTTTACCCCCAGCAGCATCACTGTCACTTATTGATTACATATAATGTGTATCAGGTGATTTCCCTACTTTGATTATTAATACTTAATCATCTACTCTATGCTGTAAACATGTTCAGAGCTTACAGTAGACATGTGTTACCCATCTTTGTATCATCAATTTAAATATGTCAATCAATAAAAGCTTCATAGATAAGTAGGGGATTGAATAAATTGATTTGTAACCCAAATCCCTTGGGGGCAATGCAGAACATGCCCATGTGAATACTGTACACACAGAGGCCTGTGCCATAGGTGAGAAGAGCTGAGCTTAGCAACCCTCCAATCTTATAAGCATGCTACTAGAAAGCCTGCCCAAACTTTATCCTGGATTAGCTATTATCTTTAATGTACTACTTAGGAAACAATATGTCCTCTGACCCCAAAAAAGAAACTACACCTGGTTTACAAAGCTATTTGCTATGAAAACATCTTGGAATGTGAAAGATAATCTAGGACGAAAGTTGTCATAACATATGTAGAAACGTTACAGGGAGTTGCCTCACCACAATGGTCAGTATAGACTCAAACCAGTAGGACTACTGCTGTTTAGGTACCATTCATTAATGGGTATGATCCACCTAATTTAAGAGAGTGGGGGAACTGGATAATGAGTGCAATTCCCTGGCATGGAATGTAACACATTTTATTTAAAATAAAAATAGTCATCAACTCAGAAACAAGTAAATGTGAAACTGTGCGAGTATAATCCTCCAGTTTCTCTACTCCAGTTTATTGTAGCAACAAGTGAATAGCCAAGCTTTCTGGGGAAGTCACAGACACCTGCTTACTGGCCTTCTCCCAGCTCTCACCTACCCTCTGTCTTTTTATGTTGTGCACAGATGTTCAGTCTGTTTCCATTCCAAAGCCCCCAGAAGATCTTAGGTCTAATGAAAATGCCTGACCATACCTTGAACCTGAAAACCACTAAGCAGCAGCCCTGGATGCTTATCAGGACAGGAACTCTCAGTGGCAGGGCCTCCAGCCCCTGGGTTGTAGAAATAGTCCACACTCAAATAACACATTGTTTCCAGTCTCCAACATGAAGTGGGGCATGAGAGCTGCCATCCATTGACCCTGAACTGAGCACATGGCCTCCCCAGTGGACTGGCATTAAGGATCTCTTCTCCTGTCAAAGAAAAAAAAAGCTATCATTACTGAATGTTTTTGTTGTGCTCCCATGACATACCATGTAGCAACTTGCTCCACAAAGTTCAGTCATTTTTACAAGGTCAATATTTAAATTTTTTAAAATTTCATTATTCACACATATATATGCATTTAGTTCTTTTGCCACTTCAGAATACAAGATTTCAGAGTATAGCTGCAGGATTGGGAGAAATGTGCAGATTATTTCATAAGATAGTATAAGAAATTGCTCAGAGAGAATTATATTTTTGACAGGCAGAAGCATAGTGAATTTAGTAAGACATAGCTAGTAACCTCAGAGAGTCAAATTGCCATCTTTAAAAAATAAAGGAAAATACAGTTTGGTGGCATGTTCACTCAGAACAGCACAAGGATCAGCATCCATATAGATTTCCAAAAAGTTGTAAGGTAGACTTGTGTATATATATTTGCACCAGGAGAGGGAAGTATTTGTGTACTCCCCTCTGTGAAGTAACCAGATGTCTTAAAATTATCAGGAGTTTCAATTTCCATGTCTGAGATATTTAGGAACCCTAGAACATAAATCACAAGTGTAATAACTTAGTAATTTAAATAACATCCACCTGTGCTTTTTTAATTTTATTTTTACTATTCTATATTACAAAAGTTTTAATTAAAAGGGCTGATGTTCTTGTGAGTGTGGACAGAAAAGTGGGGGAAAACAGGAATATCAGATTTCACTCAGAAACTGGACTTGGAGAGTAGAAGCCCAAGGGAAAGAGTACATGTGTGTATGTGCATTCGTGTGCGTGTGCATGTGTGTGTTCCTGCAAACTGTCAGGCATCATTTAAAATCCTTTTCTTATTTGTATAAGAATTATAATGTTTCATTTAAAAATATCCATCTAGTTACAAGAACTAAAAATAGTAAGACTCAATTAACAGTAAAGGTAGTTTCATTAAGGCATTTCTCCTTGTATGTTTACTGTCCAATTCCTGTCACAGGAGAACATTAACCTATAGAGGATGTTCTTGTTGATCATGCTTTAGGACACTTTTATCTGCTGCAAACAAGAATAGTGCCAGGAAAGATACCTCCTCCTAATACGCACTTCTGAGTCCTACACCTTTGCCATACACAACACTAATATGCTGAAGGAGACACCTGAGCAGAGACATCCACCTGGCACAGGAGGCCCCAAACTGGGGGAACTTTGAACCCACATTCATTTTCAAACAGAACATCCTCATTCTCTATGTTGAGCCTCTATATCAGATGGTTTGATATCATGATTCTGCTGATATAGACAAATTGCTTGCAAAAAGTTGCTATAGTAAATGGGGCATTCAGTGAGTTGGTACCCAATGTCTTTGAGACTGAAAATATCCAAGAAAAGGATTCTAATTTGAAAAGACCTGCATTTACAAAGATCTATAATAGAAAAACAATAAAATGAGTTAAATATAGTTAGCAGTGATTTTTCTGTTTAGTAGTATCAGAAGTGAACCAAATCCTTGATATCGTTTTCCATAGTGGGATGATTTTCTGATGAAATCCTTTTAAATGATCTTCAATGTTTTATCTTCCACTCCTTCACTAGTTTAATTTGATGGAGATAAAAAATAAAATTTAAGCTATATACACATAATTTCCAAACCTAGAGTCACTCCTCTCAAGGTAAAAAGTAGAAAATAAAAGAGCAGAGAAAATATAATAATATTGACATATCATTCACTTGTTCGTAGAGGGGACTGTAATTATGTTTAAGTTGTTTTAAATAAGCACAAATATGTAAGTATTATTTTTCTGTACACAGACAAACATCCCAAACTCTGATATATTCTAGAAATGAAGCCAAGGAAAAACAAGGAAAAGGGAAAGTTTATAAGAAAACAAGTTACTGCTTGGAAAAACAAAAAAACATATGCTGCTGTTGTAAAAGAATTGATCAGGAATTTAAATGCGTAGCAAAGGTTACTGTAGTAATTTCTGAGACAAGGAAATATTGGTAAAAAATGTCCATCTTTTTTAAAAAGTGAAATTTCTAGTGGCAGAAATTTGAGCACATTGGTAGCTCAGGGGAAAGGTTACCTTCATTTCCCGTCAGAATTAACAAGTGAAATGAATGTCAGAAGACAATACAACAAAGTTACTCTCCAGGTATACACTGAATGACAAGTGAGCCAGTTCAGTCCCAAAGGAAATTAGTGGGCAAAATTTATTTGAAGAAGTAATTATCTCCTATAAGGAACACTTTTAAGCTCTTTGAACCCTGAAATGGGCAATTCCTCTGTTAAAGATCTGATAAAGGCAAGGAAAAATAAATTATTCTGTATTATGTCCTTTTAAAGGAAAAAGTGGTATTTTTCATCAGCCTTGCCCTAAAATAATTAAATTGTCTTTGCCAGCAGAGTCCTAAATAAAATCCTGCATACATGGCATTGCATTATGCTCCAAAATGAAAAATATGAAAAACAAAACAAAATATGAAAAACAAATCAAAATTAAAACAAACTTGAAAATAGTATCAAAGGTCTAAGTGCATAAATTCTGGGACAAGCTGGAATTAGATGACTAACAGACAAGACTTATGAATCTACTTTCCCTGCTAATTTAGTTTTACCTTGATGGCATTACTACCAGCAATGTCAAACAGAAAATTTTATTTAAGTATGGGTTTTGTTGGGCCTAATTCCAAGCTAATATTTTTTTTTCTGATAAGTAAAATTGACTAATGTGTTCGAGCAACCAAAATTTTAAGATAGATTTTCTTCTATTATGCATTGAGTACTATTTTCACAATAAAGTAATTAATTTATATTTTTGCAATTAATGCCTTGTTAGAAAAACTGATCGGAACTCCCTACATGCCCCTTTTGCCAGGTATTAGAGTAGTACTGGCATGGAGTACAACCCCCAAAACTGCCTTCCTGTAATCCGTGGCTGCAGTTCACATTCGACAGCCCCTTGCTCCTTGCTCTGGACTTTGCTAATATCACCTTTTTCTATAATCCCTCTAGTCCAAGGGAAAAAGTAGAATTTCACAGTTGCTCATCTCTAAGGTGCCTCATATTCCCATTTAGATTTTCAACCCGTCCAACAATTAACTAAATGGCCAGATTTAAATTATTTTCTTAACAATATAGCACATGCTCTGCTTTCTAGATTGTACCCTCAATCAGTGTTTCCTGAGCACTACATACAACAGAATATAATAACTCATGATTATAACAGTGACTCTTCAAGAAGGCATATGAAGAGGGTGGGATCTTCATATTAAAATATCTCTGAAGTCATTCATTTAACCAACCTCAGATATTCAGAAATGGTCATAAAATGTGTTCTAACTTGATGATTCTCTAACCCAGCTTCAAGTTTGTAGTGTTGGAGGTTTCCATCTGATTTTGAACCTCATTCTCCCAGGGACTGTACCTTAGTGTTTAATTAGTGATCTTTAGGTATTTGAACCAGATATCCTGGCTTCCTAGAGTTTTTCCTTATAAGAATTGTTATGGTTCTAGAATCATAGGTCTACTGCCTGCTATTTAACTTCCAAAGACTCATATGTCCTGGTCCTGTCTGGTTTGATAGAATGGATATTTCTCATACACTTTATATTGATGTGTGATAATTGCATTTTAGTTATCAATTCTTTCTGGTTTAATCTCCAGAAATTATATGTCTCCATTTGCCTCTTCCTGGTCACTGTTACCTGGGTTGTGTATCATTGCTTCTCCATCCATAGCCAAACCTGCTTCTAATCTTGGGCACCTGCCTAAAAGCCCATTCCTGACATCACATCAGGACAATTTGGATGCTTTCCTACCCCAGTAAGGACAGATGTCAATGAGTGCTTTAGATTTCCAACTATAATATATCAACAATTATATACAATAAAATAACTTTGGTAAATACTTGTTAGAGAGATGGATAACTCACAGATTCTGCCTGAAAGTCTTTCCAAGATAACTTCAGAAATACTAGGTGTTCTAGTTTGCTAATGCTGCCAGAATGCAAAACACCAGAAATGGATTGGCTTTTACAAAGGGGGTTTATTTGGTTACAAAGTTACAGTCTTAAGGCCTTAAAGGGTCCATCAACAAAGGGTACCTTCACTGGAGGATGGCCAATGGCGTCCGGAAAATCTCTGTTAGCTAGGAAGGCAGGTGGCTGGCGTCTGCTCAAAGTTATGGCTTCAAAATGGCTTTCTCCCAGGATGTTCCTCTCTAGGCCACAGCTTCTCTTCAAAATGTCACTCTCAGTTGCTCTTGGGGTGTTTATCCTCTCTTACCTTCTCCAGAGCAAGCGTCTGCTTTCAACGGCCATCTTCAAACTGTCTCTCATCTGCAGCTACCCTCTCAGCTTCATTGCAGTCTTCAGAGTGTCCCTTTTGGCTATAGCAAGCTCGCTCCTTCTGTCTGAGTTTATACAGTGCTCCAGCAAACTAATCAAGGCCCACGCTGAATGGGCAGGGCAACACCTCCATGGAAATTATCCAGTGAAAGATCTTGCTCACAGTTGAGTGATCACATCTCCATGGAAACATCCAATCAAAAGTCTCCAACCCAATCAACACCAATACTTCCTGCCCACACAAGACTGAATCAAAGATAATGGTGTTTTGGGGGACACAATACATCCAAAACAGCAAACTAGGGTTTGAGAACTTAATGTAATTAGTTTAACATTTATTCAAAATATTCCTAAGTGTTATTGCTATTATCCTGGATAAATCATAAAACCTTTTTGATACTCCAAAAATTAAATAGTTAACAGTATCATTAATAGTTTGTTTTAATTTTAGTTTTCTTATGTGACTCAAAATTTGCATTGTAGTTTATTTTACATTGCCCAGCAAAGGGCATACTGATTTATTAATGAAACATTTGTACGTATTTACTGTCAGATTCCAGAAAAAAGAGCCTAATATATAGAAGGAATGTTTAATCCAGGGGCTCCCCAGTTTATCGCATAGAAACCAGGTGCGCTATTGTGTCAGTTTGAATGTGTTATGTCCCCCAAATTCCATTATCTTTGATGTAATCTTGTGTGGGCAGACATTATCAGTGTTGATTAGATTGTAATTCTTTGAGTGTTTCCATGGAAATGCAACCCACCCAACTGTAGGTGGTAACTCTGATGAGATAATTTCCATGGAGGTGTGGCCCCACCCATTCAGGGTGGGCCTTGATCAGTGGAGCCATATAAATGAGCTGCAAACAGAGGGAACTCAGTGCAGCTGAGAGTGAACTTTTGAAGAGGAGCTACAGCCAAGAGGGACACTTCGAAGAACGCACAGGAGCTGTAGATGAGAGACAGTTTGAAGACAGCTGTTGAAAGGAGACTTTTGCTCCGGAGAAGCTAAGAGAGGACAAATATCCCAAGTGTAACTAACAGTGACATTTTTGAGGAACTGCAGCCTAGAGAGGAATGTCCCAGGAGAAGTCCAGGTGGAAGTGCCCACTGCAGATGAACACCAGATGCATCTGAGTCAAGGTAACTTTGCAACTGGGACTTTCCCTGTGCTAGGTAAGTGTGTAATCTTTTGTTTGTTGTGTTCACTTTGTTTTCTTTTGTTTCAATTAGTCTATTGTGTAGTAAGACTAATTAAGTTAATCCAAGGGTCATGCATGCAAACTTAGTAGGTTTGAGCCCCACTATCCGTAACCTCAAATTTGTAGTTCTCCCTTTAAATTTTGTGCAATTTGCACAGTTTATAATTGTGTGAAAAACCAGTTACATTTAAACAGCTTCTACTCCTATGTTCTGTCTTTATGATTTCTATTACTATTGCTCAGCCATGGGAAACTCTCAAAGTGTGCCAACTACATCTCCCTTAAAATCCATTCTTAATAATTAGTCTAAATTTGAAAAGTGTCACTAAAAATTGTTAACACATTATTGCAACTCTGTGTAGCCACAATATAAATTAAGTAAAAGGTCAAAATGACCAGAAAATGGGACACTAACCTTCAAGTAATTATCCAATTAAAAATGCATTACAAAAACAAAAATTATGAAATTTAATAAAAGTAACAAATAAGCTATAGCTGCAGTCAGCTGGCCTTTATGTGTAGTATAGCTAGTTATAGCAAATTATCTCAAGAAAGACAAAAAAAATCTGTAAGTTAAAGGAAAAGTTACAGTTAAAAAAGTATGTGGACTTCCACCTCTGCTTTAATATCAAGTCTTCTAAAGCAATGAAATAAGAGAAATAACAATGTAAATGTGCTAGCCTGTCACTTTTTAAAATTAAGAAGTCAAAAAAGAACCTAGTCAAAAGAGTGCTTACAAAAATCTGGAATTGCTAGGACATCAAAAGTAACTAATATGATTTAAAAATCAGCAAAAGTGCAAATTGTCAAACCAGTGTCATAGAATAATATCTCTACTAATATCTCTCTAGTAATATCTCTACTAACTCCCTCTCTCTATAAAGATCAGGCAGCTAAGGAGCCTTGTTGTTCTCATATGCCAACCAATGATTTGTGTTCTGATGGTAAAAAAACAGTTATTCCTTTTAATATAAAAGCATATTTAACAGAATTTCACCCTAAAACACTAAAATACAATTTCTAAATAATAAAAAGTAAAAAGTCTTAGTATAATAACTAGAACAATTGATTCATATCCTCCAAGTCCTATATTAGAAGTTTGTACTTCAAGACAAGCTAAACAGTTAAAAGCTGTAAATATTTTTTAAAAAAAGCCAAAATATTGTTTATTGTTTCAAAATGCATTAACTAAAATGTTTTAAATATTTAGCATCATTCTAACAAGTTTAATTTTGCTGATAATAGCATGTTATATAGAAGATATAAAGAATGTTCTTCTAATTAAAGGGAAAAGGAAAGTGGCTTTGTCCTAAATGTTTGGGAATGTGGGATGAAGACTGGATAGATTCAGAAAGTTGCAGAAAGTTTGTAGAGTGGAAAATTTATTTCTGTCGTCAAGTTGAAAGATAGATATAGAGAGCTGGAAAAAGTTTTTGGAAACAATTATTTCTGCGGTTAAAGTTAAAAAATGGTAAAAACTAGTAATAACACTGCTTAACAATAAAATCTCACAACTTAAAGAAAAAAAAGAGTGGTTTTATAAAACCAAATAGCATTAAATATTCTAACCACCACCCAAAGCAATAATTAATACTCAATGTTGTAGGTATGTAACTAATAATTCACAAAATATAAACATTCCTCACCATACTGCAAACTCCTCATGTTACTGTCTCCTGCTGTTTTTATTAAAAAAAGTTTCCTTAAGTTATTAAGGTGTTATTTCTTAATAAAAGGTTATAGAAGTGTTTTTCTGAGTAATCAGTATAGGAAGCAAAAAGTCTGTTTTATCGAAATAACTTCTTGCACTTCCTGTTAACTTTATTATGTCCTTGATTGTTTAAAAATATTGTCTTCTCATTTTTAAAAGCTCTAAGCCTTTTTTTCAAACCTAGCTTTTAACATTTTGCTTTCTCAAGGTCAAGCCCTAAAAAAGTCTCTTTATTCCCAACAGGTACAAAAATGTGTTCATTCACCTTGAAAAAATAAAGTGCTAAAAATAATTAAATTCATGTAACTTGTTATAAGTTGCAAAAGAAATGTTTAGACAATGTTATAAAAATTAAAAACTTCTAACCTTCTTTTGGTTACTAATGTGCATAACATCAAACAATAATATAGTACCGCTAGTTATGATTTCAATTATTTTTAAAGTGTTACCTGTCACAAAAACAGCCAAATTTCCTTTTAAGTTACATTGTTTTACTCTAATGCTTTTCTGAAAGTGCTTGCAGTTAGCTACAAGTCAGAGCTTCATCTTCAACAACAAAGAAACACTTTTAAAAAAAAGCAAGGCAAGTAAATAAATTATGTTCTACCCATTATCTAGCATAACCCTAATAAAATGTAAAGAAAAATTAAACCTCTGTTTTAATTAAAGTTCTTGCATGTTTAAACCAAGCTCCTAGTACTGTGCTTGCATGCTCTCTCCCCACTGGAGTTATTGGTAAAACCCATTTGTGGTCCCTAAAACTATGAGGGGGTCAACCACATCACATGGATATGCTCCAGAAGTAGATGTTACTAAAAACACCTTTTACTACAAACACCTTTGCCTCTGCCTGCCAGAAAAAACTCAATCACTTTAGCTTTTCAGTGGACCCTGCCTCCAGACTGGCTCTGCTGCATTGTGCTGGAGGGTGCTGTGAAACAGCCCAATGAAACCCTGAAGCCCACCGTCCTGTTTCCCAGAGGGCCAATGATGCTGCACTACAACAACTCTACAAAGAAGATGCCTCTCAGAGCTATAGTTGCCAGTGTGATGTGGTTGAAACCTAAAAACATAATTAACACTAAGGCCTGCTCCTATGAGGGGACAGCATGTATGGTATTGTAAACTTAACACCCAATGCAGCTCACAAAAAAAAACTTAAGCATTCATTAGCATTAAATGCTAAACATATATACACCAAATAAGTACAATAATGTCTCTTCAATATTAAATCATATGCAGGATAATAATAATCATGCTAAAATTATAGTAAACTAAATGCATTTTCTATGTGGGTAATAAATTTACTATAAAATAGAAGATAACCCTTATTACTATGATTTTTATTCTGCTTGTCATTTGTTTGTCTTGTTGTTGCCTATATTGTATCTGTGAGTTTATGTCCAGAACATCTTCCAAATTAATATAAGAACCTCTTCACCCTTGCTCAGCAAAAAAACTGTTACAAGAAGAAAAACCTCCGGTCACTTTCCCTTTTATAAGAGATGCTCACAAGATACTGTTTCTTAAAAATAAAAAAAAAGTCTCATAAAAAGGGGGGATTTAATAGCTGAATAAGTAAAAAATATTCAATAAAACTTCCTCTCAGATTTTCTTTCATTCTTTTCCATGCCTCTATGAGCTATTCTGCTCCCCCTTATTAGTCCATTAATTATCCTTATATTAATTTTCCTTTTTGCTCCTTGTCTCTTACAATGTCTATTTAAATTTATCAATAGGTCAATAGCAGCCATGACTAACCAGCAAAATTCCAAAAACATACTCCTGTTGCAACAAAAATTCGAGAATTTGCTCCTGTTGCAGCAAAAGCCTCACTATCAGCATGTTCCTGCAGAAGATGTACAAGCATCAATTTAATAATGCTACAACTTAGCTCAAGGCAACTTTCCCCAACTACATTCCCACCCAGCCAGAAGAAGCTAAAGAAAGAACACAACGCCCCTACTCTCTCCAAAAGTTGCCTCAAGCAAAGTTAAAGCATTAACGCAAATTCAACCTAAACTTTTGCGAATTTTGTTAAAAGTAAAAGGCAGGAATATCAGACCCCAGAAAAAAGAGTCTAACATATAGAAGGAATGTCTAATCCAGGGGCCCCACAGCTTATCTCATAAAAACCAGGTGCACCATAACCTAAGGGTTGAAGGCTGTTCCAGCCATGGTGGCACCTCAACCCCCAAAAGGTGGATGAAGCAAGGTCAGATATGTCCATGAGATGAACAAACACAAGCATGCAGAAAGATCTGCCCGCTCTAGGTAGATAACATAGCTGCATTTCAAAGAAGAATAGTGCATCAGAACCCTAGCAACCAATTAGCTCAGAAATTGATAGGTACCCATCCAATCAAGGCACAGGACACCACTCAGCAGGCACCCTTTCCAACATGGGTTCCTTTTTTCCTTAAAAAATGCAGCTCCCAGAATGGGACTCGGAGCCATTTTCTTTCTTTTCTTTGGCTCCTGCCTACTTTCTTTCTAATAAATCTTAAACTTTATACTTAAACTTTGACTCACCGTGTCATGTTAATTCTTGAATGACTCCGTACCTGATATCTACATGCTTCAGACACTACTCTGAGTGAATAAAACATGACCCCTGTCATTAAAATAAGTGGATGTAACATAATAAAGTGATAGGATATGAGTATATACAGAATGTTATAGGAATGACTAATTTTTATCAGGTACCCTGGCCTAACTTCTGTATTGCCCATTTGGCATAAAAGTAGAGGGTGAGAGGGTGTATAGGGTTGACAATGGGAAATTGATTGAGTTTTCATGTAGTTCATGCAAGTTTTCTCTATGAGGTGAATGTGAAAGCTAAGGTAGCTGTTGGGGATTGACTCATGTCCCCCACAAAAGGCATGTTCAGGTCCCAACGCTTGATGCTGTGGGTATGAACACATTGGTAAATAGGACTTTGAAGATGTTATTAGTTTAGGTGCACCCAGATTGGATGTGGGCCTTAATCTAATATGGGTGAAGTCTCTATAAGTAAAGGAAATTGGCCACAGGAAGCAGCCAGAAGCTGGAAGTAAACAGCACCTAGAAAAGAAGAGAGAAGATACCACCATGTGTGTTGCCACGTGTCAGAAAAGCCAAGGAACCCTTGATTGCTGGCCAGCCAGAAGACACCAGCACCAGGAGGAACAAGGCTTCTAGCCACTGAAAGTGTGAGCCAATAAATCCCTGTTGTTAAACCCACCTATTGTATGGTATTTGTTTTAGCAGCCAGGAAACTAAATCAGTAGACATTTTCAGGTATAAGAATGTTTTTAAAAGTATAAAATAATATTTCTAAGAATGAGAGCAAAAATTGTCAAGAGAAATATAATAGAATTTCTGGGTAATTACCCTGATATGGAGTAGACTCCTGCAAATAACAGACATCTCAAGTGTGAATACAACAGTAAAGAGTAATATCCCATTATTAATGTAGCAGGAAATGGAATATTGACGCACATTGTTCCTAAAGTGGTTTAAATAGTATAAACATGACTTTGCCCTTTGTCAGAAAAATATCTTGAGATCTTAATTAAAGTAACCACACATGCATGCATGTTTAGATTTTCTAAAACTCTCTGCCTTTTCCTAATGTATTCAGCAGCACTAATTACTTGAAAAAAAAAAAAAAAATCACACTTCCAGCGCAGTGATAAATCCTCTCCTTCTGGTCATTGTGATTAGCTCATTTTCCAGCTTCTGGTTCTGGACTCTGAAATAATCTACTCTGTTCACTATCTCCCATGACCACATCTGAAATAGATATTAGAGAATATATCAAGATAGTAGGCACATCTGCTCCAGTTTTGTGGTTTTTTGTCTTAGGGCTTTATCTGTCATTAGGCATGCCATGTTTGTGATTTGTTTTACGATAAAATTCCCTTAATAGTTTTCAAATCACATACATGAACATGTATTCAATAAAATTCAATAGTAGGCATTCAATAAAGTAATTCAAACAAATGTGACACTGAGTAGTAATTTTTATCCCTGAAAATTCTGTACTTTAATTACAGACAGGTTTGTTACTCTAAGCCATCAATTTAAATGGAGACTCCATTGAGTTTATATGCTTGCCTGGAAAGATATCTGCCATATAATCTTTGTTGTCTTGCTTTCAATATAGAGCCTTGCAGTGTTAACTTAGGCTCAGCACTGTGTGAACATCGTAAAGCTGAGGTGACTATGAGGGGTGTCTAGGCTCAGGAGCTTGAGGTAGAACCGAGAGATTTCTGATATTTGTCATGAAACATGGAACAATCATTTTTTGTTTGTTTGTTTCACTAAAAGGATGTGTATGTATTGAAGAGAAAGTTTAGTAAATGAGAAAAGAGAAAGCAGTGACATTGTGTTCACGTTGTATAGAGGATTCTAGAGGGGTTGGATGATTCCATTCCTTGACACCAGGTGAACTTCTGGGTTTCTTAGTAAGAGCATGAGTTAATACCATCATATATTCAACAAGTAGAGTTAAAATGGAACCTAACTGAGGAATCAAAGTCACCTGTAGGAAACAAACAAACAAACAAAAAAATTCAGATAGTTCTATTTTTTACCCTCTCATTCTGAGATGGCTTGTCAGTGCATGGTCTCACCCCCTGCCTGGGACTGTTGCAGTTTGACTCTTGCCATATAAGTAACATTTCAAGCCCTTTCAGCTCCCCCTTTTTCACCTTAAATTAGCTACTATAGTTGAGGATCCAGAAAAAGAAAAGCCATGGTCTGAGGAGGTTTACTGCTTTCACATACGTTGCTCACCATGGAAGGAATGTGAGCATGCAAACTGGAGACCAAAGGTAGGGGTTTAGCTGGGCAAGGGGGTGTGGGAACATGGATGTGGGCATTTATGGGGAGAGGGCTGAGGGGCTGGGGTATACCTACTTTGAGAGGCTGATAAAGATGAGATAAAGAGGTCTAGAATAAAACTTTCCTTCCCTTTCTCTCTCTCTCTCTGGTTAAACCATGACCCAACTGGAACAGTGCCAAATAAATATAACTTGAATGAATGACTTTATATAATGGTTCTATTTTACTTGCTCACTAATAAGTGCACTTTGGTTTAAAGCAGACACTGTGTATACGTGTTTGTGTGTTCTGAATTACATATAGGACTTGATATCAAAGTGCCTTATTTTGAATCCTGTATCTGTGAATCTGAGCTTTGTAATATTTTATAAATTAGTTTAGCCCTTTTAGCACAATTTCTTCATGTATAAAATAGAGATATCAATTGCTGTCTCTCAGTTTTGTAAGTTTTATGAGACATCACCTAGCTCAGTGTCTGACATACCATATGTTCAGTAAACCTTAAAATTCTCATCATTCTTTGTTGCTAAACTTGTGCATATCTTAGTAGGTGAGTTCAGTCTTTGAAAGGAGAAACTCTTCCCAAAACTTCTCTCTAGTCCAGTATTTCTCAACCTTGACACATATTTCAGATGACACTAACATGTAGGTATACTCCAAGTACAATTTTTGCACATGATCTGCAATGATACTTTTTCTATTTCAATGAAGTATATTTGAATAGAACTGACATTCATTCTTAAACTTATGTTCCCCATTGTTATTGATAAAAACAAATACATGCAACAGACTATAAAAATTATCTTATCAGACTTGTTCTCAGCCACTTCTCAGACTGTGGATGGCAAGTAGGTTTCATTTCACAAGACAACTTTAACCAGTCAATAATGGCTTCCTGGAATGCAGTATCAATGAGTAATGGGAGGTTCATTCGGAACAGATGCTGTAATTGATTACCAGTATCTACCAGCAGGGCAGGAAGAGGAAGTGATGGCCCATATGCCAGACTATTTTACACTCCTAGATTATTTCATTTAACTTTATAACATCCTTTTGAAGTAAGACAGTCTATCATTATCTTGATGAGTGTTTAGAATCTGTGACAACACAATGTGCTTTAGAGTAGAGAGCCATATGTAAAAAAAGAATAATTAACTTTCCATATTCTTCATAGGAAGCTTTTACTTTATTAATATATTCTACAACATACTCAAGTAAGACATTCTTTAAACAGAAGGAAACCAAGCAGTAAGAGAGCTTTTCATTCAAATGTGTATAAGCTAATCCTTCCCTTGATAAGATGTATTACCTGGCAGTGTACTGTGTGGCACATAAAGAACTTGATTAATGCATCCGTAAATGACATTGAGAGAACGTATATTATTTAAATACATGCAAGAATAAAACAGTTTTAATTTGCAAAAATCCCAATATTTATGATTGAGGCAATTTATCTTAAGGGATAGAATCAAGAAAATTAATTATATTCTCAGAACGATTAAAAATGGAACTTCACCTAAATGACCTCCCTTGCTTACCTTTGGAAGAGGAATGAGTCTATATTTGAATAGTTTAATGCCTCTATTCTTCATTAGCTTGTATATCACATAGTGAAGTCTATTATAGTCTAACAAATGCGTAAAAGACAGGAAACAACTCCTGAACCAGATATCTTCTTTGTTCACTGAAGCATAAAGAGAAAGCTTCATTGTCATTTGAAACATTAAAGGAAACATTATATTATAAGCTTAAATATTTAGCTGAATTTAAAAGTTATTAAAATAATTATCACAAAGTGTTTCCAGTAAATGAGTACTCAACAGTTAAATTTATAACAAATATTTCATTACAAAAATGCTTTTTTATGGCAAGGACCAGATTAAATCAGAACTCAAAGTTCCAATACATGCTGTTAATTTTTTCTTCATTGCTATGGTTTCATTCTTCAGCATAAAATGTACTTTGTTGCCCATGAAGTTCGATATAATCTGAATCAGAACTTCAGTATTGCCACAAACTAGAGAAGCATATTTTTTTATTTTGATTGAGATAAAAATTACAAAAGCATTTTTGAAATTTCTATTTCTATCTCTATCAATCATCTATTCTATCTATCCATCATCTATTTATCTATCATCTATCTATCTATCTATCTATCTATCTATCTAGTGGAAGGGGTACATGACAGCTTTATTTTGAGGTAAAGATGAGTGAAAAATCTTCAGACAGGGGTTAGCAGAACAGAGGGCCAATGTCTGGACTAGAATTCAAGGCAGAAATCTGAACCTCAGGTTGTGATGAATAGCACAGAGGAGGGAAAAGTAGGCTTTTAAAGGAAATAGACCCCACTTAAATAGACAGGAAAATTTAGTCACCATGTTTGTAATATCCAGATATAATACATCAAAAAGAAATCTTGTTTCTGATTTTATCACTCTCTAGACCTGACACATTTTTCTAATATTTAGAATTTAATTTGGAAGGAAGATCTTCAATATTATGCAGTGTAATATATGTTTATATAAAATATGGTAATTCATGCATAAAAGGCAACCCGACCACACCAGTCAAAGAGTGTTGATTTCGCTTCAGCCCTTCCACCCTAGGTGTTGAAGGCAATAGGACAACACTGAAGAGAAAATCCCAGATGGCTTTTACCCAGAATATTCAGCAACTTTTATCATTTTTTCAGCCATTCCTTAATATATGTGTTTATTCATTTTTTATTCATTCAATTCAAACATTTTTATCATTTTCATTCCTTCCCTTATTCCTTTATTCACACATTCTTTCAGACATTTTATAAGTAACTACCCTCTGTGGGTCACCATCCAGGAAAATATGAAAATTAACAAGATTAAACTTCTGCACTTAAGGAGCTTGTACTTACTCCAGAAACAGAGTTAACAAAGTACACAAATTCATAAAAAAAATGAGCAGTTTAAGGATTATGGATGTTTGAGAAGATAAATATAATTCTGGTTTATAATTCAGGGGATATATAGAAAAGGTGATCAATAAGCTGAACCTTAAAGAATGGGTAGAATTTCATCAGATAGAATTTAAAAAGGTAATATCTAATTAGAACAAATAACAGGAACAATATTCCACAATGGTGTAGTACAGGATTTGTTCAGGACAGAAAGAATTACTTTTTAAAGTTAGTTGAGGTATATTCTGGCTCTCAAGAGCCATTGTGTGCATCTCTTCCCACGTCCTTGGTTGGGAATATCAGCTGGGTAGCTTGAAATCAGCAATGGCTGGAATTTTTAACCACAGAATTCAGCAAATGCTACAAATCAGAGCTTCCTCCCCATCCAACCTGAGAGTTGGTTTTCCAGCACAACACAAGACAGACTTCCTTGGTTTGAATCCTCACTTCTACCTCCTGCTAACTGTGATCTTAGATGTTTTTAACATCTCTGATTTTGTGTTTTGTCTCCTGTAAAATGTGGTTAGGTTTTTCATTATTAAATGAGATAATCCATGTAAAGCACATAAAACAATGTCTGTCACCTAGTAAATTATTTATAAATGTTTGCTAGAATAATGATTTTTATTATTTGGTTGAAATGGACATGTTATACTATGAGGTAAGGCAGGTGAAGGGCAATAACTTTAAGGTTGAATTTGGTCCAGGTGTAGAATGTACTTTAGAGCTTGTAGAAACTCAGAGCTGTTTAGCAGTACAGGAATAACATGACCTGGGACCTTTCTGAAAGAGATTCTGAGTAGCATCGTTTTCTCCCTTTGTGCTGTTGCAAAAGTTCCATCATACATCCCCAAAGATCCCAAATGTATGAATTTGTGAAAATGTATATTTTAACAAACAGAGATTTAGTCATGTTCATAATAGTAAAGACCCAGGGATCAGAAGACGTGTCTCCTAGAAAGCTGTGGAGCACTGACAATCAGTGTTACAAATGTGATCAAGTACTTGTTAAAAATTGCAGACGATACAAACATGAATACCATTCTCTGAATGAAATGATCAAATCATTCAAATTTGAGTGATGGAATATGGATATAAATACATGAATTTGAAATAAGAAATGACTCCAAAGCCATGAAAAAGAATTCTAAATATTCAAAAAGGAGAAATTCAGTTTAGGTAGTGGAGAATTCTTCTTGGAATAGGGAAAAGTTGATCACAAATTACTAGGTAGATGAAACAAATGAAGCAAAGATGACATTGCAGTTTAAGTCTCTGAAACATGGAACGATGAGGTTTAAGGGAGAAAGTATATCAAAATATAGAATGAAGATAAGATGAGAACAGTAATTGAAGGCCATGTATGCTGAAAATATTAGGAATTCATAAATAATTTAATTTTGTGGCTTGTCTTTCACAATGACCAAGTAAAACTTTTATAAGGGAAAATACTAACTTATAGGTTTATTATAATTATTTTTCTGTTAGGCAATGTAGGAAAATTTATTTTTGTTATTATTATTATTATTATTATTATTTTACTATTACAATACTTACGAGGCAAAAGAGAAATGTTGCTTTAAGGCAAACATGACCCTTATGTGAGTTATAGCATGCTTTTTTGGTTTATCTCTTTCTGAGTATGTCTTATGGTCAAAATAAGCAGACTTGACTTTCCATGTATTTTGTCCCTAAGGACCACTGACATTTTATGGAGCCCTTTCTTTTATTCCTAACATGTCTATCTTGTAACTTTGTTATGTATATATTTTTTTCCCTTGGACAGATTATTTTTAAAGAATATACAGCCTTGAAGGTCAACAATGTAAGCATTGATGAGAGAAACAAATTGAGACAGATTGTCTCACAATCCTTCAGCAAAGCTATAAGGGAAACTGAAGTGAAAGTGGAAAAGCAGTGTCATCTTTAAAAGAAAAAAGATGAGAGTGGGCAGGTTCAAGAGCACTTCTCCTTTTGATTTAAACTACAAAACTGAAAAAATTGTAATGCAAAACCCACTATTTAAGCTCCATTTAATTTAGCAAAATCGGTACAGTTGGTTAAAAGAGCAGGTGGTAACATAGTGATTGTAGGCAGTATTCTCCAAAATCTAATTTTCTTCATGGGTGGGAAAAAAAGGCAGGTATAATATATGGCTATCCAGATTTACATTTCATCCTAGACAGCCTTCATGCACATCTGTTCTTGAATATCGAGGAAAAACATTATTCCTTATTTATTTATTTATATCTGCTTTGGAGATGGATGTAGGATATTTTGAGAAATGTGTTCTAATTTGATGGTCTCTTAACAGTTACTTCAACCAAAAAGAAGTACCTAATATAACTAGGATCATAATATCATTTTAGATGGACTTTACACTAGCAGAAACTTGAAAAAGTTTTATTTACTATATTTAATAATATATCATATTAATATATTAAATAAAAATTTAAAATATTTATTTATATATAAAACATATTACTATATTTGATTGAAACTTGAAAAAGTTTTATTATATTTAATAATATATCATATTAATATATTAAATAAAAATTTAAAAGATTTATTGATATATAAAACATATTACTATATTTGATTCTGGGTAATAGAGGAAAAGAACTACACTTTGCACCATAATTTGCTTAAGTGGTTCACAAAAAGCCTCTGTTACACGTACTCAAGATTTTTATCAACTAAATTTGATCAGTATGTTTACAGGTAGCATTACATGATTTTGTGTTGGAATTAATCAAAATAATTTTACACTTGGTAAATTAAGCCTTGAGAATAGTTAATCATTTTTATAAGATCATGCAATTTATGAGGGAAAACTCTAGTTTTAAAATTTGGTCTCAGCATCAATTAAAAAAATTGAATGTAATGAACACAATTTTTGTTCTGGTACTACCTGGCTTAAACAGCAGGAAAATGTATTATTCCACATAACAAAATCTCCAGAGGGAGGGAGGACAGAATCCAGGGTTGGTTAATTCAGCAGCTCAACGGTATCAGCAAAGATCAAAATAGTTTCCATAACTCCGCTTTGTCATTTTAAAGGCAACAAGTTGGTCCTCCGGCTGGTTCTCATCATGGTTACAAGATATCTGAGCTCCTGGAACAACGTGATTCCTTGTTTTTATCCAGTGGAATAAAGAGAAACCTCTCCCACATGCGCTGAACCTATAGTCTTTAATCTGGCTTGGACATATTGAATCATTTTATCCATCCTTGGATAAATAAAAGTCAGCAAAATGACAAGTGGAATACTGCTACTACTACTACTACTACTACCACCACCAGATGATAACAACCAGCATTTTAAAAGTATATTGTGTGTCAGATTCTATTCCAGATGATGTAGAATGGAAACTTTAGGCAACAAGTAGTGTTAACTAGAGTCTCTTAAATCCTAGTCCAATGGACTTTTCATTATTCTACCTGCTTTATGGATGTAAGTAAAACAGCTAAGTGACAAAAGCTCCTCAGTAATTATTTGTTACAATTTTTTTTAAATAAAATAATGAAATATAGAATATTAGTTCATTTAATCAAAACACCTATCTTATTCTTTCTTTAAAATCTACCCCATATTTAGTATACTTATAGTTCAGCATAATTATATAATATAGCATATAGAATATAATAATAATATAGTAAATTATATATACTATAATTATAATATTGTTTCATCATTTGTGACAAAGGTACCACACTAATGAAACATGTTAATGATAGGGAAAACTGGTGCATGGGATGGTATATGGGAACTCTATATTTTTTGCAAGATTTTTCTCTAGACTCACAATTCTCCAATTAAAAAAAAAAAAAAAAATTGCCCCACACTTGAGAAACCGATGTGGCAAATTTGCTACTTGGAAAGCCAGTCAATGTTTCCAGTAAAAGCCTGTGAGGAAAAAATGTTCAAGTGTAATATACTGTTCTTCTTTCTAAAAGATATGAAAATGTAAAGCTACATACTATTATAAGCCTTTATAAAGAATTTCCATTTTTTTTTCCCTGTATGTTTGAGACTGATTCCTACAAGTAAATTTTAAACTCTTAATTGAAGTGTAACTGAAAATTTTCACAAATTTGACATAATTACCTAACCATCACCCAGATTACGAAACAGAGCACTAGCCACCTTCCAGCTACTAATTATTATATTGGTTTTATTTCTTCTGTCACAACTCCTTCAAGCCTCATTGTAGACTAATTTTTTTTTTTTTTTTTTTTAGGGGTGGAAACATGAAAACCAAACAGTGCTGTGCACAGTGCCAGTAGGTAGAATTCAAACCCAAATTCATTTTGTTCTTATAAGTATTTTAGGTTAAAACTCAGCAAGGAGTTGCATGGAAACCATGATATACAAGTCCCAAAACGATCATGTTATGAAGAGGAGGAACATTTGTTTTAACAAATCCTCTATTTTTGTTTGGTAACTGCAATGGACACATCTCCAGATGTCAGGACAGGAAAACAGTGAATAATTTAATCTGGTATTCTCTTAATTTAAAATATTCATTCCTTATTTATGTCACATTATTTAATATGCAGCGATTACATTATCCCCTCATTTTACATTAATGCTTATATTACCAAGACCACTAGAAGCTGACACTGAAAAGCATTAATGTCTTCCCTGAGGCCCTCTCAGAGAATAGAATGAGTCATTAACTCAGTTGTCAATGTTTAGTTAATATTTATTCTGTCTAAATATTAAATTTCACAGCTAGTGTTATTCCACAGCTGGAAGGATAAATAGGGTAAACAAAGAGAAAAATAATTTAATGGATTGATTTTTGAAGTTGAAGTATTTAGTAACCATATTTAATGATGTTTTATCCTGGTAATGTTTACTTTTTCTGATCTCTTCAGGTGCTAGATTCTCCTTAGAAGAAAGCTGAGAAATAAAATATTGTTTCCAAATTATAGCTCTACAAATGGTTCAAAGATCAGCCAATTGGTTCAGTTAAAAAATGCAGAGTTTTGACTTATGTTTTCACTACTAAATTGAACAATAACTCAGTAAAAAAGTCATCACATTTTATGCGTACACACAATATGATCTTTCTAATCAGTGTTGTTATTCCATAGCCCTGTGAACATAAATTTAAGGTAAGCTATTTAGCAATCTTAGTTGATGTTTATATGAATGTGAAATCGTTAGATTGTTCAGGAATCTGTAGAAATCATATCAATAATTTTATCTAAACTAAATTAGAAAGACTAATTTTAACAAATAGATATTAACTGAAAAGTTTAAAAAATAAATTTTTTTCTCCAGTGAGCTTTCCTGATGTTTTTGCTTAATATTTGTTACTATGGACAATTATGCAATGTGTTATAATGAAATTTCATAAATACTAATTATGCACTTTCTATATTCAGGCTTTATGCTAAGAGTTTTGCATGTATTACTTTTTTTCACCTCATGAATTAAGTCATTGCTGGTGCTATGAATAAAATGGATGTGCATGTATGTATATACATATACATACATATCTATATCTATAACTTCTATATCTATGACTATATCTATAAATACAACTATATCTAAATCATCTATACCAACCCTTGAAAAAATAACTGGTTTATTTTATTCTATGTGGTTGATACATTTTAGGGAGAATCCATTTACTTGCAGTGCATTCTATTCTATGCAATTTAAATCTTATTATATAGTAGTATTATTTTAAAGTAACTACATTCATTATCAGTTTCATCAAAATAATTAAATGGAGAAAAAGTCCTTATAAATACAGTCCATTCTCAGTAGCTAAAATTTAGATAGTGACAATTGTAACTCAAGCATTTGGGTCGTGACAGGGAAAATAAAGCTATCACCCACATTATTATTGGAGACACGAGTTAGGAAAACTTTTAAGAGTACAAGTCTAAATAACATATTCAACATGCAGAATTTTACAAAAAGGAATCTGTAGCAGAGACAAGTCTTTCAAAGGAATTTCTATATTTAAATTAAAAACACTTTAGAAAAACAGTGACTTCCTTTCTTTTAATTCAATTGAGTTTTATATTTTCACTAAATGTTAGAAGACCAGATCACTTTTGGTCCTCAATAAAAAAACAAATAACCCCTAGTTTTCCGTGGAGATTGTTTGGTAATTGTCAGCAAGAGTGCCCCAACTATTCGCAAGTGTCATCACAAAGCCCAAGGGTTTATACAATTTCAAATTGAGGATCAGGTATTTTAGAATAAAGTTCACCATTTAAATTATTTAAATTACACACATATGCACATACGTTATGCCCAACACCTAGATCAAAATCTGTATAAATTTCCATTTTAGATTTATTTCTCCTTCAGATTCAATAACTTCAGAAGTGCTTAAACCACTTTTCCAGCATTTAGATTTATAGAGCAGTTTACAGTTTTACCTAAGTCATATATCTCTAGTACTTAGTAATTCAGATAACTGTGTTCAGTGTGATAAGCAATTGATCTCTTAATCAACATTTCAGGCAGCAATTTCAGAATTTATGGATTGTTTTGAAGCTGTCAGGAAGTTCTTTAAACTGACTAAAATGTGTCAGATCATAAAGTAAACTTTATTGTAATTAAAAAGTTTGAAAATGGCTCTTACAGAAGTCCTTCAGGATAATTCTTTTCCAATTTTCTCGCATAGGCCCAGTATGTCTTAAACTCTTAGGTCACCATTAAATTATTTTAAAAGATACTAAAAATCTTTACTCATCAAAATGGGAATGAGTTTTGCCATGTGAGTATAAAATGAATTATATATTACACTCAGATCTATTACAAATATAAGCCTACTTTCTGTCACATCCATGTCTATGCATTCTAAATTGCATTAAAAATTGAGACAATTTTCTTGATAGCTCATTTATATTTATTGTCCCACTCATTTAATTTATATTGCAAAAAAATGTTGGGATTTGACTGGAATTATTTAAAATATCTAAATCAATTCTCACTTATATTATGCCTACAACTGTCCATGAATAACTGAAGTCCACAAATCCAACATAGTAGAATTAATCTAAGAAATACCTGCTTATAAGTATTGTTCATTTTATTTTGTGTTTCATTATTAAAATTAGAGAAGCCATAATCTTGGTGCAAAAAAAAAAAAAAGCATCTGAATATTGTAGTGGGGTGTTTTCTTCCGCTTAATGATACTTTCAGAACCTAAAACTTGTCTATCTTGTTATCACTTTGGCTTTAGAAAAAAGAAAAGAGAGAAAATAAAATTAAGTGAAGGCAGGAGGCAAAAGCCCAAATATGCCAGAGGAATGTGCGCCCTCTCAGAACTGAAGATGAGACATAAAGCTGAAGTAAATATGTTAAAAAGTTTATTTTTTCCCTTTCCTTTCTAAAGAACTGTTTTCTCTAGAAGTTAATAATTATTATACAGTTTTCAAAGCCATTCCACATCTATCATTTGTCAAGGGCTAAGATTCAATATTTACATAAAACTTTAATAATATTTCCCCTTTGCTTTTCCTCATCGTCTTCCTGACCTGCATACGTAGGTGCTCCATAGGACATTCTACTAGAATGGTCTTCCCCATGTACTCCCTCGGTAAAACACCACGACTACATTTCTTCTGTCTTTCTACATGTTACACTTGTAACCCTCGATTCTCTTCCCCTAAATGTGTTCCTTAATTCTAGCAAATCAAAATAAATAGAAATGTATTATTTTTATGATTAGAACAGAAACATTAGAAAAGTTTTGACTTCTTTCATTTTCCCATACCTCATCCAAATCAATGTGCAAATCTTGAACAAACTTTCAAGAATGTGGCCACTGTCCACCACTAATAAGGTTTTTGTTCAAGTCCCCATCCTTTTTCTCCTATATTATTTCCATAGCTTGCTAAAATGTCTCTACACTCCCGTCATTGTCATTCTACAGTCTTCCCTCAACAAAGCAGCCAGAGTGACACTGTTAAAACATAATCCATTCCATGTCACTCCTCTGACTACAATGTCATCCTTATTCCTTATCTATATGAAATCTTAAGTGTTCTATAATAACATTATAAGATATTCATATAATAGCCATCATTTCTACTATCCTAAAATGTAATCAATATAATGATCAAGGTTAAACACATTTTTATGAAAGTATATCCAAAGCTTCTTAACCAATTGCCTAGAAAGGAGTGATTTTCAAAAGTCCTAAAATGTCTAATTGAAAAAAATGTGTGTGTGTGTGTGTGTGTCTGTGTTTAGGATTTTTTAAATACTATATGTTGCTTTTATAGCACTGAAAAAGTCTGGATTATTATTTTAATTATGTCTTGAAGTTTAATATTGATTAAAGGAAATAAAATTGGAAGTTTCAATATTAGATGTTGGGATATTATTATTACTTAATTTAGCTTTATTATTTCTTTGGTTAAACTTTGTATTTGATTTTTTTATTGGTGGCCAATTACACATCCTTAAATAGAATAATAGGAGGATTGTTCCATGTGGAGTCTAATAAGCCAAGAAAAAAGCTCAAAGGAGCTGGTATAATTGTGGAAGACATTAGTGCTTCTCATCAATATTTCTGTTTCTTCTGCTTTCCATGCATGAGGGGCATTACACATCTCGATAACCTCAAAGTTAGTTGTGGTCATGAAACTCATTGGCATGCAAGCAGACACGATGTGTCTTCCTTGGGTGTGGAAACATGTAAGAGCCATTATGATCTCCTAAATGTTCTCCTCCCATGCTGCTGTGTCCAGATATGGGGGGAGCCTCTGTTCACCTGATCACTGGAGTAGAGGCTCCTTAGTGGACATAAAGTCACTTTAAGACCTTGAAACTGTCTTTGTTGATGCTTTTTTACTATAGCATAACTTAGACTATCTCAAGAGATATTTCACAAAAATGGTCAGTGAAATTACCCAATGATGAAACATAAAAATTAAAAAAAAAGAAAAAAAAACAGATTCACATATATGAAGCTTCTAAATAACTATGTATTGCCCTATCCTAAATGAATGGGCAGCCTAGGATCACCAAACTTCTGAGGAATTCTTTAACATGAAACATACAGTCCAAAACAAACAAAGAGATAAAAATAACCTGCAGAAAATAGAAACTCTGCAGGGTGAGGAAATTTAAAGAGATAAAAGAAAATGAAAAAAAAAAAAAAGTCAATAATATCTGAGAAAATGGAACAGGACACTATTATCCAAAGAAACAAAAAGAGCTCAAGCATAATGAAAATGGGAAGGCAGAAATGAAAGCCTCATCAAAGTTTTGGCTAATAAAATTGAGAAAACATCTATAAAATAAAGCAAAAATATTAAAAAATTAAAAATCAGAGACATTAAGATGAAGAGAAAAATAATTTGAGTTAGGATATCCAACCTCCCCAAAACAGAAGTTTTTAAAAGAGAGAACAGAGAAAATGATTAGGAAATAATTATCAAAAATAATTGGAAGATATTTCTCAAAATTTAAGATGAGTCTCCAGACTGAAAAAATAAATAAGTACTTGCCACAATGTATAAAAGTCCACCCATAACAATGTGCAATATGGCAAAATGAATTTTAAATGAATGAAACATATAAGAATTTTCATTGAACTGGCAGACTCTTTTGTTCTTCATTTAAACCAATTTTCTCTACGATTTTCTATCTATACAATTTGGCCATGTTTTCCTTTCCCAAATCATGTATATTTAAAATACATTCTCAAAGTTG